>NC_139051.1:1212500-1580405 GCF_965140915.1 Aythya marila | reverse complement strand
GGTGTGGTTACCAGGAGCTCCAGAACTGTCAAGCAGTTAATGAGTCATAAAGCCGGCTTTCTTGGGACTGGTGCATCCCTGTAAGGTCTTCTGAGGTCTGAGTGATTTGATACTCCTTGTGTAACGGGGATATTTGTACACGTGCCAATGACCCGTGTGATCTTGTTTGTGCTTTACAGGGGCTGTGCAAGCGAGAGCTCTGTCCTGCAGCTGCCTGTGGATTTCTCATGGCACCTGCAGGAGCTCTGAGGACACTGGTTAAGTGAAACGTGGTGGCGCTGGCCAACAAATTCAACGCGTGGTCATATTTGCTCCCCTGGTCAAAACAAACCATTGACCTGAAAACCTTTCCCTCTTCTGCTCCTGCCACACATGAGCTGCTGTGATGTTTGCAAGGCTGCAGAAAATGAGCACAGAGGTGAGAGAGAAAGACAGACCGACCTCGGCTTGCAACTTCCATTACTTGTTATTTTCTCCTTATGTTTTGAGACAAGTTGCCTAGAATTTCTTCTCCACTAAGTGGTGCAAGCTGCCTCACTTCTGCCTCTCTGCTGCTTTTTTTTCCCTCCTTCTTTTATTTTTTATTTATTTTTTAATTTTTAATTTTTTATTTTCTCCCCCAGGAGAACAGACCTGTGGTTATTTAAACATGGTCTGCAACCCTCTCGTTGTGTTGGGTTAGTCTGGCCAATATAGGTTGTGTGTGCCTCATCTGCATTCAGGGCAGCACTTCTCCATAGCTTTAAGGACTGTGGCGTTCTCTACTGATGAAAATTGTTAGATACTTTTTTTTTTTTTTTTTTTTTTTTTTCCTCCTACAAATTATCAGGTCATTTAAAAAAAAATGAACTCATTTTAATCTAATTCTGCATGTGCAACAGTCTGGAGAGTTATTTTCAGCTCCAGTAGTTGCAGTTTGCAATTATTATGCTTCTTTTAAGAAAAGAAAAGTAACAGCTCTATATTTTATGTGAATTACTGGTGATTTTTCAGCACAACTTGTGTTTAGGATAAGTAATAAAAAAATAAGAGGCCAAATGGATAGTAATGTAGATTGCAAGAAACACAGAGGAGGTAGGAACATATGTAAAGATTACTAAAATATTAACATTTGACTACTTAGGCATTAACATTTCAATAAAAAAGCATGTAATTCTTATTGAAGTGAAATCAATAGTTCCTAACTAACCATTGCTTCTGATCAAAACAAAACAAAATCAATATTTTTATTTCCTTTATTTAATGGCTGCAATTCATGTATGTTTCAGACTTGTCTGCAGCCTGTCTCCTGGAGCTCTCCTGCGCGTAGTGGTGTGTTAGAAGTGCCTCAGTGCCCCACTTCGCTCCCAGCAAGAGGCGGTGGTTTTTCCTCTGCATTTTTTCCTCTGCATTTTTTTCCTGTGGATTTGTGCCTAGTCTTTGAGAAGATTTTATGCACAACATGCCAGTGTGTGTGACTTGTCCAAATGCTGCTAGGACAGGCATGGCTGAAGGTTACATCCCATCCCAACTTGCATTTACTTTTGAAACTAATTTTGTGCATTTCCATAGAACTTGCAACCAACTTGAATGCTTCAAGTTCAGAAGCACAGTGGTTACCTCATGTTGGGCTCCATCCCCCGTGTATTGCAGTGGTGTCCTGTGCTCAGAGAGTTTAGTCATGTACCTGCTTCCCATGGTGTGCTGCCGTGAAGCTTTCCCCATTTCAGCTGTACTCTGCTCCTGGCCTGCTGACACCAGAGCGGGGATGTGTGCATGCTTCCCAACGATGATTTGCTATCTGGAAAAGAAGTAAGTGTCAGCTTCTGTGAACATATCCATCAGCAGCCATTCCCACTTGTGTTTACTGGCCACCAAGAACCCCAGACCCAGAAGCAGAACGGGACCAAAAAGGGTCGGGAGGCATCAGGCCGCTACTAGAGGAGCTGAATGCTGAAGCAGCGGCAGTAAACACTTCTGGTCTCCTGGATGAGATACAGGATTTACCAAAGAGGAATGTTTAAAATGTTTTCTGATTTAGTAAGTGAAAGATCTCTGAAACAAAAGAGAGACTTTCAGAAATTTAATACAAATTGCCAGCAATTTGCCTGATGTTTAACAAAGGGAGCAGGTCAATCCAGCAAGCACGAGGCAGGAATAAAAAGCATCAGCATCTGCAAGGAGCGATGCAGTGCAGCAAGGGGGAGCAGAAGAAGCAGAGCAAGGTTTTATAATGTTTTGTGGGGATTTCTGAATTGGCTGAGCCCTGTATAAGCAACTTGTGCATGGCCCTGTGTGTAACCTCCCTGCCCGGTTTTGGTCTGCCTTGCTGAACTTTATTCTCACCTGCATATTTAGGTGCAAAGCAGGATGGACATTGGATGTGCCAAAATCAGAGTTGTCTGTTAAGTGCCAGGTCTGAGTGATCAGGGCAATGCTTGCAGACATCCAGACCCCGTGGGAGGGTATGCACACACAACAGACACCCTTTGCCGTCTCTCTGTGGCTAACACCATGTCCCTTTCCCTTTTTCTGCCCCAGCAGCAGTGGGACATGGCCCCCATTTTTCTTTGTAAGTGCCATGTCACATTTCACATTTGGGTAGAAGAAACAGTGATGGGATATTTGTTCTCTGCAAAATGCAAAGTGACAGGACATCTTTCTTAACAAGTGAATAACCAAGTTTAAGTAACCATGCCAAAATATTCTTTTGAAAAACGTCTGTCCCTAATTCAGTTTGCCTGATCATTGTAATTTAGTGCAGTGTCCTTCTGAGAAACTGAATTATTTGGGAGGCCACACAAGATTGCAAAGGTATAACTGCATTTCTGCAGATGTGGAAGTCTCTTACAAATGAGACCCAGGAGGCTTTGTCAGGACCTAAGAGTCCATCCTGAGACTTGTTTTGCCCCGGTTCGGTGACACTAGCTCACCTGGGGCTCCAGCTGGGCAGCGTGTGTTAGATGTGAGAGCAGCTCTCTTGGTGACAGAATGGATATGTCCCCCTGCAGTGATCACAGCCTAGCTGTTGCCAAACGTGGGCACAATGTGGGCACCCCATGGTCAAGCTGCATGTTGTTTTCAGGGCAATGGCTCCATTTGCTGGCTCTGCTTTTTCCTCCTCTTCCTGCTCTGCAATTAGGTCAGTATTCGCCTTTGAGATCCCCAGTGCTCCTTTCTCCCTCCGACACAGAGACACCACGCAATGGGCCGGTGTCCCCAGTGCCTGTCCTGCTGCTGGTGAGTGCCAGGCTGGTGCTCAGCCCTGTAAAGCGAACAGCAAGCATTCACCCTGCTGGGAGGCATTAAAAACTCAGGGCAGCTTTCAGGGATGACAGATTAAGTGAAACGGAATTTAAAAATCGCATGAACACCTCTCTGTATGATAAAGTACAATGGCTGAAGTGTTTCCAGCAAGTCATTTTTCCACAGTTTCTGAGATGGTTTCTGAAAGGACACTGCTCATTGCCCTCGTTATGTCCATTCCAGCCAAAAATCAAGGCTGTGTACTCCACCGCACGAATGTCAAGTGAAACATTTAAAGGCCCCTTATACTATGTGTGCGTTCTTCCTACATCCCCTGGTGGGGTTCCTGGGAGTGAAATTAGAGGGTGTTAACAGTCACATGTCCTACCTGTTCTTTTTTTTTTTTTTTTTTTTTGGTAAACTTTTTTAAAAAAACTGTAGAGTTCATTCTTCTGAGCTCTCATTCCTTACCAGAAATTCTTGAGATAAAGGGAAAACCATCCAAGCCATTACCTTTATCTTCTGTGGAGCTTAAGGATATTGTTCTTTTTGTATGACAGGGCACTGAGAAGGCGTATGGAGAGAAACACAGAAGCACAGTGAAGGTACCTGGTTACTTACATTTGCTTTGGTGTTGGCCTCTTCCTCAGGGATGGACAGATGGCTTTGAGGCTGAAGAAGAAACAACAAAAGTCGCAGACATTAAGACACCAGGAGGCAATTCTTCGAGAATTCAACACCAGGATTTAGGAAGGAAAGGGCCTTTAGTGTAAGGATTGACCTCAAATCACAATTGTAGGAAAAGGAGAAAGCTTCAGGGAGTTCAGCAGTAAGTTATACAGAAGATGTTAGGTCTAAGTTTCTTAATTTTGGTGACAAATTTTCTTATGCAATGTTAATTTAAAATAACATTTTAAATAAAACAACAATAAACAAACAAATAAACAAACCATCTTTACAGCAGCAGGATCAGTAAGAAAGAAAAACCCGAGCTGTGGAGCCAGCAGTGCCCAGGATAACCATGTGTGAGGAACAAGCCACGTGTGGAATCCTAAGCAGAGAACTCCCGGGGAGGGGCAAGAAAAGTACCATGAAGTAAAAATCCTTTAGGCAAAATAGATAATTGCACCGCGATGGATATGTGATTCTTTTTCTTATGTATCTAGGCAACTATTTGCTTTAGAAGTAATGACTGTTATAAATCACAGAATGAAGTTTCTAACCCCAACACATGCCTTGAACAGAGCTGTTGATACTATCCAGCTAATAAAACATATTTCTTGAAGCAACATCAAGTTACCTATCATTGTGTCACTCACCTTTGTGACAATGATTACAGCTTATGCAGGGCATAATTTAGGACACCTTTAGACCAGCTCTAGTCTTGTGTCTGGAAACAGCAAAAAGCCGAAGGAACTGCGAACATATGACATCTTACAAACAAATGGTGTCATCTAACTCATGAATTTCCAAATGTCACATGAAGATGGGCGATACGACAGTCTGAGCCAGTGCCTCTCCCTACCATGGCTTTGGCTGAGGCTGTTATTTTGGGGGTCAGTGGGTGAGGGCCCCAGGGCCAGTGCCTGATCCGTGTGGATAGAGAGAGGGGCACAGTTAAGTGAAACCTGAAAATAAAGGTTCTGGGAAAACAAAACAACAACAACAAAAAACAACAACAAGACAAAACAAACAAAAACACATACAAAGTTGCATACTCTATACTGTTATCTGGCCTTTTTAGGTCTGGTTTAATACTTGCTTCACTGGATTACCATTTTGCTCTTAGGACCTATGACCACAAATAAATAAATCCTCAAATGGTACTGGAACTTCTGTGGAGCTATCTGAATGTAAGGATTTCGAAGTCTGGCGTTTGGCAATACACTCTGAATGTAAAAGACAGTGGCATGTGTTTGGCTATTTGAGAAAATTAACGCTGTTTTTTCTGTTGTGTGTGAAAAATGGGCTACCCATTGAAAGAGGATCTTGTTCCACATTGCTACAAGCATTTCATGCATATTCACAAAGAAGCAGTTTTGAAAAATTCACTGATGTGCTTGCTGCTGGAGGTAGAGGGGAATATTAAACATCCCATTTTTTCACTTCTGCTGCTGTGTAAATACAGCGTGTGCTGTCCTGTTGGGATTAGCTAATGTTTGCTCAAGGTGGGAGAGGTGTTTTTGGAAAACAGGTGGCTTGGGACTGGATTTTCCCCCACAGGAATCACTAAAATGGAAGCTGATTTCAGATTGTTCTCTGTAATTTTTACTGTTGGCTCCAATGGAAAATACCCAAAGCAGAGAGTCCATGCGACAGGTTCTAGCTTACCTCGGTCCTCTCCACCACGCTGCAGGATGGCTGTCCTACACACATCGCTGTCCATGGAAAGTGAAGAGGCCTTTTGCTATCACATTTTTAGCAAAGTACTGAGAATATCAACGATTTAAGGAAAAAGAAACTCCCCAAGCTGCCTGAGACTCTGTGGTACCTAACTTCCCAAAGTCCCTGTTTGCTATTTATTTTCATTTTAATTGTCAAAACACATAAATAATGTTGTCTGGGTTATCGCTGGTGTGAAGAACCCACAGATTTTAGTCCGCCCTTTCTGTTGCCAGTACAACTAATGAGGAAAGCAAAGCAATAAAATAACAGCCTTTGGAGGGGAACGTGCTGCGTGTCTCCTCTGCTGTGCATTAATTCAGTTCTGCCATGCAAAATGGCACCTTTTCCTGCAGAGAGGATTTGAGAAATGTTAAACATATCAGTACGGGGAGGGGGGGGGGGGGGGAAGGAATCATTACCATAATGATAGCCATCACACCAAAGAGTGAGGAAAAGTGCAGAGAAGCACATAACTGTTTTTCCAGCTTTCAGAAGTGTCTTTCTGTTACAGATGAAATAAAGGCTTCTCGCAAGCTGATGAGGCTTGGGGTTTGTTTGATGTCTGAGCTGACGGCGAGCAGTCATGCAGAGGGGCTGTGCTGCTGGTTCTGAGCACAGTGTCCCACAGCCCAGAAGCTGAAGAGGTGCTTCAAGAGGAGGGAGCTGGGGTGCTGCAAGGGAAGGATGTGGCCAGGCCTCTCTGCACCCTGTGTGTTTTGCTTTCAAAATATGAACATCCTCGTGCTGGCCAGAGGATGGTGTTTCCTCCATCCCTGGAGAGGGCTGCAGCCCTGTCCCCTGCTGAGCAGGGTGACTGGTGCTGGCCAGAACCTCCTGGCCCTTGCTGCCCAGGCCGTGCAGGAGGCAGCCAGCTACTGCTGATGGCAAGGGGGCAGAAACCTGCTGGTAGACGGCTGTATCCTGGCAGCTCCTCACCATGTGCTCTCCTGAATTATGGCAGCTGGGCATTAACCACTTGCTTTTCCCTGCTCTTTCTGAAAGCTGTGCATGGGGCGTGAGGCTGTGCTGCGTTATTATAGGTTGAAAAATGGACCCTCCAAATAAGAGGCAGGACGGGCAGAGTTTCAATTTTTGCGTGTGTGCAGAAGCATTATCACCCGTACACAATTACAAAGCTATATATTTAGTGTTTGCATGCTTGGTTAGCTGATTTGTGGATGCAGGCTGTCAGCGAAGTGCTCAATGCTGTTAGCTCCAGCCCTGATTTCAGAGGCAGGGACGCAAATAACACGGTCACGCCTGTCTGGAGCACGGGGTCTTCGGGGGGGGGATGTGTCTGTGCCATGCATGCACCCTTCTCATGGGGCAGGAAACAAACCTGGACCGAGATTTCAGGGACTGCAAGATAAAAGGAAAATAGTTCCACGGGATTATAAAGCAAAAAATTAAAGGTTTTAAAATTGCTTGGGCTTTTTTTTTTTTTTTTTTTTTTTTTTTTTTGAAGTGAAATATTTAAGAAAATGGCACAAAAGAGTGCAAAATGCTCCCTTCATTACAAAGAAAATGATGGTGTGTTTTACAGTGCAATGAGCAGGGTGTTTTCAGGTTGTTCTGACCTTGATGGGGAGCCTGCTGAAGCAGGGTGCCCGTCACCAGGTATGTGCTGTGCACGATTGTTAGGGGCAGTTGGGAAGCTCTGAGCACTCGCATTTCTGTGAGAAAATAAAACTGGTTTTAGAAGTTTTCTCTTGAGTGCTGTGTTTAGGCAGGAAATACTTAATTTCTGCTTTAGCCACCAGCTGTTTTAGTCGCATTCACTTGGCAGTGGGCAGGATGGGTTTGGTGCAGCTGATGCCATGGCAGATGTGCTCTGGAAGCCCTCCTCTCATCACTTCAGCTTGTCCCAGGAAACCTCCAGAGTCCTATTGTAAAGCTCTGCCCACTGAAACCTGCCTGTTAGCCCGTGGTTACTCTAATTCCAGCAGCCATACCCACATAAACAGGACCCATCTTTAGGTTTACATCCCCTCCCCTGGTTGCTGCAGCCCCACAGCCGGTCCCTTCCCTGTGCTGCTGTGGCCTCAGGCTTAGGGCACAAGTCCCAGCACTGGAAGTGGGGGAAATCCCAAGAAAACGGTCCTGACCCAGGGCAGGGGAAAGTCTTGTAAGGTCTGGAACTGCCTTCTGTTCAGAAGTCATTCTCCCTCTGGCTCAAGGGCACTGTGCTAGCTGGGGTAAGCATGCTCCTTTGATTTAGGCATGAAATGGCAGTGCTGCTATCAGACTGCTAGGAGAATCTTTTTTTATCTAAATGAAAGAAATAAAACTTTTTTTTTCTTGCTTTTTCCTGGGAACCCTTTGCTTGGAGGCAACAATAATTATAAATCTGTTCTGATACTCAGCTTGGGTTATCTTACTTCTCTCCCATTTCAGGAGCGAAAGGGACTACAGAGCTAACAGAGACACACTTATTTGATCACAAATACAAGGATGGTGCATGACAGTAATTAAATTTTTACTTTCAACTAATTTAATTTGTTAGCAAAATAGGGGAAAAGACTTTACTGCGGATGGGAAGAGGCAACTTCTTACACCTGACTTTACTCGCACTTGACTAACTGCTTCATTAGAACACAGGCCAGTTTGGTGGCAGATCATTAATTTTCATGGATGTAATCTGGGAAGCCAAGTAGTAGTAGGAGGCTGGTCTGCCAAAACTGGCATAAATGTGCTAATGCTTATTAAAACTAAGCTGTAAGTCTGTTTTCATGCTGTCTTTGCCACGTTATGAATTAATTGCTGAAATGTATTAAGACAGCAAATACAAAGAGAAGGGATTACTGTGTATTACAGCAAAGAGCAGGAAAGGCAGAGGTTTCCTCTGAGAGTCTGATCCCTCTGGCACAGGTGATGTTTCCTAGAAAGCAGGACTGCTGATGGAGCTGACTGTCAGGCTCAGGCGAGAGCAGTTAAGTGTTGCATTTGATGGCCTCCGTTATCAAGGTGTTTGTGCCCTTGTAGTTCAAGTTAATTTTAGTAAAATTACTTATATTAAAGAATATATAGCACCAGGTTGCGAGGCAGTAAGGGCTTTTTATTACTTTTATATATATATATATATATGTAACTTGTTTGCAGGAAAAAGTCCTCCTTGGTTACTGGAAGAAAGCAGTCCTGAGCTAGATGTGTCCAGTGGCAGAGACTGGGGACCATCTTTAGAGTGATTTTCAAAAAGGATAACATCTTTTCAAAATTTCCTTGCCTTGTATTCAGAAAGAAAAGGAACTTATTTCTATTATTATTATTATTTTTTTAATAGTTTAGAAAATCAAAGATTGTAATTGATTTGTACAGCAAATTGTAGTAATACAATGGAATGCAAATAATTCACTATGGGATTTGTCCATTCTTTACGTCTAAAACAAATTCTGAATTTCTGAGTTATCCTTACAAGATCCGTTAATTGTGTCCTTGGAGATTTTCTCTTAGGATTGATGCTGACTTCTGCTGGACATGTGATAACTCACTGATGCAGCAGAAACAGAAACTTATTTAAGAAAGTACAAAACATTTATTTTCCTCAGCTATTAGATTGTCAGTGCCCTTGCTTGTTTGTTTTATTGCAAAACTATTATTGCAAGCAGTGGAAATCTGTGCTTGTTTGGTTGTGCAGTGCAGACATTTTCTGTAGTGAATGGTGTCCTTTCTTCTTCCACCTGTTGATAATAACATTTTTATTTCAGTTTGTAACTGCATTTCTTTACCTTTATTTCTTGAATCCACTTCAATTGCCAATAAAGCCCACAGTCAGGAGCTGGAAAAGCTATTTTCACAGCAGAAAACGTTCTGCCCAAACATGTTGTAAAATTAGGACAGATGCATTGTTTTTTGAAATACACGGATATGAAATTTGATGGTAGCACTTCAAGCTTCACTCATTTCATTCCAGGCTCTGATAAAAGTGGCATTAATGGAAAATGTTTTCAGAGCAGTTTTGTTCCCTGTTGCAGCGGGAGCAGTGTCAGAGCCTGGAACAGGAGGCACAGGGAGAAGGGAGGTAATCTCCTTCCCATGCTGGACGTCACCTGCTGACACTGAACGAGGCCGTTTAATGTGGGCCATGAGACATACAGTGTATTTACCAGTATTTTTTGTCTCTCTTCAAAGAGCCTGCCAAATGTCAGGGCTTGTATGTGCCGTGCCACGTACCCACACACAGAAATCCCCCAAAGTGTAGAGCTTTCTGAAGTTTGCTGATCTAGCCATGGGATGTGAGGCCAGGAAAGGAAAACGCCGATCTCTGGGAACTCAGGTGGAAGGAGGTCAGAGCCTTTTACAAGCCATGCACACCATGAACTCACACAGAATATAACAGGTTTCAAGGGTCTCACCAGTGTAAGGGTGGTTTAAGCACTTCACGAAATTGGTCTCAAAATTGTTATAAGATTATATATGATGCAAGCAATTTACCCCCCTCCAAAGACTCCAGCTGAAGGCTGGCGGTAGTAAACATAATTGTGTTTACCATTCCCAGTTTTGCAGAAGAATTTGTTGATTTCCAGAACAGTTAAATTGATTTTATACCTTTATGAGCACACAAAATAGCAATTAGTCAATGGTGTATATTGGATTTTTGACAGGTATAAAATTATAGTGCCAATTATTTCACCCAAGTCAATGAACAACATTCATTTCAAACAGCAGAGGTTTTTGAACAATCTTTAGAACAGTGCTGACAGTAGAAATACAGCAGTTCACTAAATGTTTTAAAGGTAAGACTGCCTTTAAACTGAATAACAACTTTTGTTATGTGTGTGTACTGTGTGTCTGGTACAATTTTTCCTATAATGGTGGCCACTTCCTTACAAACATATACCTAAATTTGTTAAACCTTAACTATTTAACAGTAACGTAATAGTATGTGAAGTCTCTTTGGTCTTCAAACTTCCCAGAGGCATAATGGAAAGAGCACTGAGCTTCCTCCTTACAAGAAATAAATTTGTATCATCTGAGCACAGAAGCTCTCTACACATTTGTAGCAGTTATTTGGTCTTTTGGGTAGCTGCAACATCACATTTTACTCCAAGGCAAGTGAAATTTCACACCTCCAGAAAGGTTGGTGACTGCATAAAGGTTTGGTCTAATTGGTATTTAATTTCAATTATTTCATCTATCTGCTTGTCAAATGAGAAAATGACAAGTTCAACAAGCTCTGCAACTTGGCCCTGCCACTTGCTTGACTTGGGTTGTTGATGAAAGACAGCTTATTAACTATGCTCCATTATATTCAGGAGAAGATAGCATTTTTAAAACAGAAATGCATTATATAGGAAGCTTCTGAACTTATACACCTCTCAATATAACAGTTACATCAATTACAGTAATTTTGTAAATTACATATTTCAGAGATTGCCTTCAAAGTTTGCTTCTCTGAAAGCAGAATTTTAAAGGAACACGGTGTTCTTCATTGGTGATATTCCTGTTCTAATAAAAGCATGCAAATAATAGAAACTTGTTATAAACATGATTCCTATGTAATTTGGAAGCCTGGCTGAAGTGAATTGCTTTTATTACTCATGGGGAAGGGATGCACAATTGGTCATGATGAATACAGGAGGATGTGTTTTCAGAAAAAAAAAAAAAAAAAAACAACCAGAGAAAGTTCCTGAGATCTTTCTGCTGCAAAGCTGTCCAAACACATGGCAATGAAACGTCCCCACAGTGCTGACAGCCCAAAGTGGAAAGGGAAATCCTGCCGTGCCCATGGGATGGCTTTGTCTTACCTAGAGGGGGAAAGGTATAGGTGGTACTCTGGCGGTTTTAAGGATTTGATTGCTGAGGGTTTTTATTTTCACCCCGGTGCTACAGCTCGTGGCTCTGGGGGTCTCCACCCCCACTGAATCTGGGTCTCACGTGCAGCGGTGACACGCAGCAGCCTGGAGGCTTCTCTCCAGTGCCAGGCTGGGGGGCGGTGTATGTTCATACAAACATCCTTCGTGGAAAACACATTGCCACTGCACTTCCTAGTTTCACCATTTCAGGTGAGGAGTTTATTAACTCTTCCCTGACTCTGAGCACACCTTTATTACTATTTTATCATTTATTCTCCTATTTTTCTGTACGAAATAATCAATTAATCCATGGTTTCCAAAAGCTTTTCTAGCACTTCAAAAAAATCTCTGTTTATCTTTTGCAAACTTTCCTTCATTTCCAATCATTCTCAGCAACGTTTGTTAGTGTTTCTCAGATTTCATTGTATTTTTTCAGCTCTGCTATGGAGCAGCATCTTCTGGCAGAGGCTGCAGGCAGTGCATCTGTGGCTCCTGTGGAGGTGGGGGTCTGAGAGGAAGGTGAAGTGTGCCAGCTCACAGACAAAATACATCGCAGGACAGCGGTACTTACAAAGCTGGCAGTCCCTGCACTCAAGCAATGCAAGGTACAAGGATGACTTTTTCCCCAGCTCTGTTTATTGTGATGCCAACTGAGACTGAAGAGCCTGTTCAGGCAAACCATGATCCAGCTGTACATTTGCCTCAGGATACACATTTTAGTTACCTGTGCATACAGCAAATTTAATTTGAAAGGTCTTCCCTTCCCAACATGGCTTTAATTAAATAGTAATTCTATTTCTTAGCTTTGTGACATAGGGATTAAGGCAGGAAGAAATGATTTGGCAAATATCTTTGGAAAAATACAGAATATAATATTTTTATTAATCATTTCTCTCCTAAGGTTAAGCTGGCTTTACCAGCATAAATGTTAAAAAGCAGAGAATTTCATTGCCTTTAAAAGTTTCTTTTTTTTTATTTTTTTATTTTTTTATTACTGCAGCTTTGACTGATCAGGACTGAACTATCCCAACTAATGGCATCATTTCTTTTTTTTTCTTGCAAACAAACGAGGACATGAGAGGCATGATTTATCAGTATTCCAGAGAGTTTTCCTAGTCAGTGTTTCTAGCCACATCGCCTGATTTTTATAAACTTCATTAGATTATAATCAATGCATGTGTGAGGCTGAGGGAGATGAGAAGTATGATTTCTTATTCTTAACTGCCATAGTAAGCGTTTATTAAGGCACACTTTTCCTGGCATGGCGTTACAAGACAGAAATATTGAAAAACAGCAGGCATCCCACAGGGCAGAGTTTGGTAATCAAGATTGCATTAATGCTAATGACAGTGGCTGCACAGCTTATTTCCTGAGAGGTAGAAGTTATTTTAACCAACAGCTTTTGTGATAGAGGTGGAAACTGGGAAAATTTAGGCTGCTTCAGGCTTGTGCACGGACTCTGGCATAGGATATGGGAAAAGAACCCACCCAGAAAGAGGAGCACTGCTGGGACAGCCTCGGGGTTATCAGATTTGGAGGATGCAATGCCATCTCCTTGGGGTGAGCGTGGGTTTCCTGCCCTGTTGGCCAGCATTTAGCAGGATTTGTCCCCTCTGGGGCTGCCTGGGCTGCAGCAGTGCGCTGAGAGCAGGGGTGCCCATGTCCCCTCGTCCCCATGGGGGCCACCTCTGGGTGCACGGCAGGATGGAGGAGCACCACCCAGGAGCATCCTCCTGGCATGAAGCCTCTCCTGTTAGCGAGGTGCTTAACTGAGCCCCCAGGTCCCGTGCATGCAGATGGGGAGGAATGCTTCCTGCAGCCCCTCCAGGCAGCGCTCCTGTGCCCACAGTCAGCACCTTTGCTCGTTCTTCCCCGGTACGCAGCGCTGCTGTCTCCTGTCTCATTTGTGATCCACACAGATCCCAGGACCTCTTCTGCAGCACTGCTGCTTAACCTTATTCTTATGTTCCTTATTCTGTATTTCTATTTTACAAGACTCTAAATGGAGAATTTTGCAATCATTTTGATTGACTTTTATGCTTTTCATGTCTTTTTAAATTTTATTTTATTTTTTTTATTTATTTTCCTTCCCTTCAGGCTGTTTTTCATCTTTGGCAAGGTCACTTTGAATTCTGATCTTGTCTTTCAATGTATTTGCAGTCTCTGTTAGCCTGCTATCATTGAGAGATTTAATAAGCATACTCTGTTCCATCACCCAAATCACTAGTGAAAATTCAGAGCAGTGGTGGATGCTTTGCAAACCCTGCAGGCTTCTATTGATAGGTGCATGCCTGTCAGCAGTGGGCTGCTCCTAATTGCTCTTTGTGTGTCCTGAAGATGGGTTCCTGCTGCTCATCTGTGACAACATGATGTGGGACAGGATGAAGGTCCCTATCACGGCTGCTCTGCCCACTGATCCTATTGCCTGGCTGCAGAAGGAGGCCAGGTGTGCTCAATGTGGTTTATTCCTGACAAAGCCATGTCAGCTGTTGCTCATCCCTTGTTTTTGCTGGAGGCTTGTTAGCTGATTTTTCCTAGCTGTTCCAGAAGCCGAGGCTGAGCTGGCTGATATATAATGTCCCACAGCTTGCTGTTTTTGCCCTGTCTCAGTAGGGGTGATGTTTGATTTTTCCTTGCATCTGGGACTACTGAGCAGGCTTCCAGAGGTAGCTGCTAAGGGCCCTAAGGCTGTGTCATTGCTTACTGAAGCGCTAGGGATGGATTTTATCTGACCCAAGCTGAATGAAAGCATTTAGCTTAGTTACCTTCTGAATTTTCCTTTCTGTATTGTTGTCCAATATTTAGTTGCTTTTGCTACTTATGCTAGCAGCTACATGGTTGTAGTTTGTTCTTTAGTGAAGGGGGGAAAAAAAAAGAGGACTTAAACTTTTCTTCTTTCTTGATAATCAGTGTTTTAATAATTTGATAAGCCTTGTTAGATGTGAATTTGGGCTGAAGATACAGATGCGTGAATTAATGCTGTAATGGTAAATATAACGGAAAGACTAAGATCCTTTACCCAGCCATCATCTTTCTGGCTGAGAAGGGCTGTGCTTCTGCCAGGAAAGCTCAGTGTCTTTTTATACATTTCACCTTGGCAGCACTTCATTTAGGGTAGTAGTTTGCTGAGTCTTCTTGAAATCCATCGTTATTATTTTATGATTCTTTTACTCTTTCTTGAATGTTGGAAATTGTGGGACCGAATGGGGACCGGTGGCTGGAATGAGGAAATGCAATCATAACAGCTTCTGGTGGCTGCAGTTTGTGTCAGGAGTGTGAACAAGAAAGTGTGTGCAAAGCAGCTGAAAAGTAAATCAGCAATGACCAGCGCTGACAATGATTGAAAATAAATGACACTCTGACTTGGGCTGCCATTTGGTTGCTTCACTGGGAAGGTGATGCTTGATCTAATATAAGCTTTTAGCAGCTATTGTTTTTCAGATTAACTTTTAGTTTTAATGAAGTGGAATAAATGAGTTTGAATTAGTTATCATGCTAAAAAGAAGAAAGAACATGAAAGTAGTCAGTTAATTTGACAGGTCAGGCAAAATATTTCACAAATTAGCAGCGCGTTTAACTCTAATGAGATGTGATGACTTAAATTTCTCTGTGTAATGCTATCAGCAGGAATGGGATTGCACCAGACTGTGTTTGGCAGCATAACTTGGCTAAAACTGCAGTCTTAAGTTGTTCCAGAAGTGTAATGGGTTATAAAACCCAGGTGCAGAGATGCCTTTTTTCCGAATTAAAAATGAATCGGATCAGTCTGGGAGATCTTAATACATCTGGGTTTGAAATGGCTTGAAGCTGAGTCTGAGCTTGGTGGGTGCAATGTTCGATTCCTGTTCATTTGCAGTGATACCGCTGCAGCAGCAGTAAGGGAATTCAGGTGGTGCTGTTAAGTGCTTCGTTAACTTCAGCAATTTTCAAGTGCAGCCACTGGGGGCTGTGTGCGGCTCCTGCATGAAACCTTATTACTTAGCTGTACTTCTGCATTAACCGTGAAGAAGTTAGTCACTTAGCTTTATTCTTACGGCTTTTGCCAAGACAAAGCTTTGGTTTTCTGTATCATTTAAAATATTCATTTGTTCATCGTGTTTATACAAAACAGACTGTGGCAAGAAAAACACCTGCTCCCCACCTATCCCTGCAAAAACATTTTGAACACTGGTGGCTTGGAGCATTTTGGACCACAGAGCTGAGGAGCATCCCTGCTGCTGCTCCTGGAGCAGGCTACGTGCAGGCTTCTCCCTGTCCTGTAAGTCTGGGAAGTCCTTGGGGCTGATACCAAGAGATGGGACTGAGCCAAGGCTGGTGAGGGGCCTGCCCCCAGCCCTGCAGGGGGATATGCCCCACACAGGGGGGTCCTCACTGCCCTGTTCCCTCTGGGGTGGGATGGAGCCCAGCAGAACTGGACCTGGTGTGCTGTGCGTTCATGCTGGGCTTCCTCACAGCCACCTGGTGGCTTCTACTTTGGGAAGAGTGTCTTTCCTTTCATGTGCTGTGTCCCAGCAGGTAAATGTAGACAGCCTGCTCTTTTTTTTTTCCCGACAGAACCAATTCAAGGCACTTCTCCCTCAATAAATATCATGAAGAATTAAAGAAATTTTTGTTATTTTCAGAAAGCACTAAGCATTTGAAGTTGTTAGACAAAACACTTGAATCTAATTAAGGAACAATTCAGTGAAGAAAACCTTGACACTTATTTTTGGTATTTGATTCCATATCATACAAATTTAAATGTAAATTGTGCTTTGGAGAAGAATGCCTGCATGAAAAGCTGAGAGCATGTGTTGTGTGCTGAGTGTTTTACAAATGGATTATCTCAGGCCTGGATTTGTGGTTCCTGCCTGTGGGCAAAATTCCACCTCAGTGCTTGCACTGCTGTTAGTCATACAGCCGTATGTGTATTTCTCTGTTCTACATGTTGTTGATAGAATTGAGTGATTAAATAGGGAATATTTTTTTATTCAAGAGCTTGTGATCAGTATATTTAGGTTTGAGTTTGGATGTAAAATCTGAAATAAGCCGTGAACAGTAGGCTAAGAACCGTTTCAGTCACACATTGCTGGCAGGACTGGAGTGCCAGAGATCTTGGCTTTTCTACAGCCAAGGGATTAGTGGCTTGGCTTTTCTACAGCCAAGGGATTAGTGGTGTCCTCAGCGGTCTTGAACAGTGGCCTGCAGGTGAGGTAACAGAATGAGGGCTGCCTCTGCTGTTAGCCCCAGCAGTGCCCGAGTCCAGCAACTCACAGCCAGACCAATGCAGCTCTGAGGTTTTTTGCTTTAAAAAAGGCATTATATGGTAACTGTATTATTTTCTGCTTTGCTTAATTATGAACTGAAATTAGCTAGTTCTTCAGCTCCCTAAACACCTCAATGTATTTCACAAAACTTAAATCTCTGCAGTCAGTAAAATTGGATTCAGTTCGCCAGCTCTGTAAGATTTATGTGGGGTGGCTCTGATGCTCTGATGAGATCCCTCATCCTTGTCTGGGCAGATTTAAGGCTCTCTCCTCCCTGTGCCAGGTGGACCTGGCTGTGCTGCCTGAAGAGGTTCCCCTCTCTCATGGGGAGAGGCGGTGGGGCAGCTTTCTGGTGGGCTGGGAGTGGCAGTGACTTCGGTTTCAGCTGCAGTGATGGCTTGGAGAGCTGGAGCCTCTTGTTTGTGTCTGTGATTCTCAGGTGGCCACCTCCTGATGGCTGCTGCTGTGCCCAGGGGATGGTGTGAGCCAAAGCACCGTGGGTCTTGCAGGATGGGTCCAGGTGCATGCTGTGGTGGATGCTGGGGACTCAGGTGGAAACCAGCGTCAGCCTGAACTCAGCTTCCTGGCTCTCTGGTTTAACTGTCCCCATGAGTTCTGTGATTATTGTTATTTTTTTAAAGTGGAAGATACCTGTTCTTCTGAGAACTGCAGGAGCTGGAAAAACTTGAACAAACAAAACATTAAAAAAATACACTGCCTTTGATGCTTCCAGATTATGTGCCAAATTGCACTGGCAGCCTCACTATGGAGGCTTTGTGAGGATTCTTAGAATTTTTCCTTTTTTAAACAAGCTTCACTTCTAGAGGCTTTCCTTCTTTTTTAAACCTAGTTTGTACTTTCCTGCACAGCTACAAGAACTTCCTTGCATGTGAAGGCTGTCATCCGAGGACTGAACTCAATGCCCTCTGAGCTGGAAGCACGTTCTTCCCTGGCTTAAAGCAATGCTGTGTTCCTCCGGCAGAATCATGCAGCTGATCTGTGGCAACACCACTTTCAGGGAGGTGTTATCTCTGTTCTGCACTGCAGAGTAGCTGGAAACATCAGACCTATAGCACACACGCATGTGGCTGCACTGAGCTTAATGAGTGTGAAGCTGGGGAAAAGCCTTTCTGAGCTTGTGGCTTGCAAACTCTGCGACCCCTTCCCATGTTTGCCATCAAATGAAGGGGTTGTCTGTCCTCTAAGAGATTTCCCTAATCAGAAATACAGGGTTAGGCAGAGGGATTGAGGGAAGTGTTAGACCCTGTGGTGTTATGGTAGAGAGCAGATTTCTGCTTCAGGGTGGAGTGCCTGGTCCCAGTGAGAGCCAGAGATTTAACCCAGAATGGCCACTGCTGGGGGCTGCGAGCTGTGAGCCAGGAGCGCTGCATCCCTCCCCTCTGCAGGGACCAGACGTTGTGAAGCTTCTGCTCTCCACAGTCTTGAAGTATTTGAGTATTAGGCTATAAAATCAGTTTATTTCTCTTAATTGATATTTAACAAAGCCACACATCCTTGTATTGCCCTGCATATGAGTGTTTGTCCTTATTTTCATGTCCTTGTTACGCCTCAATTGTGTAGACGTATACATTTTTTTTTTTTCTTCTGCTTCCAGGAACTTTAAATCCTGGTGTTTGGCTATCTCTTTCTTCAGCATTGCTGTTGTACTCTGGTAATATTTCTAAAGGATGTGTTCTACATCCAGAAAATAAATTCAGTGGTGGAGGGCACTCATGTGAAGCAGCCCTGCGTCTCAGGTGTCAAAGGTAGATAAAATATGTATCAGCTACCGACAAGCATTAGATTTTGTCACCGTGTTAATGCTGGTTACATATCACTCAGATAGGAGAAACATTTGCTTCTTGATTTATGTTCACTGACAATGAAATGTCCAGGATGATTAATTACAGCCCTAAATGATAGTGCCCTTACTCATACTTCCCTGGCCTGAATGATTGAAATTAATAAATATATTTGTATTGCTGTGGAATTTGCCATTAGCTGTTAAAATATTTGCACAATTGACATGCTGTGAAGGGATTTAGTTAAGACTTATTTTTATGATCAGTAACTTGCTACTTTTTCATAGGAGTTTATTTCAGGGAAAGAAGTAGGGGATTCTGAAACTGATTATGAGGTTAAGGATAACAATTTTTCTGATAATACTTTCATCTTATTATGACATCTTTGGGAATTTGTGAGTCCTTAGACAGTCAATTTCTGCAAGCATTTTCAAAGGCTTTTGACTTTGTATTTTTTTCATAATTAAGTCTATAAATTACTTTGAGAATCTGTACTTTCAAAAGATCAGCCCCAGGCACATACCTGGACTAAATCATGTAGCACTGTCCTGTCAAGAGGAGATCACAGATACCAGAGCGTTCAGAAATATCTTTGTTGCTTGCAGACATGAGGCACTTACAATTACTCATCATTTGGGTAACTTTTTATTGATTTGTTCTGATAAACCTTTGTGTGGGGGGAACAAAACAAAGAAAGCAATGACCCTTAGTAATATTTGGCTTATTTACTCAATGGAAATGCCATATTTTCTGTTTAGACTGGAACAACCATCTTTTTACTCTGAACCTTGTTTGCCCTGAGCCTGTGCTCCTTGTTTAGGCTTTTCGTTCAGTTTTCCTTTAAATGTTTTGCTCAATTGTAATGCTTTATTTATTTATTTTATTTATTCGAACTAAAACACTTTTGTAAAGTTTCTGGCTAGCTTCAGCTTTGACTTTAACTTCTCTGTGCCTCAGTACCCCGTGTGTAAACTGGAGATAATGCTGCTGCCTTACCTTGTCAGTTTAATTAATGTTGTGGAGCACTCAGATAGTGACAAACAGCAGAGAAAAGCCCAAGGGAAATGAAAAATTCTTTATTCAGAGTAGTGTTTGGACAGTATGCAGGAGATAAGGCCTCAGACATGCTGAAAAATGAGGCGAAGGCAAAATATTAAATACATGCTCATTAAGTAAAAGGGATCCATCCTATGTGCAGGAAGGCAGGAGCACATGGGAAAAAGCTGATGATGCAATTAAAGATGTAAATAAACAAGATGCATGAGGTGAGATCGGAAGCAATTTCTGCATTTCTGGAATGCTTGGGTAACTTTCTGTAAACAGTAAATGTATTACAATGACCTTAAAACAAAAGCACTTATTAAAAATTTTGACCATTTCAGCTGCAATTAGAAAAATATTTCTGTCAAGATCAATGTAACTTATTACATGTACTTCTGAGTAATTTCTGATAGTGAAATATAGTATGGGTTAGAGGACTATACATCCTATGAAGGAAAATACTTTTTTCTGGATTTCATTTGTAAGGGGAAAAAAAGTAGCCATGCATTATAGGTGGGGGTGATTTTATTAATACAAGAAGCTTCCCCTGACATGCCTGGAAAGGTACAAGCTTCAAGATGAATTAGTTTTTCCACGCATACAATTTTGTCAGTGACATAAGGGAAATGATATTCAGTGCTCTGGGGCTTCCAGAAGGATTTCAGAAGTCAGAAGGAGAAGGAATGAGTGGCTGCCACATATATTAATTCATTACTTTTATTGTCTGCTAGAGCATCTACAAGCAGATAACAAGTTCCTTTAGATCTTACTGTAAGAAACCTCGTATTATTGGTTTGCTAGCTGAGACTGGGAGGAAACCTGAAGTGAAGGTCCTTTAAGAAAACGTAGCTAGTGCATGTTTGGCTCTTTTGTGTGTTAGAGGGAAATACCAAACAAGTGTTAAATATTTACTACCACCCCTCCCCAGCACTCTGCTAGGTCAGGTTTCAGTAACTTTCTCTGCACAGAAATTTTGCAGCCATCTACTCACTTGCTTGGCTACGTTAACCCCAACCAACTGCGTGGTTCATGAGAGCAGGGAGTTTAGGGGGTGATTTCCTAAACAATAAACTGAATTGATTAGAAAGCTCCTGGCTTGCAGTCAAGGTAATAGTTACCACCTGTACCTTGTCTGAAGCACTGATACGCTTTGCACATGCACGTGAGCCTTCTGTTTCTTCAGAGTGGTCCTTTCTGGGTGGCTTCCAGTCATGCTTACAGAATGTGATTGTTTATTCTGAGTGCAGGCTGCTTTGACATTGTGCTATGTTTCGCCACGTACAATCTGACATTCCCTATGATCTCGGAGGATCCGAGGGTGGGGGGTCCTGTGGCAATAAAATAAATGCTTTTTTTTTTTTTTTTTTGACAGTAGCAAATGCCTGTGAACCTTCCATCATTCTTGCTGGCTCTTTCCCATTTGCATCAAGGAACGTGAAAAGTGATAAATGCTAAGAGCAAGAACCCCGTGATAGGAATGTGGTATTGCTGTCACTGAGAAAGAACTTTGCGTTTAGAGAATAGATCTGAAATGTTAACCAGAAAGCCCATATAAATCTATACCTGTTTAAAATGCGTGATTGTAAAGTCATTGTCACAGATGGCAAAAAAATAATTTAAGTACTGTATATATGCATAGGAGTGTGTTCATTTACATGGCTTTCCGCAATAATAGATTCTTACAGCGCTTCTAGTTTCACTGGCTTTCTGTATTTGCAATCAGATCAAAATAAATTAATATAGCAGCCTCTGAGTTGCCTTAAAGGGGAGATTTATGGCCCTTATTGAAATGATGAGAAAATCATTTAGGAGGGACTAACAAATAGTTGATTGTGGTGCCAAACGTCTCTGGCAAATAGCAAGTGCTTCTGATGTTTATTGAATGAATTTTCTTCATCTCTTTAGATCTTGTGATCAGCCAGATCTGCTGTTTCAATGGGATTTGTGAATGGGACAAAGTCGAAGCCAGCAGGCGTGTTTTCCTTTGATGTCTAGGAAATGCTGAATCTTTCCCTTATTATGCAGATATTCATCATTCTGTATATAATTGTAGGGGAGAGAACTGGTTTCCAGGATTGCTGTAGTGGCTTCCTACAGCCAGATGCTGAGGCCGTGCTGCAGATGTATGAGGATGCTGGTGAAAAGGTGCGAGGTGAGCTCCTGAGCACGCCTCTCCCTTGGGATGTGCCTGGACAAATTGCTTAATTGGTTCTCAATGAATTTGCTGTGTGCTATTACTCTCCTTTCACAGACAGTCTTACAGGGGTGTTGATCAGCTGTCTGTAAGTTGTCAGCACACCAGGGCTCTTGGCTCAGCAGCTCTGTAAATACAGAGTATTGTTAGGCGAGATCTAACATGTGCCGCTTTCAGACTCGCTGCATTAACTGTGCATCTCATCAGAGCTGCCTGGCTCTGGGTGCGTTAACTCTTATCCCTTTCCTGAATCAGACCACGAATAAGTGCACTGCCAGTTTTGGTGGCCCTTCCGAGAGGCCATCGTGATGGTGACTTGTTTGAGCAAGGGTTTGTGCCAGGACTGGGTCACTACTCCTGTGCCCTGTCTGCTTTTACTTGTTGGCTTGCTGGAGGCTCCCAAAGATTGCCAGGAAAAAATAAAAATAGAGAAGGAAATGAAGTGGCTGCATGCTCCAGAGAAGCACAGGACCAGTGGAGAGGATGCAGTTTGTGTAGCTCCCTGGAGATCGGAATAAATCGCTTTTCATGGCTACAGTGGAAAATTGTATTGAAAGAGGACTGGAAGAATGCATTTGGCTTAATTCCTGCCCAACAGAGTACTGTGAATTGCAAGCTAGGAAAGGAGTTCAAGCTATTCTTGTAGATATTGCTTTTTGACTTTGTGTTCTCCAGCAAAGCATCACCTGCTGCTCTGCATCTATGGCACTGGACTTGGAGCAGCCAGGGCTTGCCCCCAGCTGTGTCCCAGCCTGCTCCTGTGGTCAGAGCACTTCAGGTGAAATCTAGCAAGCTGCGTGCTTGTATCTTCATCTTTCTGTATTCTTTTCTTTAGGCTCTGTGAAATGGATGCTGTTATTTTTTGTATTTGTACTTTTATGTTGTAAACTCTTCAAAATAGATTATTTTCCTTATAGTATGGATGCATGGTCACCCGTTAAGTCTCCAACAGTGGGTTTTTGATTTCAGTTGTGGTCTCTTGGTGCCACTGTAATCCAGGTGCTGATACCAGTGGCTGTGGATGTGCCTCCTGCTGCACCTCGAAAGCCCATCACACATCCTGCACACCCCATGTGCGGTGAGGCTCTGCCTGGTGCAGGAGCCCTCATCCCAGGACTCTCATGGCTGTGGGGAGCTTGATGAGAAATTAATTCCTGGAGAGGCTGTGGCAAGGCAATGGATAACTCTTCCATACAGCCAGCTTACCTGGCATATGTTTAGGCTTTCTGCCATGCTGTAAAATGCCATGTTTGTAGTGTACAGCAGCTTTCTTGCTTGCATGTGAACCTGTTGTGAGCTGGAACTGGGAGTTTAGAGGAAAGATATTGTCGGCTCCTGCCCTGCTCCATGTCTGGGAGCTGTTGGTGAAGTAAGCCATGGATTCTGACATTCACCAGGGTTTGAAAGCATAGGGGATGCATTTTCTAGTAATTTCTGTTTTTGGGTTGATTTTCAAGAATTTGACAAGCAGCTCAGCACCCCGAGTTTTACAGTTTGCTGCTGTTTTGTACAGACAGCTTCCCCTTCTCTCCCAGTGTTTATATTGACCCTTTCATTGATTTATTGTGATCATTCTTCAAATTCCTTGGGAAAGAACCAACTACCTCTTGGCATTGAACATAGAAACCGTTT
Source organism: Aythya marila (assembly GCF_965140915.1). NCBI lineage: Eukaryota > Metazoa > Chordata > Aves > Anseriformes > Anatidae > Aythya > Aythya marila. Next base: position 1,557,088 of record NC_139051.1, on the reverse strand, counting down.
CGTTATAGATAAGGTTCAGAATGGCAAATCCTGTAGGAGTTGGAAAATAACTAGTTACATCTCCTATAAGAGGTTTTGTTCAAAATTAATTGAAAAGAGGAAGAAATGATTCTAGAGGTGTCATGATGAAGTTTACTTTGACTTTTTAATTCTCCTCTGTCCCTGCTGTGTCAGTGAAACAGTACTTGCCATCTTTATGACTATCCTAGCTTGTTTGAGACACATGCCTATAAAATTCTTGGTGTGCTGTATAAGGAACATAACTCATGTTCTGAAAGTTTTTTTTTTTTTTTATTCCCTAGTTCTTTTGTTACAAACCGGCATCACCTGTGGCTGTCTGCATGTGCATGTGCCTCGAGAGGGAGATGTGAATCCAGAGCCAGGCTCTAAGGGTGGAACTGCATCAAGGACATAACCGAGACCCGTGAGTGTCTAGTGTTGAAGAGGGCGAGTGGTTATGTTGCATGAAAGTAAGACCAAGAGTACATTTGTATGACTTAGTTTTTAATGTGCTAGGGGGTTGACATATTGTGGGTAACTAAAATCTATTATGAATTCTGTTAGTCTATAATTACAAAATATGGTTCAGTGCTACTCACGTTGCTTCAAATTGGCTGTGCTACAGGATATGTAAGGCTCCTGCCTACTGAGACAACACTGAGCCCTTTAAATTGTACTTTTAAACAAATTTTCTCATTGTTATTCACCAATACTCACAGTTACCCTATGCAAATTCATGAATGGTTATGAATTCTCCTGGCTTAGTTTGATATTCATTGTTAGATTAGCACCTGCTCTTCTTTCTTCAGGGAAATCATAGAAATTGCATCTCTCACGATTGATAACAAATATTCTTTTCTGAAGAAAAAAATAAAATACACATTAAGATACAAAAGATCCCTTTTATACCTAGTCAACGGGTGCCCCACAGAATTTCTAGAATCTTTTTTTTTTTTTTTTTTTCTTCAGGAATTTATTCTACAAGGAAGTTCTGATAGCTGAAATTCTCAACTCTTTTCATGGCAAAAGAGGCCTAAACATCTCCTCAGGATGCTGGTGGAACAGACAGCAGTGAAATGTGTGTGCTTGGTGCTCGTGTGCTGTAGGAGCCCAGGAAACAGGGTGGCTGTGCCTCCACAAATGTTTTCTTGTGTTGTTTATACAGTGAGGATCTACAAATAGCAATGCTTCTGCAGAGGTAAAATAGGCAAGTAATTTATATAAAATCTTCAGCTATCTCACCTCTCCTGCCTGCGATGGTGTGTGTTCATTTTGGATGTGATACTCTCCAGGCAGTGACAATGATTCTTGGGCTGTAGCTTGGAGACCATTTGAGAGCTTTAAACCCGTGGAGTTTTGCTGCACTCCTGGATCCCTCCTGTGCCTCAGTTTCCCTGCCTGTAAAACAGACTTCTCCATCCATGTGCAGAGAGGATTCTCCAAAGCCACTTTGAGCTTGTAAATATCAAAGATTGAATCCTAAACAAAATCAGATGCCCTCCTGCCCTGTGAGAAGTAGTTCTGCTCCTTGTAGGGGAACTCTAGCAGAAGCCAGAAGAGCTTTGTGCTCAGAATGCCCAAAGTGACAGAGGTCATTGTTTTCTGAGTCCACATCCTCTTTACAGCCAAAACCCAGCTTTGGTATCTGAGCAGAAGGCCCTGAGGGTTTTAGTCCACATTGGAGAGTGTGAGTTGGTGTGCTTTTCTCATTTCTTTCCAAGTTTAACTCCCTTGCAGTTAAAACAATGTACATGTATAATTAAAATAACCTCCTGTCTTCATTAATTATCTATGCTTTAGATTGTTGCTGGGGAAGAAATCAAAGGGACCTGGCTGCGAGTTCACTTGAAGTAAATTTTGGCATGAGAAAACATGTCAGAGTCATGGAACAAACATTTCCTGATCTAATTGTGCACCAAAACATGCAGGGAGAGGAATTTCCCCCATGAATGATGCACCTTCCCCTCCAGGTGACAGCAGGCCAGAAGTGGGGACGCCTTGCTCCTGCAGGCACTTACTGGCTGAACATCGAGGTTTGTGTGCACTTCTATAAGAGCAGGATCATCCGGTAGGATACCACACTCTTAGAACAGACTTTTGGGAGGATTTAAACACGTGCGGGGCTTTCACGTTTGCAGCATCACTGTCATCTTTGGCTGTTTCTGATGAGCAGGATAAATGCTGCTTATGTATTTCAAGGAGGAAAATGTGCTTATCCCACTTCAAAGGGACTCCTGGCTGTGGATGCTGAGTGGATGGGCACATCTCCTGGGACCTGCCGTGAGGATGCCAGCCTCTGAGGGAGTGCATGGTGCCTCCCACTGCCCAAATGCACAGAGCAGTCCTGAGAGCATAATTTGATTTATGTTTTGTTTTGGCCACAGGTCTGTTCAAAATATGTTCTCTCATGTGTCATAGGTTCATGGTAACTAAAGGCTGAATTTACTTATAAAAACATTTCTCAGCATCCTAGGAGAGTAAAACAAGGACTTTGTGGCACTGTCAGCAGTAGGCAGAAACTGCTGTCTGCTTCTGTCCATGGAAGTTTCAGTGCTAGCCTGTTATTGGACTCCTGGGTAGAAAAATGAAAAATGCATATCTTAAATAGGTGTGAAATCCATTATGGAAGAAAACCATCAGTGTTCTAGTGATTATTACTTTTTTTGTGGGTTGATGGAGGTTCTCTAGAAGTCATTTATGAGCACTAACATCTGCCGACTGTTATAGCACATCTGCAGGGGACAAATGTAAATAACTTCTCTTTTGGTACTTGACAAAATTCAGCAGTATGTTTCTGGTCGTAATTGGTCTGTATTGTTTGCCCCAGAAAGCAGTATTAAGACTGTTGCATACTAAAATATCTAGCTGGATTGTATGATGCAAACAGCATTGAAACTTTATTTACAGCTAACTAAGCTTTGTTTTATTTGCATTCACATTAATTCCTATTAGAGTCCAGGTTTTACATCTTTGAGAAGTTACAAATTCTTCTCTCTGCCAATCTCACTTTTTGTGGAAAACCATCAGAGCTGATTTCTTCTGCCTTACCTCTCACTTCAAGGTCCTCCTCTCTGGCTGGTCTGCCCTGAGCCATCCCAAGCGATGCTTGCAGCACTGCTGCTGCCATTTCTTCATCTGCCTTACCCCAGGAGCAAACCCTCCCGCATCAGATTGGCACCCAGCTTGCTCTCCCATGTGCATCCTCAGGCATGCCTCTGGAAAGTAGAAATTTTCTTTAAAATGTAGCTATTTTTCAGGGGTTTAAAACTGCACAATGGGTGTCCTTATTTATGGGCTGAAATATCCCTTTTCACTTCCCATCCAATGCTGCTTTATTTCACTTGTCACCTCAGTCACCATGTGGTGCAATTCATGGTTGCTTTTGTGAGCAAACAGTGATCATGCAATTGAAGCGCTGGACTCTATTTGCTTTTGACATTTATATTTAATCCCCTTTAAATTCCCTCCTGTCACAGGCAGGGAAAATCTGTCTTCTCTGCGGCTCTTTACCAGGTGAAGAGCAGGGACAGTAGATATTTGCTTCTCAGAAGCATTCTGTGAGTCCATCTTTCTGAAGTGCTTGGGTGTTAGCATGCTGTGGATGTGATGACTGATAGAGAAACACGTACATTTGGTCTGTGCTTGAACGTTATCCCAGTATAATGCACTGGAACAAGAAGTAATTGTGTGCTTGTGATGACAAATGTAATGTAGGGGTAACAAATGGGGCTCAAACCTTTTGTAAGAATAAACATACCAGCAAATTAACTGTGTATGCAAACTAAAGAGGATTTAACAAAATGTTCTAATGCATCTTCTAAGTGTGACAACCTATCACATTAAAAAGCTTATGTCTCTTTGTTTTGTGTTTCCTCAGCCGAAAGCTTAGCACAGTCCCATCCGTGACTGGTTTCCAGCTTGCTATCACAGCATAAGCAACAACAACATCAGTGGTGAGATTCTTCAAGCTGAATAATAGAGGTATTTGTGGGCACAAAATAAGATGACTATATTTAATGGGCTAGAAACTGTGTACTGTGAATTTATTTCTAGAGCTATTTTAGTTATAGAGATACAACAACATTAAACTTCTCTCTATATTCCCTTGCTAATCTCAAGTAGCAATAAGTATGGTAATTAGCTTTCACAAAAATTAGGCATTCAAAGGGAGCTTAATTACATAACGTCAAGTGGATACAGGAGCTGATAACTTGCTCCCAAGGGCCGGGGCAGGGCCAATATTTGGGCAGCGCTGTGTGGCCAGCAGCCTGCTGCCAAAGGGGCGCCGCCACCAGGGCGATGGTTTTTGGGTAGAGCCAGTGCAGAGAGGCTTAGGCAGTGCAGAGGATAAACAATAAAGCAGAGTTATTCCCTGTCGGGGATTTGGAGTCATAGCTCATTAAATTCCCTGGCATAATACAAGTTATTCTTTTATTGTGTGAGGCACAGGTACTGCTTTGTTTTGGGCTGATTGATGCGGCGCACGTAGCTTTTCCCAAGGTGCCTAATTGAAAGTACCTCGTCAAAGCTGCAAGGTGTGCTGACACTACCTTTGAAGTTATCATGTAACGTCAGGGCCTCCTGAGTTATTCTACTTTATTTTTGCTTCATATTCTGAATGATTATCATTAAATAGATTGATGTTTTCCTGGGAAGATTAATGCATGTAGTTGCATGAGATTTAATTTTAGGTTTTAAATGCAGTTATTGTGTTCTAGCTTTAATGGCAACCAACCAGATAGCTGACTCCTTCCCAAACTGTGCTTATTGTCCCTGGAGAGGTTTAATGTGGATATCTATATTTTACTGTAAGACATAAAACTGAAGAAGGCCACAGCATTGCTATAATGACTCCATGGGATGTGACTGGCTTCTACTGGCTCTGCAGCTTATTTCTCGTTATGGAGAGAGTGCATATAACCCTCCTTGTGGCGTGGGGAACTCATTGCTCTAAGCTTTACGTGGACCCATCTACCCCATGTTGGTAGAGTTTGGCTGCACACCGTGGCTCTGAGATAGCAAGGCAATTTAGTTTTCCTGTTACAGAAGCTGACTTTAACTCTCATATCATCTGCAAAGAACACCTCAGAACCTGAAGTTCCCTGTGATCCCCTACTTGGATGATGTTTTAATGTTTAAGTTGGAGATGAACAATGAATTTATTAGACATGAAGCCCCTAACTCTTGGTAGTTTTTTGGTAGTTTTGTGTAACTTTAGGTGAAAATAAAATGGGTTTATGCAGTAATTATTGGAGCAAATTATCACCTGAGATAATAGTGGGCCATTTAAAAAGAAAAGACCAAGGATCTATGTGCAAAAGGAAGATAACTTACTTGGCTTGAGATTTTTATAACTTATTCAAGTCCCAGTGGGCTTCCTGTATTCTTAGGGAGTGTCATGTGGAGGATCTTTTGTGCCCTAGGAATGAATTCTCCTTGAGCTGAATCGCTACCTGGATGTGCTTCTTTGTGAACTTTAGAGATAAGCACAGTATCACTGAAAGCGATTTTTTTTTTATTTGCTATAACAATCTGATATCCTAATCAGAAGTTCAAGAATCTTGTGGTTAACAATTTACATTCAAATAGACTCAGTTTACATCATTTTATACTGTCTGGCTCCCAAGTAAACAATAGCTCTGTGTTGTCTAGATTTTTGACATTTAATGACTGGTCAATTTCCAGGTTAGGGGAAGTTCTAGATACAGACCAGCAATATGATCTGCAAGCTATTCTGCTCAGAGAACACTTGAGTAAGACCAAAATTGGTCACACACTTTCATCAGGTTTTCACAAGGTTCTTGCTGTGGTTATTAGTTTCCATTCTCCACTCATGGCATGAATGATGTTCATGCCTTCCTTTTATTGTATAAAACAGTTTAGCATTCTTGCTTTCTTCTTTCTTTTTAGATGTTTTACTTAATGTTAAAAGCTACCATAAGTTATATCTAAAATAAAGAGGAAACAACAGTTAAACCCACAAGCAGACTAATCCAGCATTCCTAAGAAATGCTGCTTCAGTTATAAGATTTCTACACTTAGAGGCAGGTAGACACAAGGGTCTGTGTGGCTTCACAACAAAAGCATGTACATGTATATATTCACACACATACATACACATATATATATATATATGCTTTTGTTTTGAAGCTGATTCCTGATTATTTCAGGATGTTACTATTTCTGTTATATTGTTAAGTGATTAATTAACTGACAAAAGTGTCTATTCTATCTTCAACTTTTAGTAATTCTTAAATGCTTGGATGGAGCTGATTCAAACCCTTTTATCAAGGTTTTTCTTCAGAGTTGTTGAGATACAGAAACACATATTTCTGAACCAGCAGCTATGTTCTAAATTGTTATAGTTTTAGATGCAAAAAAGCAGTAACAGTAACAATCTACTGAAGATGCAAATATAAAATCCAGTATTTTGTATTCTGGATTTATATTGTACATAATATATAATTTAAAGCTTAAATTGTCATTTAAGCTGCAGAGCACACATACAAGGTACTTAACACCTGGTTGCTTCCTTTGAGATCAATTGAAATAATAAAATGGAACAAATAATTGTGTTTTGGGTCAAGACAGTGGTAGAACGAAGCTGACTATTGCTCAAGGATATAGCAACTTCAGCATCAATAATACATAGCATGCAGCTATACGAATAAATCTCTTTTGGTATTCAATTCAGTGGTTCCTCATCCTTAGAAGATTAGTTTTGTAAATGCGTTTTGCAGTGGTGTGTAAATTATTACCTTTGGAGAAGTATGGTACGCTTACCGGAGAACTACTTGGAAGGTTCAACAGTGTGTTTTTTCAGTAATGTATGAGAATCACTGATCTTGGATAAACGCAGCAGAGCCAGTTATCATGACTGACATACTGTAGGGTAAAATGAATGCAAATTGCAGAAGAGTCCATTACTCTAATAAAACTGGTTTGGGGGTCCTGTTGAACTGTGCGATAACTGGACAAAGTTACACATTTCTCCTTCTGGCTTATGCTTATCTGAACAATAAAAAGGTGCAGGGCGTGATAAAATACAACATTTTATTCATGTATTTATCTGATGTAAGCTGCTAAAACAAAAACACTTTCTTAGTGTTTTATTAAAGGATTCAATACATGTTTTCTGGGATTTTTGTCTGAAAAGATCTTTTAATGAATCACTTCTGAAAATACAATCAATCTTTTCTGAAACATCAGTATATAGTGGTCATATAATACTGTGTGGGGGCAGGAACTGTAATCTCTCCCAGGCACAAATAAATCACAATCAATACTCTTAATGAAACTGAGTTCTGCTTGGCAATGTCTCCTGCGATAGGGGTGGCAATTACTCTCACTGCTTAATATCAGTATTTTTTTTGGTGACTGTGATGGTCTGATGGTGAACAAAGCAAGGCTGTAGTGAGAGCTAATAACTGGCAGAAAGGCTCGTGTCACTTGGTACAATCGTGGGAATGGCTGCATTAGGTCAGACCACTGTTATACACTGTAGGAGCCAGCAGAGAAAGCACGGGGAGCAGGTGAAAAAAAGTCACTCAGTAGTGCTGTTAAACAGCAAAGAAATTACCCTCCCTGCAGACTTTGCCTATCTGTAGTGACCGGAGCAGTGTCTGACACTGACAGTGTTTGACAAACAATTGTTCTGATAGGATTTGCCATCATCAAAGCGAGGGCGTTGCTGTATATTGCTTTTGATTAAATTCTCTGCCAGCTGCCTCGTGTGGGAGGCTGGTGACCTCCAGCCCCGTGGTGTCCCAGCACCTGGGGCTCCCAGAGCTGCCGGGGTCTGGTTCTTAAAAACCCTTCTGGTGCTTGCAGGCTCCCTCTCTCTGGGACAGCCCATCAGCTGGGGTGGCTGAGACTCCAGCTGTGCTTTGCAAACGTGGAAATAACATTATATTCTAAACTGGTTTTAAAACTGGGACGTTTTTTTTCCCCTTTAAAATGTTGCAGTTTTTTCCTCAGCTCAGCCACGCTTGCAAGATCTAGCAAAACCAAGTTAGAGAGATTTTATTGGCAGTGCTGCAGTGATGAACAGACTTTCATGGGGGTGTAGAAGAAAAGAGTTAAGCTTGTCACTAGTTGCCTTGAAATGTTGTGTACAGTGATAACATAGTCTTGCAGTGTAGTGGCTGCCTTCGTTATCCCTTTCTTCAGTCTTTCAGAGACTCAGTCTTTTGTCAGTTGTGACTCCAGTACTTTCTCTCTCTGTTCCAACCACTTACCGTTGTAAGCTCCCTCAGTGCTCTTCTGTCCCAAAATTCAGGATGCACCTATACTCATGCTGCTTATCTAGGAGAGCGTAACTCCTATGTGTTAGCTAACCTTTCTACTGGTAAGATATCTTTTATTTATTTATTTTGTAAGGTCATAGAGCATTCATAGCATCATAGTGTGATATATATTGGAGTTTTTCCACAATAGAGCTTGCAAGGCTGAATCATGACAACTTCTGTGTGGAGCAGTGCCTCTTCTAAACTCTATTTGCGTATTTAAATAAGTGCCGTGGAAATAATCAGATGCTATATGCACAGGTCTCAAAGGACAGAGCTAGGACTGACAATCTTAAAAATAATTGCTTACCAGAAATGTTTTCAAACTCTAGTAAGCTAGAGATGGTGTTTTCTCAGTCTCAAAAATCTTTATAGATTTACTTGGACTAGAATACTAACATGATTTTAACAGTGACTTTTAATGAGAAATTACTGGCCTTATTATGGATACAAAATTAAGGATGTGGTAAAAATGTCTGTAGCTTTTAGTAACTCATGAAGAATTTCTTTCTACAAACAGAGAATGCCTAATTGATGAATCTAGCTCAGCTTATAGAGTAAGTGGAGGCTTTAAGATATGACAGTGTGAACCTATTTCTATATGCAGATCTCCAGCAGAAATTGTAAGGCCACAATTAACATTATGCTAATTTCTAGTTTTAAAAATATATTTTACAAAATGCATTAAAAATACATGCTGAAATGCCGAGCATGTTTATGATGTTGTGTTCAAATGTACAAAGGTATGTATTCTTAAAGAACTGAAGGGCTGGTCAGGGTAGATTTAAAGCACATTAAAATAGTTTGGAAGTAGTATTGCAAAGCACAACAATCTGATTTATGAGTAGGAGGAAATTAAAGTGATATGCCATACCTAATTATTTTTGTTTTTGACTTAGAAATATCATAACTGTCATAAAACAAAATTGTCTTTTGATTGTAGTAATATGCATTGAAATAACATGTAGGAAAGTTAATCTTCTGAATCTTATGAAAAAGCTTATTTCATAAGTTTTTGTTTTGTACTATGGATGCATTTCTTCTAAAAGTTCTATTCTATCCGAAATACTTAATTTTCGGAGTGAAATGAAACTGTGGATCTCACGATGGCCTGATGAGGTGTTCCTCCGTACGAGGAGCAGGAAGGCAGGCAGTGTGACTCACGGAGCTCTGTGATGTGCCTGTAGCCTGAGCACAAGCTCGCTGCAAACATCTGTCCCTGTGGACTCCCTGATGTGTTGCTATCTTCCCATCAGGAGAAAAAGCTGTGGTGAAGATGAGGTAGTCTCATGTGGCAGAGGCTGGTCCTCAAACAGCTTTTGCCGTAAGTTTCCTCCATAGCCTTGAGCACATCACTATAGCTTGGTGCTGGGGATCTGCCCAAGCGGAAAGTCCAGTAGCCCCTTGTTTTGCTCTTTTGAGGACAAGACAAGAACATCCCAGGAGAAGTGGAGCAGTAGATGTAAAAACCTATATGAGATATTGTAGAAACCAAGCTGATTCCCTCAGCAACACTCACTGCGGTCTGACAGCTGGCCTCGCGGCAAAAGGGAAGTTTTAAATATTCCATTTTGCGCATCATTGGCCATCTCAAAATTGACTGATTTATATTCAACTTGAAAACTGGATTTCAAAGTACCTTTAGGAGTGTTGCAAGAAGGCGTCTGGCCTAACAAGAAAATTATTCTGTGGTATCACTGCATAATGTAGCTAATGAATTAAATCTAACAACCTAAGGTTAAATCTTTTTGAGATGTATAAAAATTCACATGAAAATGAATTTTTGTATTAAAACTATCATAACTCGTTTTTCTTCAGCCAGAACATACATTATATCAGTGCATTGCTGTATGTACAGTTGTAAGGTGACTGTTACTGCACCACACATTTAATCTAAATACCAAAACAATTAATTATTTTCACATTTCTGTCATAAACCTTGCGTTTTATTTTTACAGTGCATCCATGTCAGGAGTCATATGAACAATGATGGCCAATGCACAATAAGTTTAATTTCAGAAGAATTTATAGCTTTGTTTTAATGACTCATTAAAATACCATTTTGTTTATGGCTTGTCTTCACTTAAGGCAATGTTTGAGAAGTGTTATGATTTATAAAGATGAAATATTATAACTGAAAAAAACTATTTCAATCTACGAATTCTCTGTGGAGAAGGTACGGTGATTGCCAACAGCTCGGTGACTAACCAATGTTTAAATGTGCACTGGCATTTTTCAACAAACATTTCCTGAAGTGTTTTTTATACACAGAACTTGAATCTTCAAGTGGGACAGTGGGATTAAGATGATAGGCAGTGGTAGTTCAGAATGATTCATTTGGGGCTATCAAATAAATCATCTCTATTAAAAAAAAAAAAAAACTAGATTTATTCATCGAACCTTAACAGCTTCTTCCAAAAGTTGTTCTAATTTATCAATTTAATAAAAATATGCCCTTTAAAAAGTGCTAGTATTGCTAATGTTAAAAGAAATCACATGCATCAAAAGGCCAGGAAGCATCGGTAGCTTTTTGGATGCTGATAGTGGTTTGTTAGAACAAACCGCTGCCCCTTCTAGACTCTTAAGCTCACTGTTGGTGTGCAATTACCTTCATGCTGTATCTTGTTCAGGAATCCCACGGTGTCTATCACAGAGGTAGCTAAGCTGTTCCTCAATAAGCAGTACACCTATATTGCTGACTTGTACCCTCAACAGACACCCACATATTTTTATATCATTGCACATGTGGTGGACTTGGGTGGAACTAATTATTTTTTTAATTAGAAGAGGGCAAACATCACCCTTGCAAGCAGTACTTGCGGGAAGCCCTGATTCTGTGTGTTCCTCCTGGGCGCAGGTTCCTCATTGCAGGTGGTGATGAGAGGGATGGGGGAACTGCTGCAGAGCCTCTGCTCCCAGAAAACATAACCAAATATTTGTGAGTGAGTGATCATAAAGACCACCATATGTAAACTGAGCAATTTATTTCCAGTTGTTGTAATTTACCTGTGGGTGTTTTGAATGTTGGCTAATTAATGGACTGGATTGACTTGGCAGGCAAGATCTTTTTTTTTTTTTTTTGAGCTGTTCTGAGGTTCATGCTCATCTCCTCTCTAAGTGATAACACTGGTTTGTATTTCTGTATTTTAGATTCTCTCACAAGAGTTTGAACAGCTCCCTTGACAGTGCAGCACTTCTCTGCCTTGGTACTAGAGATGTAAAACTGAGTGAGTGAAGAAGTTAAAGCTGTCCTTCTGGGTGTGCTGCAGTTCTCTTCAGCACTGTGCTCGCAGGTGTGGGGAGCTTTGGGTCTCAGCACCTCTACTTCACCAGCACCAGCTTCCAGCTCTGGGTTCAGACAGTGAAACCAGACTTAGCTCAGGCTCTACCTTCTGTACTTCAGGCACCATCTCTCATCTCCAGACAGCGTCTGGCCACCAAGTACCTTCTCCCCTTGAATCCTTATTCTGCGTGTCAGAATTGCCATGGGATAATTGCAGTGTGTCATTGAACCTCTTGCTTTTTGGCTGAGTTCTAGAAGTGGAAAATTAAATGTATTGAAAGCAATTGAGGCCATTGTGTCTTCCTGGTGAGCCATGGTAACTGTCAGAGGCAGGAATTAGTCTTGTCTGGATACGGAAGAACAGAAATGTTTATCTATTTCAGTGAGAGGTGATATAGGCTGAAGCTGAAGTATGCTAACAGGGTTGGCTGTAATGAGATTATATGTCTTATAAGCACTAATGATTATATTCCCATTACTAAAATATACGTAGGGAATGAAGACAATTATACTGCAATCACTGTGGGGCTATGAACTTATTACGAAATATACCCAGGAATCAGGCACATATTTTTATATTTTGACAACTGTACTTTAGCTTTCACACTGGCATATATCAGGAATCTCTCTCCTGAAATCAACAGAATTAGTGGAATTAGAAGTCAAGAGAGAAAAGCAGGCTAAGCAAATTAATATCTTTGTAGGAGGGAAAGCAGGATGAAAGCATCGCTTTGCTAACAATCATTGACTTGGTAAAATATGGTTTGCTTGAAATGTATTTTGCTGGAGTAAGCACTGTCACATAGGCCCTGGATTTCAGCAGGTATATAACCTTACTTTCAGCATGGTGTATGTAAATCATGAAACAACCATATATACCCACTCAGCCCCAGCCCAGTGTGTTTGGTGGTATGCTGAGACCCTCCCTGGGGTGCTGTGCAACACAAGATAATATTTCCTCATGCTTTCCTTTCTCTTGGCTGTCATTTCTGGCTTCTTATTTTATGATTTTTCAGGACAGGAGGTATATTTTTCCTTCTGTGGTTGTGAAGTTTATAGCATAATGAAGCCATGGTGTGTGGCTTGAGATGCAAATAACTGATGACTGCTTGGCAGCTAGATCTGTCCAGTTACATGGTTAAATGAGAGGACTTTTGCACACAGAGGAAATTGCTTTTCTGAAGGACGTTCTGGGAGCAATGTCCTTGGCTAAACGTTGAGCTACCAGGTTGGAGCATATTGCAACACCACTTTTTTGGACACTGTTTTTTCAGTAAAGACTGTCATTCCCTCACTTTGAATCTTTGTATATATTAGATGAAATCACATTCAAACAAAGATTTACTGATTTAAATTAAAGTAATAAATCTCTTTATTGGAACATAAGGTAAAGAGTATATACGCTGTACTATTGGTTGGCCCTGCGACTTGACTGCAGCTCTTTAGACAGGGGAAAAGGAAAAGTAAGTGAATAAAAACAGCCTTCCTGGTTAAATGTGCCTCTCCCAGCTTCCTAGGCAGGGCTGTACTTTACCAAAAGAAACCTTGATAACGAAATAGTGACCCATAATACTGGTTGTGAAGTTTTTCTTGATAGTGCTTCTGCAAGCTTTTAAGGTGTAATCAGATCTTTGTGCTCCATTTATACTGTGATGCACTGATTTCTGTTTCATTTCTCTGTGAGGGGAAGAAAATCATTGTTGCTGTCAAGAATGTTTTTTCCTGGAAAATGTATATGCTAACATGACAATATAAACAAGTGGCCTTGCTGACTTCACAGCTGGCTTTTTCTAGTGCCTTGGATGACCGTGGTCAAAGAGGGTGTGAGAGAAAACTGGGATACTTGTCTCAGTGTGCTGGGGAGATTTTTTTTTTTTTTTAATTAGGAATTACATCCTTAGGCTTTGCTTATTTATTATGTTTCTGAAAATTTTCTTTGAGTTGCTTCTTAACCAGCCTTTGAGAAACTTGTTCACTTGGATGCCAGCTGCATGGGATATCTATTGTAGCTGAAAGCGCTCACTTCTCTGCTTTTGCAGGTTAAAACATTCATTGCTTGTTCATAACTCTCCTGTCCTGCAGTTGTCCTCTCCTGAAATATCTCCATCCTGTTCTTCCAGGTCTTCATCTTTGTGTAGGCGCATGGAGGTGATAAATGAGTTTCACCTGGAGGATGAACACAGCGCTGAAGCTGAACTCTTGAGTTTAAATATCAGTGTTACCAACGTGGCCTTCAGCAGGTCATCTCCCCCTGAGAATGGCTTTACTCAGAGGCGTTTTGATCATTACTTGTCAGTAAGTGTCCATGAAAAGAGTCTTCAAAAGGTCCTTTATTCTACTTGAGCTGTACAATAATTAATTTTATTTCACACGATAGCTGTTTACTGTTCGATATCTTCAGTAAAGTTTCATTTCTAATTAACGTGCATACCAGGAGGTTTCTCTTTATCTCTCAGAAGATATGTACTCAGACAATCCTGTTCTAGTAAGAAGTGCGCAAGCATGTATGCAAAACAGAGAAGCCTCTGACTCTTATTAAATTTCTGGAGCAAGCCTTAGTGTTATAAGCTTTTGATCAGATACGATCTTTTCTCAAACGCAATCCAATATCCCTGGGTGGCAGCTATTTCTTTACATTTTTTTTTTTTTTTTTTTACCCTTCTTATTTTAGCTGGTAGTTTCTCATCTGTTTTCTCCTCTTGTTTCCTCTGTGTAAGAACTCGGGCACTGAGCAGTCGTGGTGCAGTTGTGCTCTAAAATGTGCAATTGAGAAGGTGGCAGTGCCAGCTGGGGTGACTTGCTCCGTCCTGGACTTTGGGCTGCAGCAGCTCTGTCCATGCTGTCTCTGGTTAAGACAGACCACAAGTGCATGCCCTGACTGAATATTTTGGAGAAACAAAGCATGAAGAGCTCTTCCACCCTCATCCCCTCTCAAGGGGCTGCTGGGGTGCTCCAGCACAATGTCCCTGCTCAGCTTGCACCGTTTGAGCCCTAGGAGCTGTGCAGTGACTGCTTCAGGACAAAGAACAGCTGGGTACATATTTAAAAATGTAAATTTCCTTTCTGCAATTAATCTAATTAATGTAGGCATAAATGAGTAAAATAATTTTATAAACAAACAACTCTTTTCCATCTCTCATTATAATAAACTTCTAGAGATGTCTTAATAAGCCTTGCCTTGCACCTAAGCTGCCACATCGTGTTTAGTGTAAGTGCACAGTCTCACCAGAAGGATGCAATCTTGCACAACACTTTCTTTTTATTCAGCAGCAGTTCTGCACATAGCCAGCTGTGGTGTTTGATCCTCCTGAACCAGGTGTTCAAAGGTCCTCGTGCAACTAGAGGGACAAGCAGATGGGGAGATGCACAAGCTAAGTGCCTAGCTGCCATGGAAACTGATTGAAATTAGGAAATCAATTAAAGACAAAACCAGAAAAAAATTGTTATCACTTTAGGAAACTCTTTGCTTGTCTACATCTTTTCATTTTCTATAGCTCCTTCCATCTTAGGCATGCAGGTATTTTAAGTTTTAATTTGTTACTGTGTATTAGCTCAACAAAAGGAGTTCTAAATTAACCTGAATTACCTTGCATTAGCTACAGGCTGAGTGTATGCATAAACATGGAAATCCAGCTGCTTTATGAGGAGTTGCTCTGGCACAATAGCTTACTCTTATGTCTGAACTCTTAGAAAATTTAGCCTTGAGGGCTGACTTTTCAAATGAGCTATGAAAAAAATAAATCACTGTCAGGCTGGGAAAGTAGGAATCTGTGTTCTGTTAATGGCATAGCTGGACAACCTAGGAAAATTCTGGATAAAGAAAGAATTTATATTTTGCTGATTTGAAATAAAGTTGTCAGAATGTGTCTAATGATAATCATATTTGGCTGAAAGCAGGCAGTGTTTGTCTCAATACCTGTCTGGATGTGGTGCCTGAAAGACATTGAGTCCCAGGTGAGCTTTTCACCTCTTAAATTCCCATCTGCTCCCCATGCTCTGTCCCGCTGTGTCCTGTGCTCTTCCCGTTGTTCCTCGCGCCCCTCGGTTGTGTTTGTTCTGTGCCCGTGGTCCCGCTGCTCAGCAGTGTGGTGTGAAGTATCTCCTGTGGGCAGATTAATAACCCTACCAGCATATATTTCTCTTTCAAACTGGCATTTGTAAGTTCATCAGTCCAGGAGCTGGAATGCTGGAAGGGCCCTGAAGTTGTTAAAAAGGCCATACTGGTTGCAGTTCAGTGGCAATCAAATCCTAGCCAAAGTTCAACCTTTCAGCTTCTTTAACTGACATTTGGAATGGGATTTTCAGCCATCCCGAGAGATGAAGTTCCACTAAAAATCAATGGGACTTTTACAGTTCTAATGACTGAAACGCCTTCAGAAATCCCATCCTTAGGATTCTAAATTATTGTCTCATTTTCAGAAGTGCTTAGCAGCTTTGCCTAGGTTTTACTGCTGCTGGATATCACTTGGGTCTCTCTAAATCTCCTCCATTAATGATCTTAAGAGCTGTGGGAGCTGTGCTGAGGACACCTGCAACTATGGCTGACATTTGTGGATTTTTGGATTAATTTTTTAAAACACTTGCCAAAAAAAAAAAATGGTGTTTTTTTATTTTTTTTTGAGATCTTCATAGAGATAAAGCCTTACATTATTCTTGCATTCCCCTTTGTCAAGCATTCAATTCCCTATTCGATCTACAGGATCTAAATAAATGAGCATGTTTGCCTGTCTTACCCAATGTCTAATTAAATATGAAGATTACAGATGTACTTGAACTGAAAAATGAATGCTGATATATTTTCATTGAGATCTGGATTTATAATGAAATGATTTATTACTTTCAAATTAGAAGCATTAGAAGAAGTTACAGTGTTTGTACTTGTGATTGCAACAAACTGCTTATATTTGCATCTCATGTTTTTTATACAAACACCATCCCTCTTTTTGTAGAAAATTGCTCTGAGATGATGATGTTGCCCTTCTGAGATTTTTTTTTCCCTATAACTTTTTAACTGAGTGCAATGCCTAGGGGAGAAGCTGAGCCTTAATCTATTGCTTTTCTGGTTCCAGTAGCTGAACTCAATCTGAGGCTTGAAATGCCTTACTAAAAATAAGATTTGAGGTTGTTACAGCTGTTTTCTTGTCTGTAGTTTTAATTTCTAATGAATCCCATGAACTTGATTTAACATTAATATTAGTTAGATATTTTTCCTTTCAAGAATATTTTTCAATTGCTTGTTAGGCTTAGAACATCTGCGGAAGTCTTAAGTGATGTTCTTCCCTCCCCAGAATTGCTGATATGTGGACAGCAAAATGATAAACTTCTGCAGGAATCACTATTTATCTTCGTGGCAACGAGATCGCTTAGTATCATCCAGTGAGCAAGTGGCTGTGCTGTATTTCAAGACACAAGGCTGTCTGATGAGAAGGGCAGTAAGAGGCAAAACTTTATTTTAGTTCATAAATACAAAGCTATGTCACTGAGAAGGAGCAGTGGAGAAAGACTTCCAACTGGTAAGCAGATGCATGTGTGGGGGTTCATGCTCTGCAACCGGCATGTTTAAGCCGTTAAGCATGTTAAACGTGGCAGTGCTCAGCCACGTTTCATTGTACCTGAAACAAGAAGATATTGAAGCTTAAAAAAAAAAAAAAAGGATGCAAACAGTGATGGGAAAAAAAATAATCTTTTGCGATTCACCTGGCATGCGGACCCCAGAATAGCTGTGTGTGAGCAGAGTGCAGTGGCAGGTGGAATTTATTTCCTGGAGATGAAGTAGAATTGCAAAAGAGGAAGACGGGGCTGTGCTGGGTGTTAGCAGACAGAGCCCGTGGTTAGCGTGTTTGCTGTTAGTATGAGCTTTTTCTTTTTTTTTTTCTTTTTTTTTTTTTTTTTTTCCCCAGGATAAGACCTCGGGTGAACTACAAACTACAATCACTGGTAGTAGAAGACTTTGCAGCCAGTTTTGTCTTGACTCATGCATGTTGTCTTCAGTACTGAGTAGATATCTGACAAATAAGTGAAAGCAAGAAAAAGATCTTGTTCATTTAGTTAAGACCTATGTAAATAATACCATACATTAGTGTGGGGGAAAAATGCCTTTTTTTGCTCTGGATTTACCATAATCTGGCATAAAAATAATATGCAATATAAATGTGTTTATACCTTAGAGTATCTTGTTAAACCATTTAAAGTTAACTAATGTTTAGCTGTTCTGAAACTTTAATTAGCATTTAACAAGAAAGCAACAGTATAGCCAATTAGACATCTAAGCAATAACACACACATACACTTCTATTTTCTAGCAATTAATTGATAACTAGTTTACCGTGGGCTAATAATTAAATGAGAAAACATTCTGAGCAAATTGAAAGCACTGATGCAAATGAGTTCTGCATTTATTCTTTTCAAATTCACTGACCACATTATCTAATCTGTCAGGAACAGAGAAATCCTGAATTATGCTAAATATATACTCAAGCTGACTAACCAACCCTTAAAGCAACATTTGTCACTTTTTGGAAGCTTTAATTGCTCTGCTGAAGGAAAGTCCTAATGCAGTGCCAAGGCTGGCAGGTTAAATGTGGTGCCGACCACTGGTATGAGGGCAGCTGATGCTCTGTGCCCCGTTGATCAGTTGCCTGGCTGGTGGATCGACTCCTCTCTGCTGTTTTCGCTGGAGACAGCAACCCCAGGCACAAGCAGAGGAAGTGTGTGTGTCCTTCCCAAGAAGAAAAAAATCTCAACCAAGTCTGAAGACAAAGGGATCACCGTTTCAGCTACACGAGTGCTGGCAGCAGACAACTTCTGTGTTCTGCCAACTGAAAAATAAATGAAATGTTTGACAAAGAAGAATATGAGTTGGCAAAATCACTTGGTACATTCTGTACATGAAAATTGAAGACATTTTTCTACTGAATGCAGCAGTGATCACTGGGAATAGCTCCATACAAACAGGAAGCATCCCCATCACTCGTATTTGAAGTAGAGCAATCTCCAGAACATGGAGGAGAAAGTCTCATTTTGTCTTCAAGTTCATCTATTTATGATATCTTCCTCATCTGGACTGGCAGTAAGGTGAAATTGCCTGAGGTCTATTAAGCTTTAAACACAAGCCATCTGTTCAAACAAAACGCTCCCCAAAAGGTGGTGTTTCCCAATACCACCATTACCCCTGAGCGTGGCAGAACTGCTGTGTCAATATGCAGGGCATAAGCAAGGCCTGACTGTTTCAATTGCTTTTCCAGCACAGTGAAACTGGAAAATAAGGCAACACCAGGTGTTTCAAAAGACTTGAAGGAAACGAAGCAATGTTTTCGATTATTTATTGTTTTTATTATTTTAATTGTTTATTTTATTATTATTAATTTAGGCAATTGTCTTATCTAAATGTGGAGGTGCTGTTTTATTAGTGTGAAATCAGTACCTGGGACCTCACGGCAGTACTTCAACAAGTATTGTGTGATATAATAATTTGTGTTCAAATTTTAATGTACTGTGCTTTCACCCATGAGTGCAGATTAGCAGATTATGAGGAATTAGAAACATTTGTTGTGTTTGGTTCCTTATTGAAGACTCGAATCCTACTTTCCATGTATGCACAACCTTTGGAAAGGAGTGAGTGGCAGACCCTGAGGACAAACCCTAGAAGCATCCATCAGAGCTGCAGCTCATGTGAGTGAAGATCACTGCTGTCCCCCACCAGGTACCCTCCCCAGGGGGCAAGCACCCCATTTTGGGGCTGCTCTGCTCCTTGAGACCCCGTCCTCTGTTTGCTTCATGGACTCTCCTGACTGCTATAACTGTAATTTCTCTAGATAGATTTTTGTCAAGTCATTTATAGACAAGGTGAGTAATGACATGTCACTGCCTTCTTTATTTAAAAAGTAACATTTGCCAGTATCCACAGCAAGAGCTTCCTATTTGAAGCAGTCTCTTGAATTCTTTCTGAGCTGAGAAGCAGATAATACTGAATGTAACAGACATTTTGGGATATTTCATGTCAAAGAAATATGGTAGAATTACAGAATAAGTATTGATTCACATTTATCACTGTTTCATAACATTTTTTTATTAAACTTTATTTAATCCTTGCTTTCCAACTCATTACTTTGTCTCTGGTTGTGACAGACTTTTATGATTTATTATGACCTCTTAATAGATACACACTTTGAGTTACAGAAAGGTAGAGCCATATTAGTTCTTTCAATCTTCTCTAGTGCCAATATAGGATTACTTTGGGAAATACTTGCTTAAAATGCTTCCAAAAGCTTTTTTCTAGTTTGAAATAACTCCCGTGACGGGGTGTACAGCAACTCAACTATCATTTGAAGAAAAGGTCACTGTAAGGGAGCCCAGGTACTTGGAGACTTTCCTCTTCCTCTGGAGCATCATATGCCCTGGTGTTGGAGCATCAGGTGCCTTAGAATTGGGGGTTATGGACTTGTAATGTTCAGAAATAAGGGCAAAGCAGACCTTATCCTTACAAACTTTCATTCCCAACAGCTGTTGCTAACACAAATATCTCCATATCATATATATGCAACTATAATTTGAAATTATAAGTAGTGACTAAATTTACTGGTATTTACTGCACAGACATAAATAGAGCTAAAACTAACTGGAAAATAAAATAGAAGGAGGTTTATGTCTCACGTAGATGTCAGTGCTAACTTGAATTTATTTTGGTCTGATTAAGTATTGCATGTAATTATTCATCAAACTATATATTTAACAAGAACAGTCTGATTTAGTAACTAGAAGAAAAATATTGAAAAATATAAATGTTATTTATTAAATAGGAAATAACCTTAAGAAGTCATAAAAAGAGTTGCAGTCTGTAGTAAGTTTGGAGAAAAAAAAAGTAAAAATCTGACACAACTATCCTGGATGTTTTGGGTAAAAGATAACTATTATTTTATAGGCAGACTGGAAGTTCTGAAATCTGGAGACATGGTGACTTGCCATAATGATCACATAAGGAATATAGCTGTTTTATTTGTGGTGTTTCTAGACTTTTTTTTTTAACCTTTATTTATATGTCATAACTCATTTGCTTGTGATCAGATCTCCCTTCACAGCTGTTGAGTGGATGCTGTGACTGCCACTTGTCAGCCCTGTGAAGCTGTGCTCCAGATAGCCACACATCTAGGGGCTCCCAGTCTACGTGCTACAAATGAGCACAAAACACCCGCTTTGATGCTAACGGCTTCTGGCTAGTGCTACTTCATGGTGGGCTTGATTTGATCTGTCTTTGTAAAGCTGTAGTTGCTCTTAAAAATCCCCAAAGCTGTCAGATCTTCAGAATCCCCCAGAACCACCTTTTGATCCTCTGGAGTTTCATCTGGTCCCGTTTGAAATCAAGGACAAGGAAGGCTTTGTGAAAGCTCCCGTTAAGAGCAAGATACTACAAGTGTCCAGAGTAAGTGGCAGCACTCGGCAGCTTGAAGCCATCGACAGAGAGCTCGCGGTGATTAATGGTCCCCAGTGTGCCCTGAGCCCCCAGCGTACCCTTGAGTGAAAGCAGGAAATTACTGCCGCCTTCCTATGGAGTAATCTTCTTTAGCTCTTCATCTGTAAGCCTGCTTTGGGAGGAAGGGTGTTGTGTATCCTTTGCAGGAGTCTCTAAATGAAAGAAGAGATGTTTTTCTGGCAGACAGGGAAATTCAGGAAAAAAAAAAGCCTCTTGGTGGGCAAGCTGAACTCTGTGGCTCAAGTTTAGAAAACAGATATTTATTGGGAATTTTTGAACCTGCAGAAAAAAACCTTCAGGAAAAATAGCACGGAGAAATACACATGTGGCAGTGTGATTTGCAGGCTGCCAACTTAATCATCTCGTTCAATCAGTGGGATGATGATATGAGTATCATCTGAATGCTCTCTGAATGCTGGCCACGTTGTGGTAAGCTGCCTTTTGTGAACCAACAGTGGTTTGATCGTCAGCGTGCTTGGCTTTGAGCCCTCAGCTCCCGGTGAATTACAGCACCTCACTGTCAGTGACAAAGACCTAGAAGACATTCATATTTTATACTCTCATAACAGTAGGATGTCTGAGAAATGCACTGACTAAAGGAGTTATCAGACGATCAGCATCGTTTAAGACCCCTTTATGCCTTGGGAATATCATTAAAGTAGTTTAGTGCAATAGAGAAACTCTCTTTTCTGGTGGGGACAAAGAGCATGTTCCGAACACTGAGATTTACAACTAAAACATTTTCTAATTAAATGGCCATTTTACACTCCTTAATTTAAGCAAATTTAACCAAAAGTCCCTTCAGTGCTTGAAGGCTTTCTATAACCCTGTCTTCTATTCTGTTACCAAAATTTCCAGGCCAGGCAATGTTCTTTCAGAGAAATACCTGAGACATGTTTCCCTGGCAGCATCCTGCTCTCACCGCCTGCTCTGTCTTGAGCTCCTCCAGCCTCTCCTGGCTCTGCTCCTGCCGTGTCCTCTGCATCTCCCCAGTGCTGGTGTGGAGCACTCATGCAAAGCTGCCTTTTAGATGCAACTTCACATATCCCTCCCTGTTGAGAACTGCTCCATGGGTCCTAAGGTTTGTTTTTTCCTCATCAGTTGCTTCCGTGTTTTGTCTGGCTGCCACAACTTTCTCTCTTTTTTGCATTTGCACCATGTGAAGCCCGATATCTAGTTGTAAGCTGAGAAAGCAACACGCTACCTGATGGTTCCAATCAATGTGTCTATGCTTTCCTTTTGGGTGGATCAGTGGGTAACTCAGATTTTTGCTCTATACTAAGCCTAGACATTTTCCAGGATTCTCTGAAAATATTGATTAACCTTTTTGTTTGTGAGGCTATGGCTGTGAAATGTTGGTGCAGGTTTTCTTTATCATTATTTTATTATGACAATTTTATAAGCTTCTCTGTATTTTCCTGGAACCTGGCCAGACTGGAAGCTAGCATGGAGATGAATTTTGTGATGTCAACACTGACCCTGAGATCTACATACTGGATAGAAACCACTTTGTACTTTTGCATATATTTTCTGTTTTTCATCACTATTCAAATATTCCAGCAGATTCTGCATTTCAACAAGTAACATCTAAGGTATGTATGTACTCATAGCTATTCTTATAGGAATGCCTCATGAATTTGTCACTTTAGGTTGGAAGAATGAAGCAAACTTGCTGCAGCCCCGGGAGGGCTCACTGGATGTCTCACACTTGCAGAATTGCTCCTCTTGCACACAGGAATAGTCTCTACTGGTCACTCCAGCATCTCTTAGCACTTCCCAGGATTTCTTCTTTTCTTCCAGCAGGGTGCATTGCAGCAGTACTGATTGCAGTAGTGCTGTTCAGGTTTTCTTGATGCTAACCCCGCTTTTTCATTTTCGTGCATAAATAGTGTGGTTTTGTTTTGTAGTGGATTGTTTTCAGGAAAATCATTACTAAACATGTAAAGACCAGGTGGATCGTCCTTTCTATAAGATATGCAAAGCATAATCTCCAGCTGAGCTGCAATTAGCTAAAGCCTCTGCTGTCTCAGGCAAAAGGGGCTCTCAGCCCACCTGTGGAACATGTTCCTGGCGGAGCAGCAGTGCCAGGGGTGGGAGGGCTGCCCCCTGCTCTGCTGCTGGGGATGAGGGGACAGCGAGGGGACTTCTCCTGGGCATTGCTCTGCTGCCCCTGGCTGCACCAGCAGCTGCTAGGCTGACTATTTGCAAACCTAATGGTATTCTAAATGTGGCCAGTGGGTATTTAGATTTAGAAAAAAAAAAAAAGTGCTTTTCGGATGTCTGTGAGAAATTTGTTTGCTAACAAAGTGTTTTGTGAAATTTTGCAGTTTCTACATAAGCAGTTATCCAGGGATGCCGTGCTTTACAGGAGTTCAGCTGTCTGCCTTAAGCAGCGTCCTGGAATACCTCGTCTCATGCACCAGTCACAGAAGATGAAAGAAGTAAGAGCCGATCCTGTTGCGAGAGGTGTTAGAAATGTGGTGTTTCAGCGCCTGTTCGCGTCTCTGTCTTGATAGATGATTATCTTCTAAGAAAAACTTCCTGGGGTGGAAGCCATTCCCAGTTCTCCCTACATCAGTAATTCTCTATAAGAGGCTAAAATATCATCCTGATTTTAGGATGTCTGTTTTTTTTTTTTTTTTTTTTCTTTTCCCCAAATATGTGCAAATCTGTAACCAGACAGGGCATGAATGTTTTGGTTGGTAAAGCAACAGTCGTTGTCCTTGGCTTGTGGGTGAACCTCCACTGTGCCAAGGAATCCCTGGGTGGGAAGCAGCACTGGTTCTGAGTTGCTTGAACAAACCCAGCGTTGTACGCTTTGTTTCTCATACACAGTGCCTGTGCATGGGGTCTGAAGGCATACACCAGTAGAGCGAGCAAATAAAAAATGCAATTAAGATCAGAGTTTGCAGCTCTTAAACAATTTAATCCTACAGCTTAGAAAGCCCATGGTATAGCAAAGTTCATGATAAAATATAGCTATTACGGCCTTTAAATCAAAGATTCCTGACAGTCTAGTAATGGGCTATCGTGCTCCCAGTGGCAGCCGTTCGCAGCAGCAGCAGCCAGGCACTGCCTCTGTGGCTGACCTGGGCCGCTTTGCAGACGGGTTCCTCGCAGGTGGCATACAGAGCAGGAGGAGGAGCAGGCACACCAGTAAAGACACTGGACTTCCACAACAAGCTGAAGATGCAGAGCCTTGAAAGGGGTAGTTGCAGGCAAAGACATTGCAAAAGTGTTGGGTAACAGCAGATTGCCGTGAGGGCTTTTTGCTTTGTAACTGGATGGGACTTCAGTTTTTGTTCTTGCTGTGTTGAATATTTCAATAAACATCCTCACTCTCCAGAATGGAGAGTATCAAGGTCAGCTACTCCAGGAGATGTCATTAATAACCGTTTTTGTAGATTTTCTTGTGCTTTAAAGGCTTCACAAGAGCCTGCACCTTAGATATTCTGGCCTAGACCTTAGGAGCTGCTTTAATGCTATGTCCAGTGAAATTATTTGTGTGCTGGAATGATACACGTAGTCAAGCACTCTGCCAGACTGAGGCCAAGAGGAGCTGGACAGGGATAAGCCTCCATTTTTCTATCACCTTTTATGTTGTTTTTATCAGCTTCCAAAGTGAATCTCTGTGAAAATCTCTTGAATCTCCCCTGGCTAGCACAAACGTATATTTATCCCGAGTTCCTGAGAATGTTTCTGTGTTGTTCATTTAAGAGCCTTATACGAGGTGCTTTTCTTCACTCCAAGGGTGCAATGAATTTCCAAAGGGTGCATTTTTAATGTGACTTACAGTTTGTTTTCCCCATCCACATTTTTTTGTATGTTGCTTACCTAAGTATTTAGAAATGTGTAATTATGTGCCGTACTGTGGTACCTGTGCAGTTCCTAGAATTTGCTCATGCTAATCACACTGAACTGTCCTTTATCTGCTTTGTGAATTTTGGTGCACGATAAACGATACTTAATGCAAACAGCTTTGGGGGATCCTTCACTGGTCTTTGAAGTCTAACTTATGCTTACAACCTGGGCTTCCCCATCCCCACCCCACGTGTTCCTGCCCTGCTTGTGCCTCTTGGCTCCCAGCACAACTTCCAGTGTCCCCATGAGCACCAGCTTGCAGGGGGTTGTTAGTGCAGCACAGGGGTCTACATGCAAAGGAAGGTGATGTACCCACCTAGGCATGCAATCTTACATTTGCACAAAGCAAAGCCTCTGTGTAAAAGGATGCTTTGGGGCTGCAAAGCAGGAGGAGCTTGGGAATGGCTGTGTGCAGCAGTGGAGCAGGCGACATCTGCAGCTGGCATGTTTCACAGGTCAGCTTTGGAAAGCCTTCTAAGCAAAACTGCTCACTCCATTTACATTGTACTTCTATTTCAAACAGTTCATTTAAAGTGACGTCAGGCATATATCAAGCAAATAGCTTAGAAGAACAAAACTGTCAGACAACTATAAATTAAAGCAAGTTATATCAGAGTTTATGGTTTCTGCAACTTGTAATATACCTTGCAGCTTTAGCATAGTAGTTGGGCTCATAGTAAGACAGCAGCTGACAGGATTATATTTTATTTTAAGAAGTATATATATTAAGAATTCTATTTGCTTCTTTCTTCTTGTCCTTCAGTTTTTGTCTTGGAAACAAATGGATATGAAGCTTGGCCTTCCTTGTATCTCACTTGGCTCCCCTGACATTCACTCGTTCTTCCCATTTTCCTGTCCACGTTATGGCACCCAGCAGAGAACTGCTGGTCCTTTACCACTGCCACTTCATAACTGACGTTTGGAGGTCAAGAGCAGGGGCTCTGATGGTACTACTGGGAACACCTCTTGATGAAGGAACTAATCATTGACAGTCATTTCATGGACAAAATAAAACAATGATTAGCTCAGATGTATTGGAGTTTATCTGATACCTCTTCACACTGATACCAAAAGAGTTGATTGAAAGCTGCTTCACATCAAGCCCCCCGAGCTGTCGTGGTGTTCCTTGGGGTGGTGGCTGGAGCACAGCAGTGGGGCTGGGAGCTCCATGCAGCCTCAGATGCTCCCAAATCCAGGCTGACACTGGAGCATTGCCACAGGCACCCACCAGCCACCATCATCTGGCAGTTTGTAACTAAACCAGAGCTCTGCTTGCTGCTGTAATGCTGCAGCATGCCTCTGCGTGGAGCTGCAATGGTGGCACTGGTATGGTACAATAATACAGAGATACATTTTTATAGATTATTTTATGTAAGTATTATATACAGTTCTTGTTTGGACTGAAAAATCGGCAAGCCCTGTATTGGATATGAATATAGCTTTTAGGATACAGCATGATGCAGCCCTTATATTAACTGTGTATCCCATGGTGTTCCCCAGTATAAAAAATATTTGCTCACACAGTCCTGCATTCCTGTGAGAAAATGCCCTGCAGAATATTCTGAATGATTCCATGTACTCAGGCTTCTGAATATAGATTTTCTTCTCTTTTATTTATTACTTTTTTCTTGTTCTTGAATCATGTTTGCGATGGTCCTTCAATTACAGACTGTGGAGGTCACTAGAACATGATTAAAAATGATAAATAAAAGATACTGTGGAGAAAAAAAAAATCAATATAACACTGACTGAAAATATAGCAAAGAAGTAATACTGTGCCCTTGTGCTTGCAAGTTGTTATTGGCCAGCACCCTAGTGAAATCTCTTTCCTGCTGTAATTGTCTCCTTGGGTGGTGCCCATAATGGATTATCCCTGGGTTTTCTTGATAATGTTTAAAACAATTATCATTGAATTTCCAGAGGATTAGAAATAAAAGGGCCTAAATTTCAGAGATGTTCTATGTCTTCTATGATTAGGCTATGAGCTGTGATAAATAACACGTGGTTTAGGTGCTTACCCAATTTGCAGTGCAGGAATCACTGTCACCCCTCCCAGAAATGTATGTGAACTTCACTGTGTTTCCTGCAGGAAATATTTAGATGCTCAAAATGTTTCTGGGACTGAAAATGTCACTTCTTAAATGATCAAAAATGTTTTGATTTTTATATATGTATTTTTGTCAGGATTGTTTCTGAACTCTTACTTGTGTTTGGTGAATTTGTTTTTGTTTGTTTGTTTTGAAACAACTTTTTCTTTTGTAAATTTGAATTAATAACTATTATAAAAATAGATTAAAGGTTCAAGAAATTCTCAACATTTCTTGAGAGAAAGAATGCATTGTGCCTCATTTATTTACAACGCTCCCTTTCTTTTGCAGGGTGGACAGCTGTGATGACACACAAGTCCTGTTCTTGCCAACACCTGAAGGACCTGACAGTGGCTAAGCTGAACTAGATCCTGCTGTGTCTGAAGCATGTGGAGCCACAGCTATTATTTGTCTGGTCCTCCTGTACAGCCCAGACCGGGGGAAGTCCAATTTTCCCACTCAGATGATTGTGGCCCAGTTTTGGAACAGTCCTGGCTGCCCACAGACAGCACTTTCCCTCCTGTGTGGCTGGCAGGGAAAAAGGGCAGCTGAGGGGCTCACCCAGAGCAAGTGCCACGAAATGGAGGCACAGGGAGACCCCTCATCTCTGTCTGAGTTCCCAAGCAGCGTTGTAATAAGAACAAGCAGCAGCAGAAGAGCAGATAGTTCTTTGTCTTTGCTATTAGCCTGGCTCTGGCATTCGGCTGTACCCCAGAGCAGTGGTCCCCAAGTGAAGCTGTAGGAGGTAGGACGTTGTTTAACAGTGTTAACAGTTTGTGAATTGATTGAAAGAATTGGAGAGAACCTGTTCCTTTACCCGGAGGGCTGCCCAGCTCTGCTGTTTGCAAGGAGCTGAGCTCTCCTGAGCACCACCTTGCTGCTTGGTCCAAACAGAAGTGCTGCTGATGAGTTAACAGCAGTGCTTTCCCTGACTGCTCTTACTCGTGAGGATATTTCCTTAGAAACTCAACAGTAAATCACTATTTGTGCATTCAGAAGTGGGAGAGACAAGCTCATATACATTCCTTATGTGTGGAGAGATCTGTCCAGGTACTTGCGTGCTCCCTCCATTACTGTAATACCTGCTTTATTTCACCGGCTTGGGTATCTCACAGAGAAAGGGACCTATCAATTTATTTAGTCATTTATAGTTCTCCTTCCATTTCTGTATTATCTACTGTATTTCAACCATTTATGTACTGCACTAAAACCTTATTTTGTTCAGAAAATATTTTTGTTATATTCTTAAAACGTAAATTGCAGCCGATATAGTTATAGAAGAGCAACCTTCTCAGTAAACTTTCTCAGCCAGGAGTAAAAATATATTTTTCAGGTTAGCTCAGAGTTTTAGTTTTTTTTTTTTTTTTTTTTTTTTTTGGAAAAGCATCTTAGGTTAACTATCATCAGCAAAAACTGCAGTCCCTGATAGGCTTGCATGTGAGTGTTACAGGGCTTTTCATCCCCAGCCAGATGCTCCTGGCTGCTCCCTGTCTGGGCAGGGCCTGGCATTTCTGGGTCAGCAGCCGCGGCTCCAGGCAGTCAGACCCACTCCTGTGCTGTTAGGTTGGCCCTTGAAGTTTCACATTCCAAATTTTTCCAGTATTGCCTCAGCATTATGCTGAGACTTGTCTCACTCCTGAGACAGGAAAAATTACAGAAAAGCTTCCAGAAGTTGAGCAAAAGATGTACAAAACTAGGGTCAAAGGGGTTCTAGTGAAAAAGTAGGAGCTGAAAACATTTGGGTCCTTAAACACAGCCTCGAGAGAAGAATGCTCTGCCTAAACTTTGTTTTCTGTCTAGAATGTGCAGCCCTTAAGATGTTGTCTTTTCTGCAGCTCTGAATTATGAATGGCCTTCGCTTTTTCTACCTTGCAATTCAACAAAAGAACCAAAAGAGTAAAGGGTGAGGAATCCCAATGGAAACGGGTAGAACTGTAGCATGTTTAAAAAAAAAACGCCAACAAAAAACAAAACAACAAAAAAACATTACAGTAAGCATATTTCTCTTGCGTTCATTAAGCTTTTCTAACAAGACTAGCCCCTGGCACAGCGCCTGTAGACAGGAGGGCTGCCTACCCTGGCCTTTAAGGGCTGGGCTCATTCCCTGTGCCCCCATGTAACACGCTGTTGCACACGCACGTGCGGATGCAGCATGAGTACACCGAAGCACTGTGCTTTGTTATGCTCTTTGGAGAGCTGTGCTGGAGAGGATTCACTGAAGGAAAGTCAACGTAAGCTTCTTACCCTTAAAAAAGGCATCCTTCATGATAGGAATGAAATCAGTGTTAGCCTTCTGTCTTTTTCTTTAAGCTCTCCTGCCTGCTGCTGAATACCTCCAGGATAAAAGATGTGCTTAAGATGAAGCAGAGAGAAGCAGTACATAAAAAGCATTAAAACTCACAAAGCTCAGCAAGAGGCAAGGGATCTTTTATCCCATTCAAAGTGTTTCACTAAGTGAAAAAGTGACAAACTTCTGGTTCATTCCGGCGCTGTCCCTAATGAGATTGCCAAATGGGCTGGAGCGTTCATGAGCCAGTCAGCTGGATCAATTTGTGTTTGGCTGCTTCGTAAAACGTAGCGACAATAAACTTGCTGTTACAGAAACAATTCCCAGGGAAGCTATTTAAAAATTGCAGGCTTGATTCAGAGTGCCCAGCTTTACAGTAAAGGAAGTCCTTTGACTTCCATGGAGCTGCTTGTGCTTTCCCCTGTTGTAAATCTGAGGAAGCTGTAGGATTTTCCCTGGCTGTGTGATTGTTGCCACTTCACCTTTGGGCAGAAACTCAGTTAAACAGCAAATACAGGATGGACAGTGGGAGTGGTACAATGCACAAAGACATTTTCACCCATAAGCATGCTTGCTTGTCTTTCTGCCACCTTGTTATTTCAAACCGGGTGTTTACAATTATTCGCATAGCATCCACCAGACTGCATGAAAACTGAGCTTAAAAATGCAACATATGATGAAGTGCACACAATGGAAAATGCTGAATGTAGTAGCAGCTCGGGTAAAATACAGAGGTGTGCCCAGGTAACAGTTTTTTTCTTTTCTGATTGTATAAAAGCCCAAAGCCATCTGTTTCCTAGTGATTCGTCAGGAAGGCAAACCAAAGGCTGCCTGTTGTCTTTGCATCCCTGATTAGGTCTGCTAGAAAGCAATTATGGCTGATATAAAGTTGCAGGGAGAGATTGTATTTTTTTTTTTTTTTTTTTTTTGAGAGTAAATAGGTAAAATAAGGGCTAAAGAAATACAATATCTAATTATTCAATTTTTGTGTGCAGTGAAATTTAAAGCATTTTGTGACTTTCTGGACTGGCATTATCAGCTGCTTCCTTCTGAGGCAAAATTAAATGTAGATTTCTAATGCTGCTTGGCTTCATGTGAAAGTAGTAAGTTGTTAACGTTCATACTGGGTCTGGAAATGAACCTAGTAAGCTGGCCATCAGCCAGGAGCTGTATCCAAACATAATGAGTGTTACAGGATAAAACCCTAGAACTGCAGGAAATGGGGAAAGGTTAGAAATGGTCACCATAGTAATAGAATGTACTTAGGCTTTAATTGAAATAAAACTTGTATTAAACTGAGGGAAATTTATCAGTCTCTTATACTAATATTTAACTAGAGAAATGGATTTGCTCAGAAATGTGTGTAATTCAGATCCCTCTGACAACCTTCTGCTTCTCTTCCAAAGCTGTTTCAAAAGCTTTAAGAATTGTATTTAATATAATGTTTTTGGTTTTTTTTTTTGTTTTTTTTTTTTTTTTTTTGAGTAAAAGTTTTCCATGGATATAAAAAGGACGTATATGAGGCCATCCAATTTTAAGCAAAACAATATTAACACTCTGTTTGTGAATGTTTTATAAGAAAAAACATGGAGTTAATTTTTAGAAGTGGTAGCCTGGGAAGAGGTTCCTGCTAGGTGACCATTATGAGGATGTTGGCTACTGTGCATAAGAGTAAGTATAGCTGTTTTACTGGTTTATTCAAGGTTTTAATATGACAATGAAAAAATATTTTAAATTACAGATAATATATTTTTGTGTCTTAAGACTACACGTATTGCTCATAATGTTTAAAATTTTCCTATTTTTGGCAGGAAAGTTCTCTCACTAGTGTTAAAGACTAATACACAATATATGGAATAGTGCCTTTTTTTTTTTTTTTAATTCAGTGCAATAATTCAGGTGGAAATTAACTCATTGGTTAATTTCTGCTCTCTGTGAGAGGTATGACATTTGCTTCTTACTGAATATCTTGGCATTTTCAGTCAATTTTGATCTTTCTGGCATCTGGGAAGAGCTGGTCCTAGGGAGAGGTGCTCTGCACCTTGCTGATTATAATTTAAATATGAAAGATTAAGGATACAACTTCTGTAAGTGGTTCTTACACGTTACAGATTTGATATAATTTTAATACCTACTGTGTATTATCTGGAAGTGGATATATATGACATCTTGCAACATTGATCAAGTTTTATGGCCCCTCCTGAAATGTCAGTATGTCTTCTCCAAGTACCACTTTATCATTACTTCATACATTTTTAAAATCAAAAGGAATTGCTGCGATAATATAGTCAGATCTCGTGCATAATACTGGCCATACGGTGCCCCTACATTTCATCACCTTTTTTTTTCCTGGTGCTGTAACGTATAGAATCACAGAATCCTGGAATGGCTTGGCTTGGAAGGGACCTTAAAGACCACCTAGTTCCACCCCCCTGCCGTGACTCAGCTCAGTGAGTAGGTTTCAGATTTTGCATTTTTGTCACGGTATGCTATGGCTCCTTCTGTCCCATGTTCAGCTGGGGTCACGGCTCAGGTGTTTGATATTTATCAGTGTTTTGACACCAAAGGGCCCTGATTATCCAAAGCATTGAACTATTTGCTTAACTTCTGTTCCAAGTGCACTATGTATGAATCAATGTATGAATTTAAGCTTATAATTAAGTGCATGGAGTCAAAGGTAAGCAATCAAATATGTCATAAATGGTGAACAATTACTCAGGAATTAATCATGGTTCAATAACATCGTGGTAGAAAAGATCTGCGTATAACAACTCATTTTAATCATGGTGTAAGGTATAAAGCAGTTCTTTCTTTTCTCTGTCCCATAAAAGGAAATGTCCACTCTGTTTTTCCACTTTGTATAAAAATAAATGTAGTTCTTTACTGGCTCGATAAGAATGAAATTACAATTCAATTTCCTTGAGATTTTCTCTGTGCTATGCTATAGGTGTACAGGTGTAAAACTCATAGCTGTTTGGTTTACATTTATACCTCTCACATTGTCTATTGGCTTCTGGAATTGTTTTACTGGAGTGTGTCTGTTGGTGTGTTATTATTCAGACCTGTTCCCATCTGAAGAGGGGAGAAGGGAGAAATAATTCCTGTGGAGTGTATGATCAGAAGTAATTTTCTTTTTGCAGAACTCCAGCAAAAAAGGAAACTCTGCATGTTCCAATATTTCCATTATCTTAGAAGATCACTCTCTAGTGGCAGTTGTCAAATAAATTGTTAAAAGTATAGTGATATTCTACATCTGATTTTGATTCTTCTTCATCACAATTTACTGCTTATTTCCCCCGTATTTTACTCTCACTTGCAAGACATAGTGGAACAATTTTTTCTTAAATAATAGTAGAATTGTCTATGATGTGGTGTGTGTCAAAGAAAATGAAAGCTATAGGGAAAGTTTTGATCTCAAGGGCTATCTTCACTCACTGGGATTACCTCCTGGCGTGTACTACTTATGTAGAGAAGACATAGCTCATAATATACCCTGAGAGCCTTTCAGGTGGGCAGTTTTCTGAAGATGAGCAAAATCAGGGAATATCAAGAAGAAATGCTCTGAGCCATTGCGTTGAACTCATTGATCTCAGATTCCATTTCATTAATTTATTTTATTAATTGTTATTAATGTGGTCTTCCATTGGAAGGATGCTGATTGTGTGTTGGTGGATTGAGAGTCTTCCTGCAGAATTGGCTCTTTGAGTAACCTGCTCTGTTTACTGTAAAGTCTTGGGAGTCAACACTTCGTAATACTTTTGTACTCTTTGTAATATTAAGCTGTAATATTCTTTGTAATACTAAGCTGTCATATTCACTGATTGATAAATCATGACTTCTTTATTATCTTTGCTATCTGTTTAGTTTAGTGTTTTCTATTCAGTTTTGAAGGCATCACACTCAACTTTCTCATAATAACTTTGCAAGAATAACTTATTCTTTTTACAGTGCTGAACCTCTGTAATTGGTAAAGGCTGTGTTTACAGGAAACCAAGTGGGAAAGTTGCCTGACTTTCCAGGTTTTGCTGTGGCTATGAGCTGATTACTGTGTGTGTAGCTACTGTTTTTATTTACACCATCTAAGTCTGGAATTGTGCTACTAATCTTCAGGGAATTACTGCAGACATTCACCTTTTTAACATAGAACTGGAATTGTTCTGAAGTTCCAATAAACATGAAAAGGTAACTAATTTCTTTCCCACAGAGGGAAATACAAAACACCTGCATCACCAAGTATGTTGCAGAAATGATTCAAGGTAAAAAGCAGATATTTTTATACTTCTTTATATCAATACTGCTTTAAAACTCCAATGACGCTCAGTCAAATATACCTGAGAGAAAGTAAATATAAGTAATTATTAAACATATTTTCCCTGCCTGTCTGCCTGCTTCCTGAGGTTTTAATTGACACACTCAGTTTATGTCTTCTGTTTGTAAGATAATGGAAACCTGTACTAGTCAATGTGAGTTGACTGAGAAATGAGATTAGTTGATGAGCTGAGAAATCTTTTTTCCTTGACAATACTTAAAGATGCATAAATAAAATTGTTAACTGAAATTTAAAAGGAATCACTGAGTATTCCCAGCACAACTAGAGACCTGGAGAAGTGTTTACCGCAAAAAGCAGGATGCCAGGGGAGTAGAAGCTGGAAGAGAGAACCTGTTTCTTAAGCAGTTAAGTTTTTTTTCTTGTACAAACTCTAGAATTAATTTAAACAGTAATATTTAAAGCAGGATAACCTTGGTATGGAGATACTACTTCTGGGAGGAGATTTAGATTGAACTAAAAGTTACTGTATTGATCAACTTCTGTGTGATAGCCAGGTCCACCAAACCTATTTTTAAAGGCATGTTTGCACCCAGTACAATTAACAGAAATATTTGTTTAATAATTTGAAGAGGAGGAAAGTGCCTAGGCACTTGTGCAAATACTGCTGGGTGCTTTATGAAACATTTAAAGTGATCAGAGCATCGATAACTGTGTTTTATGAACATTAACGTTGGATCTCTGTATTACAGGAGCCTTTGGCACTACTAATTTGACAGTAATCACATATGAATACAGTCATCTTTTTGTTGTTACACGTGAAGTATTTCAGATTTATGCCAGTGTCAATATGGGCATTTCAGCTTGCAACCTTATTTCATATTCCCTTTGTCCACTGCTAGTTGCTGAAACGTATGATGCTCATAGTAACTGATTTAGTCACTTTGTCACCCTTAAGCATTGACCTGTCTATAACCTTTTTAATAATATTTAATGTCATTCTTGGAGGTTGTAACAGAAACCTGCATTTTGGCCTTATTTCAGTTTAGTAAAACTGCTAACACATTTTTATCTGTTGCTAGTACTTTTTTAAAAGGGAGGATGAGCAAAAAAAATAGTTCTCTTATCTGTGTTGTCTTAAGTATTTTACTTGCTGTTGAATATTTCAGTAAAAAGAGCTTCTTGTACTGGAATCAAACACCATTTTGAAGATACTGGTCTCATTTTAAGACATAAAATGTATTAAAGCAGGACTTCATGATCCAAGCATTTATGGAGCAGATTCTGATCCCTTCTGATGAGTCAGAGGGGGAAGTTGCTTCATTCCACTTTTTCCAGGCTTACCCTGGAGAAGTAAGCTACTGTAGGCTTGCAGATCTCTTATTGGGATCAGAATCTTGCTTAGCACTAGAGTAAGAAGGCAATGTGCAAGTGAAAGGCTCACAGGTAATTGCTCAGATCTAGGGCACACTTTTCATGGGTGCATAGCCTGTGAGAATTGCCTTAATTTATCTCTGTCTCTGAATAGTGTTTGGATGGCAGAATTGCTGTGCTAACCTGAAATTGAGTTAACTTGACAGCCAGAGAGTAGCATTGTTATTGGCTGAATATCATTAATTTTGATGTGACATATTTCTTACTAATGGGAACATTTATATTATCTGTATTTGCAAAAAGCAGGAGGAAAAAAAAAATCTACTACAACAGTATCAATATTTCAAGGGGAGGCAATGCAGTAGGGAACACTGTGATTTCGGTAACATTGCTTTTATTGATTGTTATAGGTATAAAAAAATGTTTTCACTGTTCTTCTCTACTTTTTCATTCAGAGACTGATAAGAAGAAAATTAACATAATGAAGAAAAAATATGAAAAAGCAACTGTAGCGCCATGAATAATCCTGAAATTATATATAAATGTACATATTTGGGCAAAGTGAGTACTATAAAATATAAAGACATCAACAGGAAAGTAGAGCTTAAAGCAGACTTAGGGACAGTAATAAAATGGATGAACGCTTACACAGGAGTGGTTTGCATTTGTTGTGGGTTGCATATGTGTGCTGTGAAAAACTGAACTCGTTTGTGTGGAAAGACAGCAGATGGCCAAAAAACAGAATTTGGCCCTACAGCTGCAGTGAACATGTGGATCAAAGCAAGATCTTTGCTTGTGGTGCCCCAGCAGGGATGGGGTTAGGTGGTACTGGAGGAGCGCTGCCCCACTGCCCTGCCTGTGGGTTCTGTGGTTGGGCTCCTCTCCTGGTCGCCTTTCCCCAGGAATCCCGAAGGCATTCGGTGCTGAAGGCTTCTTCTGTTAACTCTGGTATTAGATTTGCTCCATGGTCTTTACTGTTGTATATGAGAGCAGGAG
Organism: Aythya marila; assembly: GCF_965140915.1. NCBI lineage: Eukaryota > Metazoa > Chordata > Aves > Anseriformes > Anatidae > Aythya > Aythya marila. Next base: position 1,521,179 of record NC_139051.1, on the reverse strand, counting down.
ATGACCTGTGAAACCGATGGAGGTGCCGGTGAGTCACAGCAAGGAAAGTGACACCAGAATTAGCGCCGGGCTGAAAGGTTAAAAGGAGCAGCTGGTGAGAGGCGATAAGCCATGCTCTCAGTCCTGTGAGACTGGCCTTCAATATAAAAGAAAGGGAACTTCAATACTGAAGGAAAGTGAATCTACTGAAAAAGGGAATAAAATGGTGCTAGGTAATATTACTACAAGTAACACCTTTGGTGCTCACTGCAGCAGGTGGTGAGCTGGTGCTGGAAGCTGGAAAATGGCTGGGTAATGTGTTGAGCATTGTGTGTCTGATATTCAGAGCTGGTGCGCCTGCTCCTAGACCATCTTTGGGTTAGTTCTTCTTTAAATAAAATATTAAACTTTAAGCAAGGAGAGAGCAGGGATCCAAGTGTTGTAGAGGTGTGGCGCAGTGCAACAGCTCTCTTTCCTCTGCTTCTCTCAAAGAAAAGTTGGGTTTTATTGAATGAAGAATATGGAGAAGAAGATGGATTTATAGATAGCATTAAACCTTAGAAGGAAAGGGGACTGAAATATTATTATTATTTATAAAACTCCTGATATTTGTCTTCAGTTTTGATAACAGAAAAAATTAACATCATACAGCCAATCTCATATGTGATACATTTTTTTTTGGTCTGATTTTGCAAAGCAGAAGAAGGGAATAATTCAGTCCTCCATGTGATGTTTCAGCATGTATTTTCACCTCAGGTTTTGAGATTTTCGATTACATTTTTCTAGTATGAGAGACATTTATTTCAACTTAACACCCCCCTGTGCCCCCTATGAACCCTTTATATCGCCTTTTCACAAGGAGAAATGCTAAACTTGAACTTGCAATCTCCTTAGAATAGCATGGAAGCTTTCCATGCAAGAGGAATGAAAAACATTTTCAGGGCTATGTGGAGTCTAAATAGTTGCCACAATGGTGATTGAGAGGAATGTTACTTTATGAAGGGAAAAACCCATTTCTCAGCACAACTAAAAATAATCTGTGCCAGTAGAAAAGACACTGAAGTTCTCCATTGTAAACTGATTTTCTAGTTAAAATTTGTGGATGAAAAAGCTATAGGCCTGAAGTCCTTTAGATGGCAGTCTCCACAGATGTCAGAAGAATCAAAAATTTCAAGCAGATTTAGAAAATCTGGGAAAACTCCACTCTCTGCCATAGGTCAGCCTGTAAGTGCTGCAGTTTTTCTTTTTCTGCACTGTTTCTTTTCAAGTCTTGCCTTCAACTGAGGATCTTGAAATGTTTTATTAGATTTCGGTCTACGTATAAGATGTTGTGCATCTTTTAGTCTGTTTATAAGACAGTAAAAAGGCTGAAGTGTATATTAATGGCCTTAAGTAATTCAGCCACAATTTTATTTAAAACATCCAGGCATCAATGCACAAGCTTCATCATTGTCCTGACATGAATACCTGATTATTTTTTATCCTTTTGCGTACCCTGCAGCCCTGTGGTTTATGAACATACTTACATATGAATAACAAAAGTTTTTTCATAATATTCACCAAGAGGAAATATTGGGTGAGATCTCGTGGAATACCAACTGTGTAATTGCATCAGTGGGAGTGTGGTTTGGGGAGCTGTAGAAGAGAGAGATCGTGATATGGTGTGAGCTTGGGGTCTGTGGTTTAAATTCATGCAAGTTAGGTACCAAGCTGTTCCCTCATAGGCACCTACAACAAAAGCCCTCTGGTTCCTGGGGGTGAGGAGCTGCACTTTTCTTGCTAACTCTGTGTTTCTAGAAGTTAATCTGTCTTAACATTTGAAGCCTGACTTCAGGCACTCCATTTTTTTCTTTCATGCCCAAATCCAATATTTTAAGTCTGTGTCAAGGGCAGAGTCTTCTGGACTTGCCTCAAAAATTGTAGGCTTGGCAATGAGAGTGTGAATTGTAGCAAGATTTCAGTTTTTCCTTTTCAAATGTTGTTCCTGTGATTCTCAAATCTAATCCTTAACATTAGCCACATCTGTTATTATTGGATGTGTATGTCTGAAGCTCTCTTCTGTGACACAGGGCAGGTTGATAAGGCTGAGCATGGTGTAGCTGGTACTCAGCTGACTGATGCTTTGGGCTCCTCCGATCTCTTACCCTCATGATGGATCGTGTGCATTAAAAGCCTATTTGTGACACCACTCAAGATACCACTCTTGTCAAAGATTATCTTGTGTTGTAAAAGCCTTCTAAGGATTATGTGTGCTTTGTTATTTTTCCAGTGACAGCTTACCTAACTTTGCTTTCATTAAAAAATATGATTCTGTAAAGTGCTTGGGAATAATGTTTTTAAGAGACTGTAGTTTAATTATTGAAAATTTCAAAGAGGAAATATTTAGCCAATTATTAAATTACAGTTGATTATTAATCCCAGAGAGATAATTACCAAGGTTTGAGGCAATTTATCTTCTTTTTGAAATAGATTTTCACTTCTATTCACAATAGGTCTAAGTTTTATTTGTCACTTAGATCCACGGCTGTTACTGCAAAGAATTGCGTTATTCTGCAACATAAAAATGTTTCTCTGAAGTTGACCATAAATATATTGGCAACATGTTAGCTGAATTCTTCATAAAAGCATGCTATCTTTCAGGAGTAATCTGTCCTTTCTTGCATCATAGGCAAATTTCCTTTGAGTAAGTAGTAGTTCTATCACAGCAGCAAGGAAGAACACTATATGTAGCAACTAAACTGAAATATAATTTTACTTCCAAAAAGCATAGGTTATATTGAACTTAATGTATACATACAGTAGTGTAATAAAATGCTTATAGCGATACTTAAAAGCTATAATGGGAAAAGACAATATAAGTGATGTCAGCTCTTTGGCAGAATTAATATTCTGCCTGCAAGTATGTTTTTTTTTTTTTTTTTTTTTTTTTTTTTTTTTTTTAGCATATGTAGTGTTTGTGGGTATTTTAACCCTTAAATCTAGAAAGTCAGTGCCTCGGTAATGGGTAAATTAAATGTACATCAGTGCATTAATCTAGATTTTGTCTGTTATACTGTGGTATGCTAAATACAAAGGATCTGTGAATGCTATGAATGTTTATGCTAAAACATGGTTACAAACCATCTGTGAAATAGCTTTTTTAGGTATTTAAATCATAAATTCTAACTTAATTATTCTGGAAGTGAAAGTGATAGCAATGTACTTCAACACTAAATGGTTACGGGAGGGCTGGAGCTGCGGATACCCAGCGGAGTGCAGCACCTGTGAGAATTTCTTGTGTCAGCTGCATGCTTTTTTGACGAGGACTGTTGAGGGAATCAAGGTTATTTTCACTTTAATACTTTTCTCCAGGATGAAAATATATCCATGTTTTCCTAAAAGATGAGCTGTTAAATTTGCAGAGAGGATGAATGCCCTTCGTCTTCATGAAAGGATCAGCTTGACAGGAGAATGCTGCTGCTTGTGTTCAGTCACTTTTCATCCTGGAATTCAAAGAGCATTATTTATAATCTCCTATTTGGAAATTTGTAAAAATGCTTAATTTTCTTTTCAATTTAATCTTACTCAGTACACCTATAGGAATGGTCAGGATGCTCATTGTGATCCCCAACACTGCCAACTCCCCAAAATACTTGAGCATAGAAACATTTCCTCCAGGAGCTGAAACAAATGCTGTTCATTAACTCATACCGAACAAATCCACAGGGCTTCCCTTCATTGATAGCCTTTATGAGAAATCGCTCTCTGTGTTTGGATGGCAGTGATATAGGGTACCAAGATGTACCAATTTTTCTCCAATACTGATTGAGAAAACATGGGAAAGAAAAAATTAGCTAAAATGTAGAATTTAGACAAATTCTGGCCTAAGTATGTCTGCAGAGACTGCCATAGCACCTCAGCTCCAGCCCCTTTGTCATTGTTTGCTTGCATAAGATACAAACCTCAATTGTAATATAAACATCACTGAAGAATTTCCGCTGTCATTAAATAAGCCTCAAGGAAGCTTTTTGCCTATGGCTAATCTCCAGGTATGAGTCTTTTTTCTTTTTCTCCTTTTTTTTTTTTTTTTTTTTCCTTTCTCCTCCAGAAGCTGTAATCAATAAAACAATCCAATTACGTCCTTATTTGTGAATTATGCTTCAAATGTTGATTTCTCTTATGGGCGCTTCAGGAGTCCCTGAGCAAGGAGCAGGACAGCAGCTTGGTCCCTCCTGCAGCCTGGTGCGAACAGCACATGCCAACAAGCAGCATCTGTGGTAGCTGAGCCAAGGCATGGGCATCCCATCAGAGTTGAGGGGATAACCAACAGCCCCATGGGAACCCTGGCTGCAGGAGGGTGTCCAGAAGTGCTGCAAATCCCAGTAGGACCAGCAAAGTCCAGATCTCACTCTGCTTTGGATGCAAGAGTCGCTGTGCCCCTGAACTGCCCCAGCAGAGAGCAGCATTTCTGCCTAAAGGTTCGAGAGGGAACTGGCTGTGGGGCTGGGCATAGGCCCACCTGGAAACTTGTTTTCTCCAAGAGTGGTTCAATACTGACCCTTTCACGTGAACAATAGGTAGGGCTCAGATAGGCAGCAGCTGAACCGAGCTGACTGCCCGGCTCTGCTTTTAGAGCCGTGTTGCTTCTGCAGTCCTGGGCACTGACGGTGCTTAGCAGTCCCAGCGGTAACGAGCAGGCATTAACTAATTAAACCTTCCCTCTTCTGTAGGAGGGAGGTAAATATTTATTGTCTCGTTTCAGAGTTAAGGCAACATGAGATAAGACAGCGTAATGATAAATGATGAACAAGAACCGCTGCGGTGCCTGGCCAAGAGCGAGGCCAAGCACAGAAATGGCACAGCTCCCGCTGAGGCTGAGAAGTTCAGGATCAGGTCTTACTCTCCTCATTATATATTGTCTGATGTTTTAAGTCCTTTTTGCATATGTCACAAACAAGATTTGTGTAACAAAGTAACTGTTATTTTGGTAAATTGCAGGTTTTTTAACTTTGCTACTACTTTGTGCTTCAGAAAGTTCTTGGACCTTCACTAAGTGTGATAAAGTTTGCACATGATATGGTTTGAAGAAATCCTTACCAGAGTCATTCTGATCCCTGTAAGAGAGGCGCAGGTCTGGGTACAGCAGGAAGCTGTTTGTATTTGCTGTGCAAACAGACACACCGCACCCGCTGGGGAGAAGCCATGAGATTGCTTTGAGGGAGCCCTCAGCTTGCGGGCTTTTTCTCTCCAAAACAGCAATTGTATTACCATTAATAAACCCTCCTTGCAAATCTAGGCTGAAATAAAGCTAGAATTTCATTCATCAGTGCTTACTGCTTAAGGCAGTTCTGCCTTCTTATGGTCTCCCCACAGACACGTAGTGCTTTCCTGGGGATAGAATATTGAGCAGAAATTGCTTCCAATCTTCTGTAGGACCGAAGCGTGGGAATGGGTTTGTACTTTGGCTGCTTTCATACTGCCAGCTTATGAAAAATAACAAAGCAAGCAGCCAAGTTGAGGAAACAAATAGGATATTATATAGTTTATTCATATGTGCTGCCTTCCATCCCATTTGTCACCATTTCATCCCACCTGCTGCTGAAAAAGATTCTGTGGCTGAGAGATGCCTTCAAGGCGTCGTTGGCGCACTCATGCTACAAGTGAATATCAATATCTGTGTTGAATAGCCTAAATGTATTTTAAACAAGACATTTCCAAATTATTGCGGTGTGGCTGTGTATGGGGCTCTGCAGAACACCAATTAAGAGTCTGTCAGCATTTGCAGCATGATCCATTGTGAAAATTTATTCCAAGTAGAAATTTGGCATGCAACAACCAAGACTAGGAATTCTCCCCTTCCATTTTTCTCTTCCTCTTTTGTCCTGGAAAACAATATCTGATGCTTTAACTGCTAAATTATTTAGATTAAAAAATGTTCTGTGTGACTAAAGCAAAGAGATGAGTGTTTCAGAGCTGTACAATGGCTCTATGACTCTTTGACACAGCCCAGTGAGACAGCACACAGAGGAAAATTTTGAGGACAGAAAGTTTCATCTGAAGTAGATGCACAACATTTAGAGGAATAGAAGTATCTGAAGCTAGAACAGAGCACCAAAGGTGGTGTGCCTCCTACAGTTATTAGACCTTCATGCTTTTCATGTGGGAGAAGATGCTATTTGGTGAAATGCAGTCTGAGTTTGATCATCAGGCTAGCCACAGGTGGTGCTAACCCACACGGCAGCCATTTCATTGTGTGCTTCCCCTAATGGTGTTTATTGCTGTGTTTTCATCTGAGGTTTGCACTGTCTAGCTCGTGATCTGTTGTAGGATGAAAATTATTGTACAGCAATGTACAGAAATGTATGCCTAATTTAGCATACGTGAGCTCTCTAAAGTCACTGAGAGTTCAGTGCTCTTCAGTCCTGTGATAGCCGTGAAGGTGCCATATTGCTGGAAGTCTGGGAGAGATGAGTTGTATGGAGGCAGGCAGACCCTTCTTCAGGCTGCTGAATCTCTCTGGAAATATTAACTACGGTGGCTAGAGTGAGAGGAGTTGATTTAACAGATGAACCAACTCAGCTTAGGAAAAGCAAAGGAGAAGTGCCAGAGAAGGAGAAGCACAGCTTCATATGAGGTAAGAGAGGTGACTTTCTACTAGTTATATATATATATATATATATATATAAATATATATATATGTATATTTATTCTGATTTGGAATTACGGAGAAAATCATAATGGAGAAAACATTCTGAGCAAGGTGAGCTGTATTTTTCTCAAAGCAGCCAAGGGATCTATCAGAGAGTAAATCGTAGAATCACAGAACATCCTGAGTTGGAAGAGACCAAAAGGAACATCAAGTCCAACTCCTTGACCAACTTTCTTTTGGATGATTAAAGGAACTATGATTTGGCACACAATTTGTCCTTTTCATTCTTTGTAATGCTGAGCGCTGCAAGCTGGAAAGACTTTGCCGCCTTATAAGCTGTGGTTTGCCAGCTCCGTTAGCCACCTCTGTGGGCAATTTGCAAACTGCAGTTCACTGGTTAGTGTAAGATGTTCCTCAAGTATTTGTCCAGGTTCTCATCACTGGTAAGTGCTGATAAAAACAGCTGCAAGCAATGAAAGGGGCTGGCAAAACGTGCTGTGATGGGGTTGCTGGCATGCGAGGACTAGCGCAGCAGGGCTTTCCTGAGCCACCAGACATCATCCAGAGGATGAGAATTTTGAGATTATCCTTTCTGAAATCTAGTCATTGAACCACAAGGACAAAGGAAATCCTGAAGAGCATTGACCTGCAGCAAGGTAGGATAAGCATATTTAAAATAAATCAAGTACTTCACTGCAACAGCAGCAAAATGGAAGGGTGCTAGGGTTGAGCTGAGGGAGTACAGGTGCAACTGTAGCTTGTAAAGTGGGATATTTTAATGACCTACAATTCATCTGCAGCAAGTGTTTTATCTATTATAGTAGTGCTGTTAAGGTTATTATACACCTCAGAATTGAGTTTTGTTCTGAAATCTGCAGTGCAGAGTCTCTGATTTCATTCATATTCAAAATTAATTCACTTCTATACTGACATTTCTGCTTTGAGAAGTGGCACATATTTTTGGGAATACTTCTGTAAAAGAGAAAGGAGTGTGTGTGAAATGAGAAACTTACGTTAAAAATACAATTCCCCTTCCTTTACAGACCAAATTCTTGTTTTGTTTGCTAGCAATCATATGCATTGTAGTCAATAAATACCATAATCAGCAGAGGACTACAGTTCCTGATGTCTGGTTTCATCACTTCTCTTGTGATAATTGACATTCATTACCAAAATTATAATGGCTGTGGAGGATCCTCATGATTTTTCTTTCTTTTTTTTTTTTCTTCAGGTATTTTTTTTTTACATATCGGCAATGCCAACTGCTTACAAAGAGCCTTTACATGCATGTTCCTTTGGAGACTTGAGGTATGCAAAGGACGTAGCCGCAGTTTGTGCTGGGATAATTTGGATTTCTGCTTTCTGTGATTTATGCTTGTTGACTTCAAATGCTTGCCACACCAAAAAGCTGCATCATAAAGCTATTAATGTCAGGCAGCTCGTCTTTTATATGGCTCTCAAATCACATAGAGGAATGCAGAACGCTGCAAAAGCAAAATGCTGAAAATAAATTGCTCTGCGTTTACTGATGCACCCAAGGACTGTGAAGTGGACATCGCAGACATGTTGCTAGTGCCCACATGCATACTGTTCTGGATGGTCATTAATCTCATCTCAGATTGGCTTTGAAAAGTTGTAAAATAATTCCTTTGTATATTTCTTTCTGATGTTCCTCGTATCTCATCTCATCATGTGAAGCTAATAGATCAGAACTCTCCTGACTGTGATGGCTGTAGACCCAGGTTAACCTTTACTCTCTGGAAGCCATTTCATGAGGATTTAAAAATGCATTTTAATAAAAGGGAGCTATTAATCTCTTGGCCATTTGTCTCTCAGATTTGTCATGCTAAAAGCTGGTATTATACCATATGAACACTGTCTGCCTGGGGACAATTTTCATCCCACATTTCTGGGAGGACAAAGGTAGATGTCTCATTTAAACAGGGGCAGGCACTGTGAGGTGCAACTTAAAGCTGGTGTGCTTCAGGGATTGCACTAGTCTCAGGGACACAATTCTTTGAATAGCTCTTCTCTCTGCATTTGTGCTGCTGAGAAACCAAAATTCCTTGTAGCATGTCTTTTAGTCATTTCTGTGTGGGGAAAATGTAAAACAGTAGGTGGGCACATAGGAAATAAGGATTTTGTGGAGAAAGTGATACAGGTTTTAATGCCATTCACACTTATTATTTTTATGATTTAAATTTCAGATTGAATAAATTAAATTGTGAAGGAAGGTATTTCTTCCATCTGCTGTAGGGATATGTAAGGTTTCTCCCTTTAGGGATGTGGTAAACCTCTAGATGAATTTATTACACACAATTTGAATAGTATTTCTTGTGTCCAAAAGGGCAAAGGAAAAAAGAAAATGGAGACAAAAGCAATATAGCACTTAGGTATGCAAATCTAAATGGTATCATGTGAGACCTATAGTTAGAAAAGGTGTTTATGGGTGTCATAAATCCAATGCTACCTTCTGCCTGTGACCTTGGCAAAGTCTAAAATTTCAAGTTGTTAAAAAAAACAAAACTGTTCTCATATATGTATTCATGCTTGATTTGTTTTCCTTTTCTTTCTTGCTTTATTATTTTTTTTCCACTGAAGGGAAGTTTTTGTTCCTTCCAGTATTTGTTCGGGGCAATGTTAAATGTGCAATATGCAAGTGCGGAGGGTATAATTAGAAGTAATGGAAAGGAAGAGCAAATCGACTTCAGACTGCTCTCACTGTGAGGGCTATTAGGAAAGCAGCGAGTCTCTCCCGTTGTGCTTCTCTCTCTTGACTGAACACAGCAGTAGAGGCAGAAGAGCTAAATCGTGTCCTTGTGCCTTGGAAGGCAGGGCTAAGGGGACAGTGTGGCAGAAGGATGGGCCAAGTGCTCTCATAGATCTCTCATTTCAGCCTCTTGCAGGAGGTGGCTATTAGCCTCCTACGGTAAAAGCAGTCATCATCACTTCTTTCTGACAGTGCTGGCGGTGGTGTGGAGGTCCTACCAGGTGGTGGTAGTCTTGCTGGGTCCTGCGAGGGGGTGAGCAACCCATATATCTATGTGGAGGCATACTAAATGGGAAAGTTGCTTAGCTCCAGCTGGGGAAAAGCACAGGGTAATTGTAAAGGATCAAATGCAAGGCATCACTGGAAATGATGGCATGAAAGCAGAGCGCCTGGCCTCTCATGACATGATGCTCATCACGGGTTGACTGTGTGCCTACTTTGATTTCTCACTGTTAGGAGGTTTGGCCTTTGTATGGAAATACTGTTTAGGATCAAATGGAGTTTTCTGTCTAGAAGTGGCACAGACTTAATACAGTGCAGATGGGGTGCTCTCAAAGGCACTGGTGTGGTGGAGGCTGGTGCTGGTGGGAGGAGGTGTCCTGCACCCTGAGCCAGCCTGAGGCTGGGGAAAGCTATCATCTGAAACTCTGGGGTTTTAGTAACAATCAGTGTCAGTGAAAATAATAACCAGCCAGATCTGTAGAGCCCTGATGTGAGTGGTCTTTATCTCTTAAGTATTCCCATTAAAGACATGAAGTGTCTGCCATTTTTGTGCTGTTCCCAGTCACATTGCTTCTCAGGACACTGCCAGATAATTGGTTCTTGTAATTCTCTCAGACTGTCAGAGATCTCATTATTTGAGATCTCAAGTAGGGAATATTAAACCTACGCTTAGGTTAAACCATTCACTTAGGTGCCAAAATTAAGCATATCCTTCAAGTGATTTCCTGAAAGGTTCTGCTGAAGCCCAGCGTTGCAAAGCAGATCCTATGTTATGCACAAAAAAAAAAAAAAAAAGAAAAAAAAAAGACCAAGTGTAGTTGTTATGGTCTGATGGAGGCAGCAAAAGATATAATGCATACGGGAAAGTCTGAGCATTCCTGAACACAGATTTGCAAGAAATTTCCATCCTTATCATCCATGAGTGCTCATAACGGTTAATGCTCTTGCAGAAAATGCTGAAGGAAAAGGAAGAAGATGTACTGTTTTTATAAAGTATAGCCCATGGCCAAAGGAAGAGAGACATTTCTATGCTTATAACTTGTTTGTTTGTTTATTTATTTATTGCTATTAACTGTAATTTCATTGCAAAGAAATAACCGTGAAGAAGTTCATGTTGTTGCCCGCACAGAGGAAGCGGTGCAGTAGGAGGTGTACGCGCATCCATGCTGTATGGAGATACAGATCTGTGCAATATGCTTTTGTGACTTGAATTTGTTTGGAAGCCAGAAGCTTATCCTATTCCTGAGTATCTTGCGGGCAGGTCAGCCAGTGTTTCCAGAGATTTGCCTGGCTCATTAGCTGATTTTTCTGAGTCAAACCGTGTACGGAAGATCTCCTGCCCATGAGAATCGGGTTGTGGCAGGGCAGTGAGCGTGAGCCAGCCCCGGCCCAGGCTGCCAGAGCAAGACACTGTCTGCAGGAGACCACAGGGATGTGGTTGGACGTAATTCAGGTCCCTGCTTGTTCCTCCCCCCCAGCCCCTTCAGGGCTTTGCGAGGTTTGTGGAGACTTAATCCCACTGTGGTTTGGGGAGGGGAGAGGATCCAGATGCAACACACGCTGTGAGCTTGCTCATAAGAAATTGCACATATTTACAAGCTTGTTAATGATAAGGCCACAGTAATAATAGTTTGTAAATTGTCATTGCTCAGCATATGAATTAACAACCCTTTGGTGGAGAAATTTACACTTCTAGAATTTTTCTTCCTGCCTTCTTTGCTTCATTTTGCATCGTGTTCTTTGGAGCCATGTTAGAATGAGCCTGGAAAAGCCTTCGAGTTGGAATGCAGCGCGGGACAGAAATGCGTTAGTTATAAGCCCTGATTATATGACAGCATTCATTTTAAATTATATATATATATATATATATATATTTTTTTTTTTTTTCCAAGGAAATATTTGGTGTTTTACTTGATCAGGTATGCAACATGGTGCCTTTTCCTCTGAGAAACTTGTAATTTTAAAAGGGCAACTTCCTGCTCCAAGGAAAGTGGCTCTTTTGCCTCACAACTTTGCTTGGCTACATGTATGCATCTCATATCTCTCCCCGGGAGTGTCCACCATGTACCTGTTCCACCCCTACTGTGTGAAGAGTCACTGGTGTCTGTGTTACCCTGCCCTCTTGTTCACTCCGTGGCCAAAGACGAGGCTCAGTGGTGTACTGGGAGACTAAAGAATAGTAATGATGTGATATCATGGTCTCAGAAGTGCACAAAACTCTTTCCAAAGAGTCCAGGGAAAAAAATCCTTTTTAATTTGTAGGAAGCTATGTTGGAGGCTCTAATGGACATTCAGGACATGCAGAGTGCCACGGCACCATCAGTGAGGTGACTGATGCCAGCTGACCCCACGGTCCTGCAAACGATGGCATTGCACGTCCATGTGATAGGATATGCTAGCTCACCTTCAGAAGTGTACGTAGTGCTCTGCACGGCATCCACACTGACTTCAGTCTCTGCTCTCTTTGGCACCACCAATCCATGCAGTATTTTGCAGCTTGGACATGTCCGTAGGTATTGAAATGTTTGTGAAATTGGATGAAACTTTCTCTCCCCAATACCTAAACCATTTTGAAAAGGAAGATTTAAGTATGAAAAGGGAGATTTAAGTATTGTAGCAGTTCTTATTTTTTTCTGTATAGTCTTCATATTAGCAGCATTTCATTTAGAATTCAAAAGGCAAACTGTGCTTTTTTAGCAGTGTAGCACTTGCAAGCACAGCTGTAAATTCATTTTGACCCAGTGTATGAGTTTCAAAACTGTTAGACCCCTCTATTTAAAATATGCTGACTGATTTTCACAGATCACTGGGAAGCTTCTGCTCTGATGCTGTGTCAAAGCATATTTTAGAGGAACAGATCAAAAAATCCTCAGCAGTGCGCTGCATGAAATAATAATTTGAAGGGCTAAAGCCTTATACCATGATGCTCTATAATCCTGTCTCAATGCATTGCTGTGAGTAAACACTCCTCTAAAAGCATGTCACTGTTCTAGTTTATAACACTTTATAATTACAAAAGTGTAATCAATAAAATGTCTTAAGTGGCTCCTAAGTAGAGAAAATGATTAATGCACAATGTCTAATACACAGATACATGTAAAGCAATTTCCATAGTGAAGAGTTGTAACATTTTCATGAAGTTAAATTCAAATATGCTACTGACAAGTAACTTTCTTATATTATTTGCTGGCTTCCATTTAGCCACTTGGGAATTTCCATATTATGGCAAAAACACTTGTGATATATGTCTATACACAGATTTATGTAAAGGCTATTCTTCTGCCCTGCACTGTGGTATGGGAAGGGACATACAGATGCTGAGTAGGGAAGAATATTCCTGCCCTTACTAGAGCATGTGTTCTCACTGTGTACTTTGGAACTGTAAAATAAGAATGGTTTCATTAGGAGCTGGTTATGACAAAGCTGCAAATTGCCAGTGTTTTTATTTCTGTCTCACTGAGGCCCTGCTTTGAATCTGGTTTCCACTGTGCACAACTGCTTCTGACACCACACAGGTTCCTTGGCAGACACAAATGGCACAATGCATATGTAAAACAAACGATATGTAACATTGTTAATAGCTGCTCTAGGAATCCTAATTTAATCTTACGGTAAACTTAAAATGATATACTTCTAAGAGAAGGGCTTTCTTTAACTAGAAATAGACCTTACTTTATGCTGCTCTCCTCATTCTTTACTCATAACTCCTGCAAAATGCCTATTGATTTTAGTGGGAGTCTTGCCGAAATACAGGCTGAGTAGGGAATGCTGTGGGAAGCCCTTTGCTCCCTTCGTGATGGAGGTTAGTCATAACACAAAGCACCTGAAGCTGTTGTGACTCATCCCATCCTGAAAAAAGAATGACGGGGGAAGTATTTTTCCACCACATGTTACTGTGCTGAAGGAAAAACATTGCAAGGATTTCAATAAGTAGTCTGAGACACCAGAAAGGATGTTTAATTTCAGATTATGACTCTTCCTTATTCAAGCATGAAGAAGGAGCACAGTTTGTTGTCTTTCTTTAGGTTTGTGATTTGTGTGCATTAAAATTGTGAGTATTGGCTGCAGTAAAACATAGGAATGTTTCTCAGCTAGCAGCATGCACGTCTTCTAGGGAAGTCATTATGTTTAGGTGGTCTCATTATCCCTGACAATAATATTGCAATTAGCAACCATTCATAAAAATTGCATATTATTTATATAATATGGTCTTTCTGTATTGGCAGAAATAAGCTTTTGGAAAAACTGTTCATTATTGGCGTGTAGTTGTACAGTTCTGTTAAGTAAAATTTGCTCAGGGACTCATTAGCAGGTAATAGGTTGTCAACCCATGTCTCCAACAGACATAGCACGCTATTTGCCCTTCAACATGAGTAAAATTAGAAAGTACATTTGCAGGAGGCTTTGTGTGGCCTTTAAAGGCTGCTGTTTTGCCTCTACCTGAAGCCAGTCTGCTCACTCAGGTCATCCAGTTACAAGGGAGAGTTCCTGGAGCCGGCCCAGACCTTGGGGTTCCAAAGAACAGCCCAGGACATCCAGGCCTTGACTTCTTGTAATGCTAGTACTTGTGAATCTGCTTTTTCACATCTCACGTAATGTTCATACAGCGTTGTGTGTGAATTTAATACATTTTTAGTGTCCAACTGTTTTCTTCAGCCAGTAGCTGGAATTTCCAGCAATGTTGCCCTTTGCCAATGCCATCATCACTGGGATGTGAACAAGCTTTTGCTTACAAGGCCAGCATTTAGGTACAGGGCTTCTTGTCTGTGCCTTTGAGCCTTTGTCCTTGTCCTTGAGTGTTACTTGCTGCTTCTCCTAATCCCTACCTCTGAAAGTACTGCCACACCACAAGGTATGGGTATTTCTGAATAAATAAGCTCAGCGAGTGGAAACAGGCTGTTTGTAAGGCTGCATGATATTTCCTTGTTTATTTAACTTCTGCAGGACATTAAATAAATCTGCTGCCTGCTGTCAGAAAGATGTCGCATGTCTGCACAACGTAGAAGTGTGAGTCTAGCCTTCTACTGCGTGAGTTGCATGTGTTGAAGTCGTGAAGTGGTTCCTTTGAATGATGAGATGCTCCCATATGTAACAGATCAGGAGCTGTCACTTTTCTAGACAACAAAAAAAAATAAAAATCCAAGTTATGTATTATGAATGTTTATTCATTTTTTCTGCATAACTTCCTTCTTGCAGCAGCCTCTGTAATGATGCAGCTGGTTCTCAGGTAAGACATACGGATTCCCATTTCCAGCCTTTTTCTGTCCTTGAGTAATCGTTACCGTTAATTTTAATGACTGTAGTAACAGTGAACTGCACAGAGAAAGCGTGCTGCCATGATCATGCAGTGAAATCTGAAAATAAAAGAATAAAACTCTTTCAGATACAAAAGTTCTTCCAAGTCTAACAAAAATGAGAACCGAAGAGATCGCTGTCTCTTTACTGAGCAGAAATGCAGGCAGCTTCACTTACAGCTCCCTGGCTGGTGGAAGGATTCCTCAAATCCCTCCTGCACCCAGCTGGTCAATACAGGTGCTGTAAGCATTTGCTACTTAGGTCCATGGACATCAAACTTGAATGATTATGTCTCCATCAAACGTGTGTTGGAAAATAAGTGAACTATGTAATCAAATGTAATTACAGGCTACTCCTACTTTGAAAACAATATTTGGGCTTTGTTCTGATGCTCTTTTCCAATCGAAGCCTGAACTTTGTTTCAGACACTGTCTGACAGTAGGAGACCATTGTGCTTGGATAACAATGCAGCCAACAGACTTTTTCACAAACCAGTGCATGGATCTTTGTTGTAGTGTCCTCCCTACATTTACTATATTAATGTATTATTATTTATTTGTAATGTCATTTGTTTGTGTATTATTATTATTATTTATTCTTTTACAGGTACAGAACAGGACAATTTGAATGGAGATACCTGCTTTTTATACTGGCTGTGAGTTAGTTGACTCCGATAATCTATTTTTCGAGGAGAAACAAAAAAAAAACACACATGGGTTTCATTCCCTTCTAAAACACTTATTTGTATAATGATTTCATAGTTGAGTATATATCTTAGTGGACCATCTTTTTCCAAAGATGTGGTACCAGGAAGGAAGAATTGCTGATCTACGGTACATTTGAGTAAGTACCCAATGATAAATAGATCTTTACTGGGTCACAGTGAGTCTTTTCACAGGCTCCTTGGCAAAATGGTGTTGCATTTGCAATTTGGGGGAGTCAATGATGCTTAGGGTTTGCTTTTCTGATAACATTGTATAACTTTTCTCTCTGCTGTTCCTACCTTCCTTTATTAAAATATATCAATAGGTAATACAGTAAATTCCAATAATCATTTGCAGCTGTTTGAGAGTTTTATCTGCCGTGAATTTGTGCAGCAGTCAAGCACATGGCATATCATTTATGGTATTCATAGGTTATCATTGGCAATAGATGAATGCACAGCAACTCCATGGTTATAGTAATGTGATATTTTTTTTTTTTTGTCAGTTGTCCAAGATAAAATACTCGTTCTTTGATTCCATGGCAAAGACTCCAAAAAACAAAATGTTCTTCGGGTTTTGTTCCACATGGTGCTGGAATTCATAAAGTTTGCTCTCAATCAGTTTAGAAAGAATTATTCCAAAGGTTGCTGAGTTCATATGGAGTTTTTCATTGGTTTCAACAGGTTATGGGTCCTCCTAAATCAAACCACAATGACATATACAACCTTGAAAGGTTTCTGTAAATTATAGCATCATAGGGAGGAAACACTTAACTCTTATTGTAGGGCTTTATATCTGATTTATTTACCTTCTCTGGAGAGTCAGATAAGTAGAATGACTTTCATTTGCTCTCTCAAACAAGAGAGATCCCAAACTTTGAATTGTTTTCCTCTTTGCATACTTCTGATAATCACAGTACATATTTTTAAACCTGTCTAGATTTAGATCTCTTGTCTGATGATAAACATTATCTGTTGTGAAATAAGGATCTTGGAGGAATTTTATTCTATTGAAAATTTTGGGCTGAGTGAGTCCACTTGTGAGCCACAGCTCTATGTAGCACAGTTTTAAATATCCTTGAGTTGGTCATCCTTTAGTGTTGACATATAATGCTGAAGTTGACCAGTGTCTGAAAACAATGACTTGCTAGCTGTTTTCACTTACACAACATCATAGTTATGGTGTCCTCTCTAGGCTTTGGCATTCAGTCGCAGTTCTGCTTTCTCTATTTGAAGTTTCATCTAAAATGTGTTGGTGTTGATGTAGGCACTTCCAGGATCACGATGAATTCAGGTCTTCGAAATGGCTTCCAGGTGCTTCCTTATTATTTTATATCTTTCTACTGAAATATAGGGTCCTTCGCTATGGTTATCAGTTCATAGCCATTCTGTAGCCAGGCCAAGCTGCCTGTGTTTCCGAGGTTATATGGAGAAAGTTTGTACAGTCGTGTCAGAGCATGGAGAGAAGAGTAAAGCAGCTTGTATTCCATCAGTTAGTTGTGTGGTGGTTATTTGCTGAGTATGTGAGGCAATGTTTCAGAAGAATTAGCAGTGGAAGATGAAATGTGCATGTTCAGAGCATTTCAGAACAAGGATAGCTGATATTTCATGACGTTAATGGAAATCCTAATAAATAAATACATTGAGTAATTCTTCAGAAACAGAACATTCGTATCCATGGTTCTGTGTCCCCCTTTCATTATACGAGGCTAAAGGAAAAAAAGTATCAAAAATGTGGTGGATAATTTAGTTCCAAATATTTAATGGAATATAAAATCTGTTCCTATAATGTAGCACTATTTTAGAAAGCTTATTAACATTTTATATAGTGTACAGTGTATGAAAGTAATGGTCCAATTATTTATGTGGCAAGACATCCCTAAAAATGTTCATATCCATTCTGACTGTTTTAATAAGGTACTAAAAAAATACCATAATCCTCTGACACTAATGTTTTTCTTGGTAACAGTCCTCAATTATATCCACGCTACCGTTTACTTTATCATCCTCATTAAATCTATTTTTTTTCATGTTTTAAGCAAGTAATCTTACTGCATTTAAATGGCTACATTAAATCATATATGATTTCTTAGCATCCTTTCTCACAATGAGAACTTTGGCAACATAGCAGAAAATGACAAGGACATGCTGCAGACATTACCGCGTGCTAATACATAGGACAACAGCTATATACAAACAGTGTGTGTTTGTATATGTATATATGAGCACAGATATGCCTCTGTGAGGCATATTTCTCCAGTGAAATTAGCAAATTAATGATTTGGCCCATTTTGACCATGTGTTGTGTTCAGTGCATTTTCACTGGGGACAGTGTCAGATTATAAAAAGGTATATAAAGTCCTTTTTCATTAGCTTGCCCTGCTGGTCACTTCACAGTAAGAAAAGATCACACGGTGATTTTAGAAGTCTTTCTTTAAGCATTTCCAACACTTTGGATGTTGCATTATGATGAACATCTCCAGGCAGCAATGAGCATTTTTGTTTATTTGTAGCTTGATAAGAATCTTCCAATACAGGGGTTCTGTTCAAAATTCTGATGATATTAGCTATGAATAAAGCCTCCTGTTAAACTAGGGAAACACTTTCAGTGTTGCCAATATAAATGTGGAAAGCTAGTTTTCGTGGAGATTTGTTGCATTTGTTTTATGATAAGTAAATCAATAAATAAATGAGATAAAACCGGTATGACCCTTCCTGATATGTGGCAGGTTCTGACAGTAGCGTAGGTCATGGCAGGTCTTACAAGTATGTTGCCACCTGTTGCAGATAGCTGATTTTATTTTCATTAAGGAATCAGTGAAAACTGAAGTAGCTGAAATCTGAAGGCAAAGTGGATTAAACAGCCACAATTAAATTAGCTATGAAGGGTGCCTCCTCCTTTTGCATTGTCAGAGTGTATTGTCACTGAATAAAGCAATTGCAAAGTTATTGATCTGTCATTGGTATTAACCTCCTTGTAAGCATAGCGTGGCAGGATTTGTCTTAGGCTTAAGAAAAGGCATAGACTCAGGGAAAAAAGAAAGAAATACCAGAACAGTTGCTGTCAACCTGCCTGCAAGGGAGAGCATCTGGAGGAGCAGTGTCATTTTTCTAATCTGCAGGAGCAGAAGTAAAGATTGTGCTATGAGACTGGTGTCATCGGCGGCTGCCTGGCAGGGAGTGACAAGGGCTGATTATCAATGGGAGCAATGGGCAGGAGAATCCAGAATATCGTAAGTGCCAGGTACAGACTTTCTAGCTTGAGTTCTCGAAGAGCAGTGAACTAGCGTGGGGCAGAAGGGAGCAGTCATCCGTCCCACATGTGTGCTAAAGTGTCATCAATCCTATCTGTCACCAGCAGGAAATCTGAGGATGGGACTGACAGATGAGCATCAGAGGTGGAAACAGGTTTATTTGTTGGTTTGTTGCCTCTCGTGACTCCAACCTGGCTTTAAAAAGTTACTGTCAGAAGCAGGATAGCGACAGGAATTGCCCACGTATCTTAAAGGGGCCCACCACTAACCATACTGATGTTTTAACCTTGCGAGTTAGTTGGGGCTTCTGTGGTCTGAGCTGGTATGGGCTAAGTGTGAGGGGTGCTCAGCCATGCCTGCAGCCCAGGACAGAAGTCAGAATGACAGCCAGATACCTGCCTTGTAGCACTGAACTGTGGCTTTTTGTGCTTTCTTTTGCCTAGATTGGTGATTGGTGCCATGCACCAATTAGAAACCAAAAAGCACAAGTCTAGTTCTACAAAAAGACTAATTTTGCACATGGATAATCACCTTTATACTGAATTTACTCTCCTTAGTGCAATTAGTAAGCCAGTATTAAAAAGAAAAATCCAAAAAAAAACCAACAAGGACTGTCTCAGAATTTCTATGCTCATATGTAAGCAAGCTGAATGAACTACAGACAGGAGTTTTAGTGTCTGATTCAAATAATGTTTTAAAATTTAATGAGCTTGCACCTGTGCCTCTGATGTGCTTAAGCATCTTCACCTCACAAAAATTATTTTTGTCTTCAAAGTCCAATCAGGTAACACATCCCATGGGAGTGGTATTGCTGCACAAAGATGAATTTTAAGCAACTATTAGTTAAGGGATGGTTTTGGGGAGATTTACCCACACTTTTAAAGATGAGGCTGTTTCATGTTGAATGAGTTAATTCATGATTGCATGATGCATCTTTTGTTTGCTTTGCACTATCCAATAACATAATTAACACTTTTTATTTTTCATTTTTTTGAATGAAAATGTGACTTACATGTGCAGTAAGCTAATAATAGTTAATATTATAAATAGTTAATAAGAGTGAAGAGATAATTTCTGTAGGATGTACCGTTTTTGATGTTCTACCAAATGGATCTTGCTACAGTGATTCAAGGTGTTGCTGAATATCTTTAGAGTAATAACATTATGTTCCTGTAAGTTGTCATGTACTTTAAATTTCCTATTGGAAAATAGTAGAATTTATAATATTATGGGACGTGATTTTCTCTGGCTTTTCTGTGGAGTAACACTCAAATGGAGTCTGAAACTCTAGGGATTACATAAAATGTTTTCGCATGTGGCAATATACGATCTCCTGTAGTGAAGCACAGGGAAGTTTTAAGTGTTTAAAAGTGAACATCATTTTTAAAACAGTATTTACAAGTTAATTAGATAATATTACCTTAGCCTTCAAGTTCTAGAATAAGTACTATAGAGCAAAACTGTAGATGCCAAACAAATCTGGTCAAACACCTCCAGTGGGTGATGTCCAATTCTGATATTTATTCCCTGGCTTCATAATACTTTCACTTTTTTTTTTTTTTCTTTTTTTTTTTTTTTTTTTTTTTTTTCAGATGCATGGTGTTTTTATTGGAACTCTTACGGATTCAGCTTTCTAGCACCATAAGGGGGCTTGATTGATTTTTATGCTAATCCTAAATGAAAGACAGCTGTTGTACCCACTGGCTTCAATAAAGCTAATCCAACTCATGAAAGTCTTGTAAATAGCCAGATAATTACGTTGCTGTTCAGAAGGATTTCCTTTTGCAAGGTGCTGGGAGCCCTGCAGTACTCTCAGCCCATGGTAGTGCTGTGCCAGGTGGCCGTGCCATGCTGGGGTGGGTGCTGGGGGGAGGACGGGGGACTGCTGCTGCAAACCCCAACCAAAACCCAGCAAGCAAGCCTGTAAAGGAGGGAGGTATTTATAGTGGTGCTCGAAATCTGATTTGTTTGTATGAACTTTGTATAGAGCTGTGGTTGTGCTGTTATTAAATACTAGTAGCCTTAGGGGACAGTTTACACACGGTTATTATGCCTAATAGTCATAAGTCAATCCTAACCACTTTAAAATGATGAATGGCAGCTTTTTTGGCACATGCAGGAAAAAAAAATAAAAACAAAAACCAGTGCTGTTCATCCACTAGCTAATTATCATTATTTGTATCTTTACAGGATATACGAGTGTATCTGTGCATATGGTCTTTTTCACTCCATCTAAATAAATATGCATTCATGTGAGTGCATATTAACTGCCAAACACAATATTGAACACAGAATTAGTTTCTTCATTTAATATATGCAACAGAATTAAATTAAACCTCAGCATAAGCAGGGCAGACTTTAGTTATTAATCCTCCCAAGAGCAACTATAATTATTTTTGCCAGCACTAATTTCATTTGCATATGTATTGTTAAATTGCAAATCACAGCGAACCAAGAAGAGTTTTTGTATGCTTAGTTAAATTAAGCAGTGCTGCTTGAGCACATTGACTGCAGCAGCTAAAGTGCTAATTTTAAGGGAAAAAAGCAACATGCATAAAAAAAGGCATGTGCACAACTTGTAGCATTTTCTGATCTCTGTTGTTTGCAAGAAGTTTGCTGGGATTGATTGCAGCCCTCGGCCTGCCACAAACCACTGGATTTGTTGCGCAGAGCAGGAGGCTGCCTGGCTGAGTGAGTGCTGCTGCCCAAACCCAGGAAACCCCATCACAAAGCATTGGTTATCCTCCTCTGCCCCTGCTGAAGTTCAGCACTACCAAGGAAAAATTCAGACAAATTTCTGGAGACGACTGAGCTGCTCAGTGTGCACAGACCCAGATTTGGGGATTTGTACTGCAGAAGGAGCTCACAAATATCCCCCTTGTTTCACAATTGTGATAGACAAGATGTTGGAATCAATAAAGGAGATGGTGAACTTGAAAGTCTGCAGAGTAAGCAGTTCGGCTTTGTTCAATTGCCACGCTCCAGCTCTATACCTTCAGATACAACGTCTCCAGGAGGCAGGGGTGAACAGCAAGTATGCTTGTTCAGCTGAGCCACATTTTAAATGCTGTCCAATTCATTTACCAGCTTCTGATTTAGTACCTTTTAGTGAAGAAAAGGTGGAAGAAGCTTCAGTGCAGTATTCCAGAAAAATATTAATGGCTGGCTAGGTATCAACAATAAAACAATTAATTTAATGGCATTTCAAAGGAGGCATTTCTTTTATTAGGTGAAGACCAGATGTTGACTGAGCCTGGGACACTGGGTATATTGCTGCACCAGCAGAATAATGCCCTGAGATTTCTTCAAAGCCAGGTAACGCGTTTGTTTCTAGGTTTAACTTGTAGGCACCAACGTTGGAAGGTCATTGCAACTCATTCTGAGTGTGTAAGTGGTGCTTGTGGTTTCAAGAGAAAGGATTTGGAATGAAGCTAAAGACGTATGGGGCAGAGTGGTGTAGCTTGAAAGCAGAGCTGTTGTAATTTCCAAACAGGCTGTTGTAATTTCCATCTCACAGAGTTTTATTAGAAGAGGAAGCAGCTGAAGGAAGGGCTTTGCAATTTTAATGGAAATTAGTAGTGTATTCTTTTTCTGCTAAGGTATAATTATGTTTTTGGTTTATCAAATACTGACCTGACATTCAAGATTTTTTCCTGAGAGCTTTATTTTTACAGCACTGAAAAATTCAATAGACTTTCAATTATTGTTCTTCAGAATACACACTCTGGAAGGTTCAGAGCTGAAATTTATGGTACCATTTCAGTCCTGGTAGTTTTTGATTATAAAAAAAACCTAAAATTAATTCACCATAACATTTGTTAGGCATGCTTCAGGCTGTACAGGGCTTCAGGTGTGCTGGTTTTATTTTTCATTTGCTCTTCAGTTGCTTCTGGAAAATAAGTTTTATGGGACTTTGCCTCACATTCTGTGTGTGCTGTGTTCTGCACTTATAAAAGACGTGTGACTGTCAGACAATAGATACAAGTAAATATTTCACTTGGACCAGTGGATGGGACGCAGGTTTCTATTGAAATTTATTATAAAGTTTCATTCTGTGTCCATTTGCTTTGGTTTGCAAATTATTATTATGGGCTGGGCTGACACATTGTGTTCCTTTTTTGTTGGCATTAATTGTAGTAAGCAAAAAAAAAAAAAAAAAAAAAAAAAAAGCACTGACATTAGCAAACTCAGATGGTTTTTCCTTTCTCTCTTGTTACATGACTTAGTTTTGGTTGTCCCCACCAGATGCATGTTTACAGGCTGTTGGATGGTACAAGCCAGGCTTTGGATTTGCGTTATGTTGTGCATATTTTGTTATTTTTTTTGTGTTAGGATTTGCCTAGAGAATTAATACATGGCAAAGCCTTTGCTGTTGATGCAGACATGTACAAGCACACCTCCCTGGCAGTGAGGTGGAGCTGGGTGGGAGAGCTAGAGCAGTGCTTGCCATCCGCAACCACATGGCACAGACTCACAAGAAGTATGAGATCTGGACGTTTTTTTCCTCCCTTTTGATGGACCCATGAGACTCATCTAGATGCCTCTTCAATTTTCCTAATGATCCTTCTTTCTGACAATCAGCACTTAGCTCAATAATGACTTAGAGCAGTTAGGAGAATAAAACATTGCCATGTGATGAAATGAAGATATGACTGGGGTTTACCACTGCAATATTGCTCACAAAACTTCTTCAAAGTACCCAAATGCATCTATGTAGCACTGTAACACTGAGAAACCTTAAAAAATTATGAAAATGTGTGTTTTAATAAGGGAGAAGTCCCTAAGAAATAGGGAGGAGAGAGAGAGAGGAAGTAGCAATATCTCACAGCCACAGCTGGGAATTTCACAAGGCTTTTTTCTTGCTCAACAAGCAGAGTGAAGTAAATTGGTTTTATTAATGGAAATCTGGTTTCTCAATAAGAGGGCTCAGAAGGCAAAGAAAAGCGAAACAAAGGAATGGTCAGCATAACTTAAACTTGTTCCTCTTTACAATTAACGAATGAAGTAATATCTAGTTCTGCAGAGACAAAGTCAAATAGGTTGTGTCCACAAAGAGCTTGGTTCATGTAGCCACAAGTGATCCGCCTGCTTTGTGTTTATACCTGAGCTCTTCTTTACTAGTGTTCGGCCTTCTATGTTTAATATTGAACTCTTAATGTCCCAGGTTATTTCTGAGCAAAATGTACCTGTTCTTTTCAGTTACTTTAGCTAGATTTCTTTAAGTTACTGAAAGCATTTAACTTATGTGGTGTTTCTTTCTCTCCCTCAAAGAATCATGTTGCCACTGAGAAAAGAACACAATTCAGTTTTTAATGCAAAGGGTATAAAGGAAAAAATCCCAGTGCTCCCTTGTCATATTTGCACTTTCTGTAAAGTACTGTATGTCAGATTGACCTTGGGCTAGAATGGGAAATGCAGAGCAATTATGAACAATGTGGGCATCAATGTAATCTTTCATCAAGAAATAAAGAAGGAAAATAAAGAACTCAGCTTAGTGGGTTTTATAAATAGATATTGCAGCACTGTCCTCTGTAACTCTACAGAAAAAAGCAAGTTAAGAAGGACATCTCATGAAGGGTTTTACTACCAAGCAGGGAAAAATGTATGAAATTACATTTGTCAAGTGTGACCTGTATATGTGTGTGTTACATATGGCCTCTGTCTTCAGCTGCATGCTCTGAAATTTGCCCTTTTGATAGCATTTTACTCTGTAAATATCTGAAGGAACTTCGTTTTTTCACCTCTCTATGTAAGGACTATGAGTATATAAAAAAGGGAATGGTCACAGACAAAACGGGGTTCACTTGAACTTGAATACCAAGTGTTTGTAGAGATGATGCACAACAATCTCTGTGATTGTGTGTTCTTGTTAAGAAGAATCCAACTGGAGAAAAATTGCACAGGTGCAGGGAAGGCTCCCTCATCCAGGGAAGAATCATTTTAAACAAGGGACAGAAGCTGCACCGGAGCTGCTATCCAGCACAGACCCACTGGGTTGAGCTGCGTCCGGGTGCTGCCTCAGCCCCTTTCCAGCAGTGCTCGTCCTGGTGAGCATGCAAGGCCCGTGAGTGTGCAAATCCCATGGGCACACAGCACTGTATTCAAGTACTTTTTCCCAGCCTCCAGCTGTGAATGGCCTGGCTCTGAATTTACGTAGACCAAGGGATTCGTGCTGCTTCTTGGCCTCTGGGAGTGATTTCCTCCAGCTCTGTCAGCAGCTGAGCTGCAGCCTGCTTGGGAGGACAGGGGCAAAGGATGGCCATTAAAAGTGTATTGGATTGCGAGGAGGCATGAGACTTGTCACAGGGACACAGAGGTCTATGAAAAACTGCAGCTATGCACAGAATCTCCTTTGGCTCCATCGCTCCTGAGCTGCGGGGCTGATGATGGTATCTATCAAGCCTTTAAGGGATTAAGGACAGGAATGGGCAATAGCTGTCCTAGCGCTGCTTCCAGACTTCTCAAATTAGCTTCACTGAGCACATCACAACTTTTCTGTTATTTTTTTGTGGATAAGTATGACTGTGTTCACCTCCTCTAGCACGTCTGAGAATGGAAACAAATGGATTGGGAATTGGGTCAGGTACAACAGGGCTATGTTGACTTTTCTGACTATATTTTTTCCTTTCTGTGACAAGAAGAAAGAAAATAAAGACTTAGAGATGCCTGGAAGATGGCTTTGACCTAGATATTCTAGACTAATATAAAATAGTAACAAAATAACTGGGATATTTTATACATAAACTTCCAAAATTATGGCAAAGCAGAAATCTGTCCTAATTGGCAACCCTGGTGATAACAGAGGAAGCTTGTAGTAAGAATCAAGCTTAGGTGGTACAAAGGGAAACCGACTGTGAATACAGTGGGGCAGAGAGACTTGTCAAATTCAGCATTGCTGAACTGAATTCAGTTGTTTCATCTCTAAAAATGCTGGGTTTTACTTGGACTGTCTTCATCCATCTCCACAGTGGGAGACCAATATGCAAAGGCGTATCCTTTGGGAAGGTCCCTTGTCAGTACTGGAGATATTCATCTCCCTGCCTTGAAACGAAGAGAAGAAAGCTGGTGCTCCTCTTAAAGCTGGTAGACCTTTTGGTCCAGGGGGAGCCCTGAAATGGGGCCACTCTCCTGCAGGACCTCCTGTGTTCCCAGTACATCCAGAAGTTTCTCCAGTGGCCAATTTCCAGTAGTCATTGTTCCCACTTTGTGACTGGTCTCGCTCTTTTTTGCAGCCGTTCAGTTCAAGCAGCCACCAATTCCTGCTTGCTGCCTGCAGAGTCAGCAGATGGCCAAAGCTCAGGCACGAGGGCAGCACTGGGTGATCCCAGTAAATGCGATCCCAGTAGAGGTCGGAAGCTATTGCCGAGTAACCTGATGAACTGCTTCACAGTAGGGTTTGCAGTAGTGTTTGAAGTAGTAATCACAGGTATTTGTTTCAGTGTCAGCTTGATGGGGAACTTCTGAGTGCATTGTTTTACCTCTGGCAAGGTAAATATGAATATAATTTTTCAGTTGGTATTTTCTGCATGAACTGTGCTACACAAATTCTCTTGTGTACCCTGTGATGACAGCAACACTGCTGGTGTCTCCAGAGTGTGTTTAAAACTCGGTTCTTCTTAGAATCTCATACATGAAGTATTGCAGTCACGTGGATTTTAAACTTCTGTTTCTTCTGGCTATTAACTGCTACTGCAATTAACGTGATGGCAGAAGAATCCATTAACAGAAATGTTTGTACTCGTGTCAGTTCAGTTTTACCATGCTGGGTCAAAGTGTGCACAGTGAGATGACTTTGGATTTGCTTGCACTGCTGCTGCACCAGGCAACATGTGGAGACCAGCAGTGAGCATCCTGCACAGCGCTGAGCAGGTGCCCTGGAGGCTGCCCATGGCCACGGGCCGGGCTTGTCACCACCACATGCTCCCCCTGGAAAAGACAGGTGGCATCAAAGCCTCCGCTTTGCCAGGTGCTCTCTTTGGGAACAGCCTGAAGGCAAAATCGGCATCTGCCAGGCAGGTCTCCAGCAGCACCTGCTATCCTTCCCAGCGCCAGCTCACTTCTCCGGGGCCACCACGTCTCGCTGCCGGCTCGGCAGTCTGCTGCAGCTTGCTTTCTCCTCTAGAACTTTCCTACCAGTTCCCAAAATTTCACAAAGGAAACCAGCGCAGACCAATTAAAAATTTAAAAAGTTCGGGGGGTGGTGAGTGCTTCCCTCCCACACCCTCAGCCCAGCGCCAGTTGCCATTGGAGTTTAACAGGTCTCATTGCCCTGTGGGAACCACGACATGCTGCATTATTTTGTGTTCCCTACACCAGGAATCTGCAGCATTTAGATGTACAGCTCTTCTGTCACTTTTATCAATTGCTTTAGAACTGAGCTTGCTTATGCACTAGCCAGCTGATGCCCAAATAAAAGGGGCCCAGGACATGGGCCTGGCACTTGAGCTGAAAGGATTGGCTTTTCGTTCAGGAGCTAAAGCACCGACTGCTTGGTGCAGAGAGCTCAACTGCACGAATTGAGGCTGGTTGTACCACGTGTCGGGTACTTCCCATGTTATTTCTAGGTGCAGGAATAATACTTGCTAATATTTTGCTGTTATAAAATCAGATATTCATTAAACTGCATCCAATTGTGAATTTTTCCTTTATTTATCTCCCCTGTCCAAGCCAACACATCATCCTTAACTCCCCCTCCTCTCCGAAAATTGTTCCCTCCACAAACCATCCGCAGACACCTTCCTTCAGTTGTCTCAGTGGCCTCGGTCCCTCCAGACGAGGGCTGGCACATCTCCCTGTGCCCAAAGGCCCACGTGCACCATTAAAGCTCTGGCTTTTTCCCTGATTTTGCACCTGCAGCTTGGTGCCATGTGCAATTATAGCCTTTTGGGGAAATGTTTAAAAAATTGCCTTCCTTAAGTCATCAGAGCAAAGCACAGGCATCCAACAGATTATTCTTGTTGCTCCTACAGCTAATGTTATTCATTCTTTTATTTTCTTAGTCTTTATACCCATCATCACGTGCTCTTCACAAGAGCACAGCTGCTGTATAGGGTACTCGTATCCCATTCAAGCCCACAGCCTGACCTTCTTTCTTTGGAAATTTTGGGGATGGGTTTTCTAACCCTTTTTACTTTTACATGGAATAATAATTTTTCACCTTTGATTTCTGAGGCAGGAATTTTTATAAGACTGAAGACCTTTTCAGTCTCATTGAAGAAAATAGAGGTTGGCAATGAGATGTCCCAGTCTGTCGTACAACAGCTAAATGAATTGCATAGTTTGTGCTGCAATTGCTGTGAATATAATCCTTTTTTTTTTTTTTCTTCTCTGTATCTCCAATCAGGAAGATGTGTGTTAGGTGCATGTACGTGTATTATTTTTGTTGTTGTTGTGGTTGAATATAGTACTAGAATATGAGGTAAATGTATTTTATATGTATAGATATATATACTTCTATTATCTGGTGTCTTTGGATATATGCTCAATAAGCTGGAGGGATTTGTGCATTCATTTATTTTGAAGTTTTGGTGAATAATACAAATTTCATTGGAAAAAAATGGATGCATGTGCAGTTGCATTTCTAGTGTGTAGGAGGATTACACCTCTCCTAAGCGGAGAAGGACCAGCTCCTGAGGAGGTCATTTTGGCACATGTCTAAGTTCATAGTCTTCTCTGGAACTGATGCACGCGTTTATAGTTAAGACTATTTCTAAGCATATCTTTAAGTGTGTCTCTTGAATCAGGGCCTTGAAGATGAGCACTTGTAAAGGGGAAAAAATACTGGCACTTGGTTTTGGAGTGTTTGGATATCAAAGGGTCACACTGTTTGAAACCACTGAGGTACAAACCTGTAACTGCTCTGTGGACAGTGGAAAGCCCCAACAGCCTGTTTGAAGAGGTTCCAGTAATAACTTTATCCAGTCAATTTGCTCAAAGCAAAAGGTTTAAAGTCTAGAGAACCCCTGTTATTTAATTAAATATCCCCCTTCTATATTTCTACACATGAAGTGAATTTAAAATTAAAATTAAAATAACTTTAATCTTGTCCCACAGCTCTAAATGGTTTCTAGAGCTTCTGTCTTTGAAGCATTGTGACACTGGGGAACTAATTAAAACATAATTAGCTGATCTGTTTGAATGGCTCAAACACAGGCTTGGTGTGAGACTCGAAGTTTAGATGAGAGTAGCTGGTGATCTTAAGGAAAAGGGGAGAGGAAGGTTGGGCAAAGAAAATAACCCCACAACATTGTGAAGAGCACAGTTCTCCCTCCTTTTCTCCCATTTATAAGGTAGCATTGTGCATGTTTAAGGAGTAAACCCATTATCTGAGTTGATTTTCAGACCCCGTGCAGGCTTGGTGTGACCAGAAGCCATCAGACAACCCACTCCACGGGGTCACATGAGAATGTGGGATCCTGTCTGCACAAAGGGACCGGGCTGCTGCTATCGTATTGCCCTGCTTAGCTTCTTAGACGTCTGATTTCTGAGTTTAGACACCTCAAGAAGCCTGTGGAAAAGCAAACTTCTTCTGAACTCAAAGGAAACAACTGTTTGTGCGTTGAGGTCTTAGGTATTTCAGGTGCTAAGTGCTTATAATTACGGACTGCTGGCACTTTGATGGATTTACCTTGCGTTCATCTGCCCCTTGTTGCCAGCTGCTCCCGAGCAAACATCCAATAATCCTAATTGTCTTGTCGGTGTGGTAAATGGCTGACTGTAAAGCTGATGTGCAGTTGCAGGTTTAATTCCCCAAAGCCATTTACTCAGTGGAGAATTCTGCTCCTGAGAAATCTCCAAGCTCTTTTTTTCCCTCCATTTTACATTTTTTTTCCTTTCTTGTTTTCATGCAATAATTGGTTCACAGATAAGTCAATATATCCTGGACTGATTTTCTCTGCAAAAAGCACGTTTGATAAGCAGCCACACTGAGCCACCACGTTGCCCACAGTGAAATTGCAGCAAACTTTCCCTGAGAGATGAGCCAAGCATTTGAAATACAAAAAAAAAATTACAAAAACTGGCACCACATTGAGGGTGGCAGGGAATGAGGGTGTTGTGTGATGCGGCATGCCGGGAGAGGAGCGAGGTGTGCAGGGGGGATCCCCAAAAAGCCAGGCACTGTGTGCTGCCTGGCATTGGGCACTGCTTCCCCAGCATGGAGCCAGCATCTCTGCACATCCCCTGCTGGGCTGTGCCAGCTGACAGACCAACAGGAACAGCAGAGAGAAGGGAAAACCTTCCCAATGCAGGGACTGAGTCATTTCTAAAGAGGCTGAGAATGAACTCAGTCGAATTGAATGTTTTCAGATTGTATTCTCCAATGACAGATGTATTTGTGTGTGTTTAAATTTGGACTTTATGTAAAAGTTATATAAGCATTTCTAATTTTTGAAAGCATCAGTTACTGAACCAAAAATAGATCCAAAACTTTTGTGCCATTTTAATTAACATTGTTCCTCTACAAAGTGCAAAAACCCATGAAGTATCTTTAATCAACATTATAATACCACTTTTACTTTCTCAAATAAGGATCTAAATGACAGAGAGAACGTGTCTTTTGTTGGCAGGCCAATGTAACCCAACAGGGAATTGAATTTAGCTGACATATAGATTACACCTACACCAAGCTCTCCCTTCATACGGCATTTTTTCTCCATCTGCTTCTGAGGGAGGGAAAGGTAGAGTGGGTGTTGGTTCGCTTTGTTGCTCTTCAGCTCAAGCGAGAGCAGAGTCTGGTTCCTCCAGGTTGAATATTCATCTATCACAGCAGACAAAAATCATTTTAACATTTAAAATTTAATATAGGGCTAGAGACAGAATGTCAGTTATCTGCTGCTGTAGGCATGGGAGCTTGATCCGGACAGGAATTTCGGCGTTCCCTGGTGGAAGCCCTTTGCCGGATGTCCATATTGGGTTGCATATGTGTGGCATCCCGGCTACATATGAGCACGCAGGCTTCCATCTGCCTGCATGGCATGCTGCCTGGTCAGCATAAACTGTTTGTGGTTTTGGTCCTGAATATTGGGATTTGTAAGCCTCATTTGCTCTCTGAATTGGATTGCCTCATCTGAGGTGTTTTTCGGTCTGATTTCCATAGCAGTGAGGTTCCTGGGGCTTGCAAAGCAGCCTCCTCTGTGAGGCCACCTCCATCTCATTGTGCTGGCTGTCATGCTTGGTGCCCATGCCCCCAGGCAGAGCTGGGCTGTGGGCATGGGGAGAGGAGGGAGTGGTTTGTGCTCTATGCACTGCGCTGCGCTGCTCCTGCACTGGCCGCCCGCTGCTTCTCCTTGTGTGGCAGAAGGAAAGTGCACCCTTTTTTGTGTGGCAGCTGTGAAACACAAAACCAAACCTTTCAATTTCTAAACTGAGGAAACAAGATCTGAAAAACCCCGGAACACTACGTAGGCTTGCATAATCCAGGGTACCATTTTTAGATTTTTCTGATTATTGCTGCACTTTAGGATGTTATCATTTCACAAGTTAAAATTGGTGATGAGTAGATTAAGGGATTTCCTCCCACCTGTTGAGCTGTTAGAAACAGCAGATGTTAGGCAATTCTGGGAATATAATTCTAGATTGGAATTTAGAATTTTTCGTTTTTTGCATAATTTAGATTTTTGAGAAGTGAACTAGATGTGATTTCTAATGATCCAAGTGCTTATACAGAAAAAAGAAAACTATTTAAAAAGCTGGTGCCTCAAGACTACATTGTCTTAATTGTAAACATAAAATAATTTCTCTGATGACAATGGAGTACTGTACAGTAATTGCTGTGGCCCATAGAAAATATTACTGCTAAGTCCCAAGCTGTAAAAGAGTCTCAAGCATTTTTTATACCACAGAAACTCTTAT
The DNA here is from genome assembly GCF_965140915.1 of Aythya marila. Taxonomy (NCBI): domain Eukaryota; kingdom Metazoa; phylum Chordata; class Aves; order Anseriformes; family Anatidae; genus Aythya; species Aythya marila. The sequence continues at coordinate 1,489,476 of NC_139051.1, read as the reverse complement.
ACTTCATTCAGGAACAGAAAGGAGGAATACCCCAAGATAGTCTAATTGCATATCCCAGAAAACAATTTTTTTTTTCAGTGTATGCAAATTACATTTTTATTACAGCAAAGAGAAATGTGTATTTTTTTCTTCTTTTAGCTCATTGAAAAACAGTTGATATAATTGGACAATTGATGTAGTTGCTTATGCAATTGGAGTAATTGCACATGCAAATAAGGAATTATTCTCACAGTTATAAAACTTCTGTGAGCAGTTACAGTGCATTCCTATGTTGTTTAGACACGTAATTGTATGTGTATTTCGCACCTAGGAGTTTTATGCAGTATCCTACCTGGTTATTTATTTTGTAACAACACTGTTACCTAAATATGAAGTATTCTTTACATGATAAGCAATAAAAATAACGAGTTCACTATAATATTCAGGGCTGTGAATACATTATTTCTAAACTGTGGTGCATTTTACTTTATGGGGAGTGAAATAAACACTTACTAAAGATGAAACCTCATTTAAGCTCTAGTCATTTCACAGCAATCAACAACGTACAGAGTGTTTTGCCTGTTCCTGAGGCTGTGCAAGAGGAACATGACAAGCAATTGCTCAGTGCATTTTTTAAACCTGTTATTGCTAATGATAAAAATTTTAGTTGTAATGACTTTCTTCCCACTCTTTATTTTTTCCAGCTTTCTTGGAGTCAAGAGGAATGGTCTACGACCAGGTAAAATCCTCATTCATGTGTATGATGTAACAAGTGCCACGGTATTTTGCAGCCAAAAGAATTGCATGGTTCTATCTGCAAGCTGCTGGGCTTTCAGGATGGAGCTGTGTACATTCAGGTGAGTTTTGGTGGTTAAGTAATTCCTCTTTTAGTTCCCTTTCCTTCTCACAATGATTTCTGGAGGGCACTAGGTTGCCTCTGTGTGCCAAAGGGCAGCTCTCCCTTTGTGAACAGCACCATATGGATTTATGTGACAGCTTCACAGAATCACAGAATCACAGAATTTTCTAGGTTGGAAGAGACCTCAAGGTCATCGAGTCCAACCTTCAGGAAGGCAGAAAATGCCCAAGGTGTAGCAGGCCTCTGTGCGGAGCTGGGACGACAAACAACCCTTTCTGGGCTAAATCTGGGAGGTTCTCAGCACCTGCAACTCATGTGGGGTTAAAGCTATTGCTTGCTCTGTTGCAGTATCAGACCCCCGTTATTAAAGGTTGCCAGTCAAAATGAATTATAGAACTGTAAAGACCTTTACAAATGGTACGTAAAACGTGATCCACACGTTTTGTAGCAGGAAGTGAAGGAGAGGAAGTCTGAGTACCTGGCCAAACTTTTGTGAAAATTTGGTTTTAAATTTAATTACATCCCATATCTGTAATAAGAAATTAATTGTCATTACCTACAAAAATGTTATTTTATTCTGAAATTGGTATCTCTTTTTTTCCTCTTTGGCTATACTAGTTCTGCTCTCTGTGCAAACATGTCACCCGACTGTGCAAAGATTGACTCCATGCTCCAAATTGTGTTTTGTCAGCCCCAGCTGCAAATCCAGTACTGGGGCTGCTTGCCACCCTGGGGACTAAATCTGGCTATTCATATTATGATTGCCATTGTAGGAGTTTCTGTTCAAGAACTCTAGTTTTATTGAATGAAACGTTTAAAAAACAATACCCTCATGCCAACACTGTCGCTTTCCTTGACTATTAACAGGAAAGGGTAGAAATATCAATTTCCTTACATATGGAGGCACTGGAGGGTATAAAAGTCAAGTTCTTCTAAAAGGCTTGTTAGGAATTTAAAGTATCCCTGGGCCAGAGGAAGACTAACATAAAATCCATAGGCCAGATTCACAGCAGTTTGGATCAATATAGATCCATTGAAGTATACAGAATGTACTTGCTTATATATGTCAAGTAAACATCTGGTTCTATATGTATTTAAAATATTTAAGTTGGAGAAATTTCTAGTAAGATTAAAAATATCTTATTTCCAATAGCATTCTGAGCAAACAAAAGAGCCACAAAAATACTTTTCCATTCATGTATTTATGGGATCTGACATTCACCTTTCATTTTTATTCTTCTGATCCTATGCTTTTTCTGTATCTTGGGTAGCTCTGTGACTGCTCCAGGGAAGATGTAAACCTACTTTTTTTTCTCAGCTATGAAGCCAATCCCTCTAGTTCCCCATGTTCATGGTGCAAATTCCATCTTCCTAACCATCTGAAAATTGTTGTTACTCTTTTGGGACAACAGTAAAAAAAAAATGATTTTTTTTTTTTTTTTTTTTAACAAAAGCTCTGTTTCCTCATAAATTCCTCTGTACTTTAGGTAGTATCTGTATCAAAAAAACTGTATGGGTTTTTGCTTTGAAAACCTATTAGTGTCAAGACACTGCCAGTAACTGGATTATCTGGGCTTTTGGCTTGATGCAGTCTGGCAATTCCTGTTTCGAAGCAATGCTCTGCAAACAGTGGAGATGCACAGACACTGGTATTTGTTCTGCACATACATACATATGTATGCTCTGAAGGGCAAACAAGTCTGGTACCGAACTGTTTCAGGTGGACATCCCTGATTTGGGGCTTCAGGAATGCTCTGCAGTTATCTGGACACAGGACAAGTTGCGCACTTCCACTTCCCGCTTGGAAGAGCACATCTCGTTTCTGCTGGCAAGCCGTGGGACGCGCTGAGCCCGAGTGCTTGGCCTTGCTCTAAACGTAGTTCCTGCAGTTCCAGGACCACTTGGGCACACTTTTGAGCTCTCTAGCTTCATACTAGGCACAACACCCAGTCTCTAGATCATTGACTTGCCTTGACCTCAGCTGGCAGGGGTGGACCGCCAGGTGGTCAGGAGGCCCCAGCACCAGCTGAAGGCCATCGCTGCCCACGGCAGAGCAGGCCTGGGTGCGCGCTGCCCACCTCTCTCCCCACAGCACACCCGGCTGCTGAGCCAGCTCTGTGTGGCAGAAAGCTTTGGTTTCACGTCATGTCTGTGTTCATTTCAGAGTCATGGAAATGCAGGGGTTGCTGTCTTTGAGCCATGCAAAAGGTAAAACAAATGCTCATAGGTTTTTTAGCAGGTCAATGCGGAGTTACTGTCCGGAGACGGCCCGTCTGGGGCAGAAGGAATGTGTGCAGTGCTGGGTGAGCTGGAGAGCCAGGACATCACTCTGACAGTCCTCACACAGCGCCTTGTCTGTCTCTATTAGTCCTTTGAAGGTGTGACTGCAAGAGGAGTGAACCTGAAGAGCGGTATTGCTTGGAAGTTCTTTGTTTAACCTGCGTGTGCAGGTGCTGCAGTATTTTGTTGAACAAACACTGAGATTAGACTGGGACTTGCTCTTCAGATAACATTTGTCACTTGATAGGATAAGCCTCTGGCTTGATTGGTTACACAGAGATATGAAGAGTTACCTTTATTTATCAAATTCATGTACAATTTTAGGGTTAGCTCCTCAGCTGATGTAATTTGATGTGACCACATGATTATCGCTGGAGCTGCTCCAGCGTATAATAGGGTTTTGTGGAGAAATGCTGATGCAAGGAAAGGCTTCACGCTTCCCTCACTTCACGTCTCTCACTGATGTAGCTCACCTTCTCGTTTTCTGTAGCTGAGTAGTTAATTCCAATAGAAATAAATGATAAAGTCTTATTTAGGTTTGCATTTTTACCCAAAGGGCAGGGATAACATGCAGGCGTGCATTCTCTTGCAGCAATGCATTGAGCCTGGGACTAGGCTGCTCTTCCTGATACCATGGACTGCCTTCCCTATGGATAATCATAAAATAATTCCTGCTAATTGGAACATCCATGTTAAAAAGCTGAGTGAGAAAAACAAATCTTCACTGTGAAAAGATGATGTTGATGAACATTATGTATGTTTAAGTTTTTAGGGTGGCAAGATGAGAAAGTAATTCAGTGACATAAATCCTTGAAAGTATGGAGAAGGAAAGTTGGTGGTTTTAGCCAAAGAGAAGCAGAAGTCAAATCATACTGTTTAAAATACCAGAATTCATTAGAACTCAAATGAAAAAATACACATTTTTGCAGTAAATATAGATTTAAAAAAAAGAATTATAGCCCTAAGTCCTTCATAGCTCAGAACAATTTGTGTTATTATTCCTTGTGTAGTACCACAGCTCCTTCACTGATATGCTGTGCTGTCCCCTTTCAGACATAAAGATAAAGCCATAGTGAGATTCATTTGAAGAAAAAAAAAAAACAAACCAAATGATCCTTGTATTAAAACCAATCCCCCATATGGTGGCAGCCTTTTGAAAGATATGAGGAAAAAACAAAAACCAAAAAACCTTCCATTTAATGTTTGTTTTAACACAGTCAGAAGAAAACATACATAACATGCAATGGCTCCTCTCATTTTTGGATCTGTAATTCAGTTTCACAGAACTCTGTAAGAGATTGCTTCTTAATGCTTACAAGATTATTTCAAGCCTGGACCTTATTTCAACAGATGACTATTTTTAGTTATTCTCAAGTGCTTAAAATAGGCACAATGCTGGATCAATAATATAGGCCCCAGTCCAATTACAAGTGTTGCTGCTGGTGCCTTGGGCAAGGCTGTATGGGGACTGTTCGAGGAGTTCATTCCTCTTCCACCAGCCATTTCTGCTTATATTCAGCACGCTCTAAAACACGGCGCTCAGCAGAGCCCTTCTGGTTTCCAGAAGCTTTCCAAGAGCAATAAGCTCTGTGCTCTTTTGCCTGATGTTGGAGAGGCTAAATGTATCAGTGCTGTGAGAGGAGCAGGGAAAATCTATTTGCCAAAGATTTAAAACCTGCAAATCAGGGCTGTGAACTCTAAAGCACACCCGGGAAAATCAGGCTAATTCCTTTAACTACCCATTAGACTTACTTTGCTCATTCTCCCTTAAAGTATCTGATTGCTGAAGAAAAGCTGTTTTCTGGTGGAGCTTTGACATCACCAAATCTTTTGGCTGTTTCCAGATGGTCAGTTGGGAAATGTCACTCGGATCCAGGAAAGGGTTCAGCTTTCCTTGGAGTGGCTCACTGCAAGGAAGAAGTTTTTTCTTTTCCTTTTGTTTAGGGATGGATGCCCACCAGGCCTTGGCCAGGTGCACTGTGATGTTGGGAAGCAGGAGGGGACCTGGCCCCTGCATGTTGCAGGAAAGAGCAGCCTTTTTGCATAGTAGCATCTGAGTGAAAAAGTAAGTTTTTGAAAGCAGATTTAGAAGTGTGGTGGTTAGATATTCTTTTGTCTTTCTTATTGCTTACAGTAGGACAACTGCGCTGCCCTGAAATGACCTGTTTCTGCAATATTTTGTCCCTAGGTGGTAATAAAAAAAAAGAAATGTAGCCAGTGGTAAATGCAGTTTAGGAGTACTGATGGTATCCGTGGTATCAGATCCCATTTTCAAGGCCTCTTGTTCTGCAGCTTAAAGGCAGCCTTGCACCCCATTTTCTGCTGGAGGCAGAATCTGTGGCTTCCCACTCAGTGGGATCCCTGCTCTGTACCACATTGCCTTGGGCCCTATTTTTGTGGAGAACAAAGCACCCTCCCTTTCCCTGGCAAGGGACATGTTTATTTTTACTTTTTTTTTTTTTTTTTTTTTTTTTTTTTTGTGAGCTCTCCATGCTTTGCTCATGCAAATGAAATCACTCTATTCTGACTAACATCTCTGTGAGTTACAGCCTGCTTATTGTTTTAGAAATAAAGATATTAGTATGCAAATGACTCTGGAAGGTGTTTCTTCTCATTAGAGAATGGAGATCATTTGATAAAGGATGCAGTGTGCTTCATCTGTAAAAAGGCTCAGCAAATTTGTCTTGTCTCAACAGCATTCTAACAGCAAGACCGATCGGATAATGTAGAAAAGAAAGCACAGGAGACAAATGGTTTATGACACTCAGGTTACCTTTACTGTGCAAGGTGGGCGTGAAATTTTTTATGGTGAGACAAAAAAGATGATGGACAATTAACTACAAACTCTTGCAGCAGGTTTATCATATGCTCAGCTCATCCATCTGTGTCTCAGTCTCCAGTGGACTCATGAGTTTCATCAAGAAAACCATTTTCAAACCAGCAGACCAAAACAGATCGTTTTCGGCTCCAAGCTCCATCGAAGCTTTGCAGTAATTTTACCTTGTGTTTACGATTTATGGATGCAACATATACACAGAGCAGACAAGAGTGGTCCAAATATTTTCCCCTTGCAGGGTATGTGTTTTAAAATATTTCTCATTCAGGGAACAGTTCTGCAAATACTTGAATGCATGTGAATACCTTTATTCAGGCTGATACCATTCTGTCCTTCAGGGTGAGATGGCTAACATGTATGTAGCTGCATTTAAATTCCAAAGTCTGTCCTGTGATAACTGGCAGAATTGGTTTGGGTAACTAGGAAAGAAAGGATAAGCTCATGGTTAAAGCACCAAATCGGAACGCAAAATATTGGTGCTCCCTTTGTGCTCCTGCTGCAGGCTGTCTTTGTGACCTTGAAGGAATCACTGGGTCTCGCTGCACCTTAGGCTTTGATCTGTAAAGTCAGGATAGTTGCCTTTATTTTCCTTATCTGTTTGTGCCAAAGCAGTTAATATTGCCCTTCACAATATTATGTCAATGTATATCTTATTGAAGACCTTTAAGAACTAATCTTATATAAATAATATTTTTTCCATAGCTAATTAGTTTCACTTATTCTTGCCAGATTTGTTTAAATATGATATATATTTTTAGAATGCAAGGTAATTATTTTTATCCTATGAGTCTTGAGTCCCTCTTCTGTTCGATCTCTCAGTCTAGCTGCTTCAGAGAATGCAGACTCTTCTTCGCAGAGATCACGTTGGGGAGGGAATCAATAAAGTCAGAGCCCTGGGACTAATCAGGTAAGCTGTCACACAGCCCTGAGATGATGTCTCTTTCTTTTCCCCTGAAAAAATATGGGAGGGTGCTAAGCCTAGCTCTTGTAGGAATAATTCTGGTAAGTTTTATAGAAAAAGAGACAACACAGAGCTAATCCCCAGGTCTGACCTGGGGACAAGCACCTGTTGATTTCAGTATCAAAATTATTTACTTCAAGCTCCTCTTTTCCGTGCCATTCTCTCTTTTTCTTATAGGAAGATAATCATTGCTTGAAGGAAACAAAGAGTCCTACTTTCTTCTTAATTTGTCAAATAGATGTCAATTTCTCATTGCCTCAGAGTAATGCTAAGTACTGACAAAACGCTACCCAACCCTATGAGGATTACGGGAGCAAAGTGCTCCCTTTACAATTCATTCCCTTGCTACTCAACACCGCTGAAGAAAGTGAAGTGCTGAAGAAAGATATAGGCCTTGTGGTCTTTCCTGACAGTCAATAAATTGGAGTTTTGTCAGGCCAAAGAGATGCCATAAAGAGAGCAGATTAAAAGAGATTAGTTCTGCCAAGTGGCCTGAAGAGAGAATTTAGTGCTCGCCCCTGCCCGCCTGGCAGAGCCAGCACCCGCGTGGGCTGCAGAGGGCAGGGAGATCCTTCTGCCTTCACAGGGCTGTACATCACAGCTGCAATGGACACTGCTGCTTTGGAGGGGACAGAAGGAGGGACAGAGAAATGCTTAGTTTTATTTTTCTTTTTCTTTGTTTGCAAGAAGCACACCTTTGATTTCTGTATTCCCTTTGCTCTGGTTGGCCGTTGTTCTTGCTACCAAAGTTATGTAACTGAATTCAAAGGCAAAATAGCCACTTAATTTTTTTTTGTAGTTACAACCCTATGTGGTGGTGCTATTGCACAGTGGCACACATGCTATTATTCACATCGGTGGGAATTCCCAAAAAAGGTGAGATTTGCACAACCGAGAGTGATGGATTCTTCAAAGTGCTCATGGGGTGCTCAGGAGACTGAGGCATGAGACACGAAGAGAGAAGAGGTGGAGAAATGGCCATAAGAGAGCAGCAGAAGTTCTGCTATCAACCACTAACTGAAATTAGTCTTAAAACAAACAAACAAAAAAAAAACAGCAAATACAAACAAACAGACAAAAAAAAAAAAAAAAAAAAAAAAAAAAAACACTTGGAAAATTCAAATTCCCCTTCAGACAGATCTGAAAATGTGGCAAGTACAGCCATCATCATTGTTTTTTTGTTGGCTGATGTAAACTTTATAAGCCTGGTCTTCATGGCTCAAAGCTCCCCTTGACTTCAATGAGGCACGCAGTCTGAGGACACCAAGAGAATATGCAGTAGCCGCTGTCAAAAGAAGGCCTGGCTTTCCTGGGAAACAGGAATAAAACAGGGGCACGTATTTTGAAGGGTATTAGAGGTGCTGCAGTGACCATGCTCTTAACCCTGAAGAGCAGATTTGTTGGAACCTTTTTGTTCAAACCAGATGGAAAAGAGCCTGTACAAAGCTAGTTCACAGCTCACATGCGGACAGAAGGTGTCTGCGTTGCCTACAATGTCCCACAGAAAGACAGCAAAACATTTTAAATTGATGGCCAAGTTTTAGATAGGCCTTATATTAAGCACGAAAAAAGAGACATATATCTACATTTATAAATAGTAAAGTAAAAGTATCTTTTATAATTTAACCATAATTTTTCATAGGTAAAACTACTTCCAACAAGTTTTTCCTGGGTTTCAATAGTAATTTCTAGTTTCCAATATAAGTGTAGGCATTTTTTAAGTCTGTACAACTTGTTACTCCAAATATGATATACTAATGAGTTCTCTTTGTGGTTTGGAAAATGCTACTGCTGTTATGGTGTTTTGATCATACCAAGGGAAAACTAGGTGTTAGAAGGCAATATGCACAATGGTAGATTGGCTTTCCCATTTTTATGTTGCCTCCAAATATTTTCTCTGAAACCCTAGATCTTCTTTATGTTATTTAACAAAAGGATATAAGGTGAGGGAATAGAAGTTTAAATGCTTAGAGTTAATAGAGTAGATATAAATGTCAGAATCTAAATAGAAATGTCAGTATCTAACTCATCATTTTAAAAATCCACAATATATTTCTAGCTACTTCAAACTGGTTTAAGATAGAAAATATAAAAGGAGGAATATTATATCCATGAAAATGATTCAATAACATGCCTTTCCTTCTGGTTTTATTTGCCCATGGAGGAACTATTCCGCAGAGAATAGTTCATCTAAGAGCTTGTTTTTTACTTGATAAAAAGGACATTTGCTTACTTCCAGACTTTGAAGGTTACAGCCTCATTTGATTCACTGGAGAAAATTAAATACAAAATAAGTAGGGAGAGAAGAGCTGTAATGGTAAAATATATGACCTATTTGTTTTATGTATATCATGCATGCTTATCAGAGCTTTCAAATGGGCTGCTAAAATTTATCTTAATGTTAAAGTCAACACTATTTCATTCATAAACAGTAATATGTGCAAAACCACTGATACCAAATAAGATATAGGAGGTTAATTCCTCCCTATGAAAGTCTGTCTACAAACATAAATTCTGTAATTTAGATTGAAAAACCATTGATGCAGGGTTATATTTTATTTATATAGCATGCTGCACACGATGACTGCTATCCAAGACTGCTGTTCCTTAGCATCGCTGAAGCAAAATTGGAAATGGTGATCTTTCCCATGAGGAAAGGAAAGAGCCACAAGCCCATTAGTGCAGTACTGAGGAATCAGGCCTGATGTCACGGGAACTGTTTGCAAAGGTTTGCTGAAGTTGCCTCATGCTACTTCAAAGCCTTGCTCTTTGTTTAAAATCCAAAATAAGCAGTCAGCCCATTCTCAAGTGATCAAGTGGATATATTTTAAAGTAATTCATTGCTGGTTAATTGCCATGCAGGTTACTATCCTGTATAATAAAATTCATGGAAATGTTAGTTGCTGTAATAAGGTAATGAATTTTTGTAAGAAATTGTGTTAACACTGAACAATCCTTAGGTAGCTGCACAGCTTATGCCTCGTGTACAAATCTCAAAGAGGTGCTCATAAATTTTTTAAAAGTATGAGCTAGCACTGTTTCAGTGGATGAAGTGAATCAAATGAAAATCCTGAAATGAGTTTTTGGGAATCTTCATTAAAATAACTGTTAATAAAATAAAAGTTCTAGGGGATGAGACCTGTACATAATAAAAGCAATCAGAAGTCTGAAAGACAAATTTCTCTTTTGAACCAGTAACCACTAAAGAACTGGCCTTGCCCATCATATATCTGATGGAATTTTAAACCACTTTGCAGTGAAGGGCACTGCCTAGATTTTAGCCACATGTTGGAGTGTGCCTCTAAGTTCTTTGTCAGCTTCTGTGTACCACACATGGGCTGCAAAAATATATATCTGCCATAAGACAAATTGCAGGATTTACTTAGTCTCCAGCAGTAAGATTGCTTTTCTATATCTGAGTGATGAAAAGCAATGTCTGAGCCTGTTTGAGATGTCATCATCAGCATCAGAAGCATCCAGTCCAAATGGCAACACCTGATATGACTTTCCTTCATCTGTTTGGACTACTTGCATCCTGCCTAAGCTTCCAGGTAGCATAGGTATTAGTGACTGCTCTCAAAGGACACTCCTTGTGTATATTCCTATTCTTTTCCTAAAGCAAGTTATGGCACATTAATCAATATTAAATGGTTTATATGGTGCTGTAGGAATTCTGGTGCTGCTTTGGTCTGACACTGAACTGCAGCTCTCCCGATGTCCACCCACTGCAGCAGAGTGCTGCCAACCCAGCACAGCACAGCTTGTTGGAGCTGGCAGACACACGTACTGATAACACTGTCTGCATTGCTTCAGCCTGCTGGTCATTGGGTTTTCCATTTGGTAACTCCAACACTGCAAATATGTCACTGAAGACTTTGGCTATGTTAGTTACTCTGTAAAAACTCAAAAAAGCTTTCTTTGTGATGTGGCAAGGAAAAATTTGCCAAGCTTCTCCTGAAGCTTGGTACTGCACCCCAAGGAGACTGTTAACACCTGGGCAACTTCTGGATCAAGGCCACCACACTTCAAACCAAAAACCGTGCAGGAGCACACAGGTGAATGTGAGCCTCAGCTCTGCTGAAAATGAGTTACTCCTCCAGTGATGGAGCATTGGCCAGATGGAGGACCTGTGGGAGGGCTAGAACAGAGAGAGCACATATATTAAAGCTAATTCTGGTTGCTTTTCAAATCTAAGCTATACTTTTTTATGTACTTGGATATTTTAAAAGCCTAAATTAGCATTCAAAGAACTGCCGACAATTTTGGGTCCAGATTTTGGGCTTATTTGTGTTTGTGAAAACTAAGAATGTGTAAGTAGAAATTGGCAATACAAACAGGACAGATTTTAGCTTGTTTAAACTGAGTTTCTAGAACTGCTTTGCTCTTCTTCAGGCTGTGTGAGTTTCCAAATTGGTGCTTCATTCGGGGGAGTAATGCATCATCTGGGCACTGCACTTTGACGAACATCACTGGCTCAGTTCTGGGCTATTTCCGTGGTGAAATCATGACTCCGCTCCGATTGAAGTCTGGCCCTGCATCGCTTTGATCAGTCTGGGGTTTTATACCAGGTACCCTTATCTGTGGGAATTTGGATGGATTCATGGTACTTTGTGCGTGTTATGTCAGCCTTTCAAGCAATTGCTGACCACACAGCAACATCTTTCTGCTGAACTGATGCAGGGCAGTTTGTAGCACTGGCAGCCAGATGGACATGCTGCAGTTCCCATGCTGATATCCTGATTTTTTCTTTTTCCATTCTCTATTTAGTCTTGGAAGCATGGTAGAGCCTTTACAAGCAAAACTAAATGGCTGAAGCAGAAGGGAAATGTTGGAATTTTACAAAACAGAAAATCAAAAGTTGCTAGTTGATGAGTTTTTTGTACTCTGTGTTGAGCCTTTACATGTCATGTTTTACTGCAAGGGTAAAAGTGATGGAGCAAAGGTCTGCAGGCTTTGCTTTCTGGGGGGCTAACTGGAAAAAAGATGGGTGCCTGCTTGATTGGCTTCAGGGAGGTTACAGTTTGTAGGTGTTTGCACAGATTTTGAGTTGCTTCCACAAGTGTTTGTGTTGTGGACCCCAGTCGGGACAGCCTGAACACCTGTGAGTTGTGGAATGTGGGACCCACAGCTGCACATTTCTGGCTGTCCCGCTTGCAGGAAACTACCAAACTGGTGTGCCTCAGTTCCCTGGCTGTAAAATAGACAGCTTTCCTTTATAAGGTGCTTTACTTTATTCACAAGAAAGGTGTTAAATATTTAATTTCATTGTCATTATTATTCATCCAAACTGCCTTTCTATGTGTATGTAAGCACATATAGAAATGAATTGTGACTAAGCTTACATTCAGCTCTGAACACCCTGTTTTCTATTAATGCCCAATCAGACACTTACATGTAAGATCTTTGCATTTCTCCCTCTTTTAGCAGTTTTCCTCAGAAAGTTCTTTTTAGTCCTTACCTCAGCACCCAGAGCTGTGGAGAGGATATGGAAGGAGCTGCGTGTGAACAAGTATTTAACAAGAAGTAATTCTCCACATTGTAATCATTTAGGAATACTCTTAGGTTAACTTTTGCAGCTCTTAGTAATAGTATTAGCTATGTATAACACCATTTAAAAATTCAGGACATAAAGTTCTGAGGTAAATTTTCATTTTGATGTTCCTTTCACACTCTTAAACTTTCAGAAGATTACAGAAATTTGGCCAGGCTGCAGCTAAAATGAGCAAAGGGGAGAGGCACTCTGATGTTCGTGACAAAACAACCGGGAGGAAGAACAGAAATATGAAAAATCAATATTTCAAAATCTCTGTCTTTTACAAAAGATTTAAAAACAACCTCCTCCTTGCCTCTTCCTTTGAGTTTTTGCTGAAAGACATTGTTTTAAGAGAGGCCATTTTCAAAAAGAAGGGGGCAGGATGAGGCTGGAAAAAAAAAATAAAAAAAGAACAGTGTAAGGTTCTTCTGCAGAGTATTACGTGGGAACCCTGGCTTCAAAGGCCAGGGAGGGTGGCAATAGAAATAAAAGCATTTGTTACCCCCTGCAAAGGCTACAGACTCCTGCTGACGGAAACATAGTCACATTTTGTTTAAATTTATGTATTTTTTCAATCTCTGGGATTGTGGGCAAGGGTTTCACCCTCTGACTTCACCCATGAGATGTAGTAGCTAGAGCTCTGCCTCTAATTTGTGTAACATTTAATTAAAACGAATAGAGTGAAGAATTTTTTTTTCCCCTCTTAAGTCTCACTGTCTTGCATTTGCCCTTTTCTTTGCAGTGAGCACCCATCTTGCAGAAGAATTGACAAGCAGGAGTGTCATTGTGATACAAACAGACGGTAAGCGATGACACAAGAAGGTAACCTTCCTTTACCCGCCTGTGATGTGAACCAGACCTGAGAATTTTAAATGAGAGGGTTAAATGACTTGCACCAGAAAATAAAAGCAGAAGAATGTATCAAAGAATGAACTGTAATCACTGTGATTTAGCTGAGCAGCGAGACCTTCTATAAAATAGAAATGTGGTTTTGAACATAGAAGAAAAAACAGGAATTAGTCTCAGGGAAGTTTTAATCCTCTTGTGGACATGTTTTCTCCCTAGCCTCCTGCAAAACTAGGTTAATACACCTGCTTATTGTCAGAATGTAATTACTTCAAATGGAACTGAAGATTAAAAGTGCACATTCAGTGCTGCATACTGTTATATTAACATTTGTTCCTCTGTTTGGTGGGGAGCAGCGGGGCTGTTTCTGCCTTAGCTGATGGCTCACTGCAGCTGCTGGGAAGTCCCTTCACCTGCTGCACCTTGCCAAGTGCCCCCTTCCTAAAGGAAGGAGCAAGCAGGGCTGGTTCCCATTCAAATGCAATTGAAACTTCATGGTGGAAAGTTGTTTGGATGTTCCAAACATTTCTAAGAGAAAGAAAGCTGTCCAGACTGCCCTGTGATGTTTTAAAGCTATGATTTGTCCTCTAAGTACTTATCCATGACAATTTTCAGTATAAAGTAAACATTGAATATGACATGAAAGGGCAAGTGGTCACCTTTCCCTGTCACCTCCATACAACTACCGGCCTGTGAACAATTCCTCTGGGAACGCTTGGTGGAAAGCTTTAGGAGGTATAGATGCCTGGAGAGGGAACATAATTTTCAGCATTTCTTCTGAGCTACTGAACTGCTCTATGCCACCAAGGACAAAGCCAACTCCTGACATTGACACAGCTGCCAAAGTCATTAACTGTTTCTTCAAATCCTAAATTACTGGAAGAGCAGACCCTGACCCTGATCTGCTGGCACCTGCGCTGCTTCATCAGGGCATCGAGCATTGGCAGGGGCTGAAGCAGGCACTTGGAGAAACCTCTGCATGAGCACCACAGCCAACATTCTCCCTCGTTTAGCTGAATGTGGGTTAATTAAGTCTATTCCTTGCAAGTTACTGTAGTGTGATCTTCTGGTAGAGGTCAGCCTCCTTCAGCAGAGCTGGCGTTCTGGTGGAAAACTTGGTGTTTTGCTGCAGCATCTCTCTGGGTCAGGCGGTGCTGCAGAGCTCCATCTGCAGCTGCAGGCTTTGGCTTCTACCACAGAGATTCATCTGGGAACAGATGACCGACTTGAGGGCAATTTAGTACTTGCACTGAAGAGGTCTTGCATGCTGTGAAAGCTTCCTCTGTAATGCTCTCCTACCTTACCGTACAAACCCCACCGTGCTGCCTTATTCCAAATTGTGGAGATCTCAGTACAGCCCATCACAACCCTGGCTTCGTAAGCTGCTCTTGGCACTGCATCCCTTGTCCAAGGCAGGTGCTCAGAGACACGAGCCATGCCTGCCCCCCTCAGCTGTCACACAGCCGCAGTACTTTATGTTGTCAGTTACAACCTGAGTGCCGGGCTATTTACAGTGCACCAGACAAAATCAATATACAGGGAATGAGTCACATTTAAATGTAGTTTGGTTTTGCTGCGTCTCTTTCACCAAATGAAGTTCAGCTTTGTGACAAACATCTGACACATTTTAATTAAAATGGAAGGCTGGCCTGAAAAGTTCCTCAATTTTAATATGCAACAATAACAAGACTAACATGAAAAAGCATGGGTAACTTGGGAGGAGAAAGGAGAATTAAGTGCTGTCTAGTGCTGTGCTATTGAAAACTTGCTTCCACATTAATTCTTGGAGACAAATTCAATTTTACCAGCTTCAGAATCATGGCAGGTTACTCTGGAAAATGTCCAACTTTAGAAATTCTTTCAAGGTACAGATACATTGGAAGTGCTCATGCAATTTTATGGTCACGTTGTCACCTCTGCACTTGAGCATGGAGCTGTGTTCATATCATCATTTGTCACACTGTAAAGACACCATTGTGTCTGTGCTAATTGAAGATGATTTTTAATTATATCAAGTGTTTTTTTTTTTTTTCCTTTCTCCAGCTATGTCTATTATAAAATAGCTGTGAACAAAAACAAAGCAATTCCTATGCTTTAAGTGTTATTTTTCTCTTTAGGAATGGAAATCTGTCTTTAACTCTAGTAGCGATGCTGTTGGAGATGGATTTTGTGGGGCTCCCGTACTGCAAACCCTTTCTATAAATATCCTGAAGATATTTTACACATTCTATTCTGTGCTCTATTCCATTTTTCCACGTTTGGTGTAAAAGGGGAGATTTAGGGGAGATTTCTTTTAATTATCACCTTTTACGACCACTCCATTTCCCCAGAAAGCTTCCTGCCTCCTCCCCTGGCTGTGTTTGAAGAAAGAACCCCAACGTGGCAAAATGAAGCAGATTTCTCCCACTGGAAGTGTAGAAGTCTCACCCCTGTGCTGTTTGGAGCTGGGACCAGATGTACAACGTAAGCAGCAGCAAGTACTTACTCCCTGTGCCCCCATCTCCTCTTCCATCTTTATGGGCTGAAAGGCCCACAGAGACATGCACATGGAATACGTACCTAGGATAGTGCATAAACTTTTGTGGGCTAGAACTGCGTATTTTTGTTTTTATTTTTCTTACAGCTGCTGTGTGGAGAGCTAGTCCTGGTGGAAACCAGCTTCATAACGGGTGTTGTATGAATAATAAAAGACTGTTGTAAATGCACTGGATGAAATATAAATGTGCTGTATTTTTACAGTTCTTGATCAAAAGAGCTTATCCATAACCTATTGCAGAAAGGTTTTCATTGATTTAGTGGCTAATACGTTGGATTTACATAAATGTTGATACATTTAGTTTGGTTCAAAGCCAAAGGTTTATCCAAAATGCATTGCAAAACAGAACAAGCCCTCAGCTGTAGGCAGAAAACATATGAGTTCCTAAACTGAGAGATTTAGCAATAAAACCACTTAAACACAAAATAAGTCTTCCTTCCATACTAGAATAATAATAATATAGGACTTTTAATAAAAATGGGCACAGAAACCAGCATGATTGATTTTAAAAAATAAAATATATATATAATAATAATGTTTTAATTAATTAATTTATTTATTTTTAGGAAGGGCTTTACAAGAGGTATTTTTACGTGCAAATACAAAAATCAAATGACACTTAAGAAATTTATTTTCCTCCAATTCCTCACAAGTTCCATGTTTTTTGAAGGAAAGGGTAACACTGTCATAAATCATGAATCATCCTGCTTTACCTACGTTGTGCACTGCATCTACATTCACCAGCTGCCCACTGAAGACTAGCCAAATAGCAAGGAGTGGTATAAACCACGGTATGACAAAGGCAGTGAAATACGAAATGCCTACCCAAATTACATCTATTTATACTCTGTAATCTTTGAGCCATGATCCAGAAGACTGGTGATAATCCAGGAATAAATGTGTACCTTTTACACAACATTAACTTACTTTTTTCTAGCTTGTCAAACAGCTTTGGGATTTATTATGTGTTTATTGTATGCCTCACCAGTTTCTTTCCAACTAGGGGACTGCATATTTATTTTTACCTTCCACCTTTGAGCATTGCATTTGGCTTAGTGAAGCATATTTGATAATGGATTTTAGCACTACAAGACTGTAAATTTCGTGCATTATTTGGAACAGAGGGACATGGGGGACCCAGCGGTGCAAATGCAAGGTAACAGAAAACTGCCACTCAAAGAAAGAGGAAGTTTTCCACTCCAGCAAAGATTAATATATTTTCACAGCATACTATTCATCAGGGCTGTAAAAGCAAAGTTCCAGCTGTTCAGAAGGCTGCTTGTTTACCAAACAGACTTGTAAGTTTCAAAACTTTGGACAATATTTAGCTACCTACTTGTAGGCAACTGATTTCTCGTGTCTTCTCGGTAGTTTACTGAGTTAGAGTAGCCAAGAGTATCATGAAAGTTAAGCTAGGTATGATTATTCCATGTTTATAGAATAGATTTGGTGTTCTTTAATGCACCAGGTGCTTGGATTGTTTCCATATTGCTTGCTATTTTCCTAGTTAATACCGTTCATTGATCGTGGTATGCCTGGAATGGAATGGAGCCTAGGAGTGAAACGGAGCCAGTTTCCATCTCAACCCTGTAGTGCTGCTAATGGCTCTTTAAGTAAAAGCTGCACAGTTTTTATTTTAAAGGACTCTGGAATGTACACAGCTAGGTTCTCTCTCAGTGAACTGCTACTTCTCTTCTGCAGCTGAATGGGTGCCCAGCATCATCCCTGCAATTAGAGCCACAGGACGAATATGTACCTGTTGTGCACTGCAAGTGCAAGGCGCATGTGGTTTTGGATGGATCAAACTTTACGATGAGAAGTGACTGTCCCAAAGGTCAGACTGTGAACTAATGACATGCATTCTCCTTGTCGTTCAGCCTTGTGTTTTGGTAAATGTCATGATGAGCTGAGAAAAAGTAGACAGAAAAGACACTTCAGTTTTTAGTGACTCATTACAGTTTAACTGGGCACGTCCAGTCGAATATCCAGTCAAACAAATTCATACTTTTTGTGGCTACTTTTGTGTCTGGAAGAAAGTTTTGCCATGTCTAAGTTTTTCTGAAGCCATTTCCAAAGAAAATGGAAATACGATGCCTGGAACACAAGTGGGACTGCCTAGGCCTATGGCCTGCCTGCTGCAGAATGAGGCTGTTGTTAAATAATGTTTCATTAGGCAAATGTACTCCTTGGCTGGCCAGGCCCTGCTGTTCTCGTCTGGCTGCGAGCACCAGGTGCGAACTGTTCTAGCTGCAGGAGAGGCAGCAGTGGATCTGAATGCCGTGGTGTGCTCTGCCACCTTTTTTCAGCAGTGTTGCTCAACTGGAGTTCTTCTGGAAAATCTGGGCATCGGTTCACAGAGATCAAGTAGCAGGGCATGCATGAAGAGATGTAATTGTTGTCTAAACTGCTAAGTTCTGATGAGGTTTGATACCATTTAATTTCTCAGCTCAACATGTAGCAACAACAAATTTCTTTGGCAACGAAGAAAATGTATTGAAATAGTATCCTCTACCAAGTGCAATGAGGGGGTGGGGAATGACTAGCAGTGACATTATTTCTTGAAAGAGTTTATGCTCTCCTAATGAAAATCCCACGCAGAAATTGTCACCCTGTTCTTCTCCATGGTTGGAATTAGTTACCCTCTGTGTGGTCAGAAGGACCTGTACTGCATTTCTTACATGGGGAAAGGCAGGTGGGATGTGGGTTGCCAACGTGAGCACATTGGGTAACCAGCTGAAGGAACCGGAGGTCTGCAGGTTTTTTTGTTTGATTTTTGTTTTCTTCTACTTAAATTTATCCGTTTGTTCTAATTTGCTCTGTCCTTTCAAACCAGGTTTGAATGCTGGCCTACAACAGAATTTACTGGCATAATCATTTATATCTGAGAACCAAATGAAGCATTTCCCTTGCATAAGTTGCTGTGAAGGCAGACATATGGCATGTATTTAAGAGCTGGGTAAGTTCCTGAAGTAAGTATTAAATAGAAAATCAGTGCAATAAGTGTATCGCTCTTCTTTTTAATGCTAGTATAGATACAGCTACAGATTTTGGCTCCTTTATGAGTTGTCATGAAGTTCAGTGATTGAATTATACTGTTTCCCATCATTTTTTCTTTAATTAATTCTGGATCAAATTCTGTCACATTTGTTAGTTGTAGCTGCTTTCACTAAGGGAAAGAGGTTGGAAATATTGCCAAAGCAACTTTGGATTAAATGAAAAGTTTATCAATAAACTGTCTCAATGATGAGATCCCAAAGTGCTTTGAAGAGAAGTGGTGTCCATGCTTACCACTCCTGAAATGATGGCACTACTGCGGTGGGCACTTACTTGCACACAGCATGCAGGAGGTGGAAATGCTTCTCTGCAGGGTGAGCTGCTTGGCTGGGTTGAGGCGGAGGCGTCAGGGTTGGCCAAGGCTGCAGGAGGTGTTTTATCACCTTCCAGCATGGGCGATTGGAAGGTGCCAGCCTCCCTTGGAATCAATGGACTTTTAATGTTCTCGGCTATTTTGGGTTATATTTAGCATGCAGGATCAGACACCATGTGGAGCAACTTTAAAATCAATAGAAAACGAGTAACTGATGCAAAGTCATTTTTATAGACTCTGTTCTGTTTTTTATGGATTTTTGAGTAAAACAATTGGATTAACCTTGTTGCCCTGTGATTGTTCCATTTTACTGTAAATAAAACCAAAGTAAAATCTTACAATACTTTTAAGAAAAGGAATTTTACATGCAAGTGCAAATACATGCAAGAAATATAGGCCTTATTGAGGTTTTTTGTTGGTTAGTATACATATTCTTTAATTTGTTGGTTATTAGGACTTTTTGAAGCTTGTCTTGGTGTCCTCACATGTTTTGTGGGATTGTGATGCACAAAATGGTTTGATATCTGTTATGATTAATGTTCTGGAGGAACCTGGTCATAGTTATGGAATTACTGTGTGTTTGATGGCCCTGACACAGCAGATAATTTTCCCCTAGTTCCCATGGCCCAGCAGACACAAGATTTAGATGTGCTGACACACTGCAAGAAGAGTTCTGCTTAGGAGGATTCCCAGCCCTGGCCAGCTAAGCAGAGATGTGATGGTGTGGATAAGCTTAAATAACTGTTCTGGCCATGGCAAGCTTATCTAAATTAAAACCTGGCTTGCAAACCCTTTGGAGACTTTCCCATCACTACCGCAAAAACCCATATTTAAAAAAAGAAAATGAAACGTTTCAGTTTTCAATTTCAAATGAGTACAGTCATCCTGGTTCTAAAAAATTAGATGGTAAATTATTAGAAATTGCTTTCATGTCCAAAAATGACTTCCAGCAAAATTCCATATTTTATTCAAAGTAAACAAAAACCATCAACCCCTTCCTGGTAGAAAATGGTGGGAATACCAGTAGAGATGGTAAGTCTCAGTTTCCCATTTTCTCTGGACACGCTTACCATTTTATGTTTCTGCTGCAAAACTGTAGCAGCCGCAGAGCAGAGCACTGAATGCTCAGGCTAGGGCTTTTTTGGTTGATGACCACACTCTACCATTATGCACAATGCCACTCGATTTAGCAATTTGTAAAACTTGATCCAATGCCTATGGCAGCTGATGCAATCTCAGAAGGATGTCAGCATGCCCTGCAGCCCCAGCCAGATAATTTGTACAGAGGCTGCATGCCATGGGCAAAGCCTCCCTGCAAGGTGCCAGGGCTGCCATGCCAGGTGCCAGGCACCACGCAAGGGGACGTTAGGAGCCTGTTTTCAGTGTGAACCAAAGTTATGTTCTTGTCAGACTTGTCTGGGGTGTGATTTGGAAATCAAGCACCCGACAAGTTTGCTGTATCTCTGCCAAAAGACTCCAGGCTTAATTTAGTCAACATTCTGAATTAATTTTCCTTTTAAATGGATGCTTTCTTAAAATATAGGGGGGAGATTTTTTTGCTGATAAGATTGTTCTGTGAACCATTCCTAATGAGCTGCTGTGTCATTCCCTCATGCTTTCCATTTGTCTTGCTTAGACTGCTTCAGTTTTAAGTATTCCAGTCCTTTACTGCCTGTTAATAATATTTATTTATACTGGGACCTTCTTAAAATATTTTTATAAGCTGTTAGAAAGCAAAACATTTTATTTATTTGTTTACATTCTCTTTTATTCAGGTGAGTGGATCTACAAATTAGTTTAACCTCTTTTACCTGTTTCCTTAATGTTTATGTGTCCAAATTTCATTTTCCATGCGTGTTCTTTCTTCCACTGGGCTCACACGTGTGGTTTGCGGGGCTGGGGAGGGCCTGGGAGCCCCAGGACCCGTGGCTCTGGCTGTAGGGCTGGGCTTCTAGCCTGCAAACCTGCAGAGCAATGTTTGGCTCTGAGCAAAGCAACCCGGTCTTTGAGCACACAGCTACAGCTCACAAGAGCTTCTCCCAGTACAGCAATGACCCCTTGTAATAATTTTCCTAATCAGTGTTATTTTATTAATCGTATATAAGTTTTTGTTGCTGTTGTTGTTGTTGTTTTCTTCAAATCTGGCTGCAGTAAAGATAAAGCCATGGTTTTGCTAAAAACTTGTTTGATTATCCTGATGGAGCTGAAGCACTGTAATCTCCATGCTCTGTATGCAATGTATGCCGGCACTGAAGTGCCTTTCTGGATAACTGCTGCCGCTCAGGAAACAGAACAGCTATCGCGTTACCATTGAAGGAGCTGTTTTGCATAAATAGCTATCTGTAGCATTATAAATGCATTAGACATTTTTTGTTTGCTTAGTTTTGTATGGGTCTATGAGCACAACTTGCTCAGGCCCTGCAGAGCTTGCCTTGTGGGCAGCAGCTGGAAGCAAGGCAGGGACATGTCTGGGGCAGGGCACAGGTCCTCCTACCAAAGGAAAGCGTTTGTGTGGGCCCAGGAAATATTTATAACTGCTTGGTAACCATTTTATGAGGTGTCTTTAAAAACAGAGGGGAGAGCACCAAGGGAAAAGAAAAAAAAAAAACAACACACAACTACTCTCAAGAGAAAAATGAGACATTTTAAAATGCTTCAGGCCAAAACAAGGCTTTTATTTTCTGAGCGCCTTATTCAAGGTGATTCCCAGGGACTCGAACATCTTAAAACATGGCTGTGATTATGATTTTTGTTTGGCCAAGGATCTTTTGCTAATGTTTTGTGGGATTCCCATAGCTAGTTTATGTCTTAAGTGATCTATTGCAATTCATCCCCATTCTGCTGTGCATCTTTTTACACATCCTGTGAGAAAAGATCAGATTCTTGCTCACTGCTGGGCTTCCTGCACAGGGTACCATAGCACCTCCCATCTGTCTTTCAAAGTTCTGTTAAAAATGACTGCTTCCCTGTTCTGATGTGTGCTGGGGGACTGAGGGCAGCGCTCGCCCATGGGTGCCAGTGGGATGTCCTTGAGCGATGCCTCCATGGCCCGTTTTGTCTCACTGGCACTCCTTGCTCACTGCCTCTATAAATCTCAGCTAGAGGTTTTCAGCTTCCCAGTATCTTCTAAGGAATTGAGTAAATTAGAAAAACTATTCAAGCAAGAGCTTTCCTCTCCCCGAGATCAGGTAATGCTATACTCCATATTTATCTGAGGAAGGAAGAACTTTCACAACCCAGTGGTTCCACTTTTTATTCTTTTTAAACTATAAAGTATCATAATATTGTTTAATAGTGTCATACTTATATTTCATGGTCTGATCCACTTTTCTTTTCCATTCCCATTGTATTTTATGTGGTTTGAAGTCTCAGAGCCTGCAGTCTGTGCTCATGAGGCAGCCTTCTCCCTGCACCACGTGAATAAAGCAGTGGTCAGGCATTCATTAGGAATTTATCTTTTATTTAACTGAAACAGTGCACACTTTGTGCTGTAAAGAATTGTGATGTCCTGCACATAATATATATTTTCTTTACATTTTCCATTATCTACTTTGCAGCATAGCACATTTGTCACTAGTTTTCTTTCCTTTTGGCTTAATGAGAATCTTTTTTTTTCAGTGCACTGTTTCTGTCCTTTGTGTCTAATCTGTGCCCTCTATTTCTCTCCCCCCTTGGAGATAAAGCTGCATTTTGCTGCTGTTGCAGTTCCAGGCAGGTTGGATCCTTTCCGTGCCTCCTGGGGAGGCGCTGGGCCCACAAGGCATGGGGGAGGCCAGCCTGTGAGCCCGGACATGGTGGCCTGGTGTGGTGGTGCTCTCCCATATTCTGCCAAGGCAATTTTGGCCCCTAATTCTGTTGATTTTATTTGCCGTAAACGGGGCAGGGTGAGGGAGGGAGAAGCTAAGCTGGTGACTGTGGGAGATTTCAGAAAGTGTAGCTGAGAAGGAGGATTTCACAGCGCGATGTGCCCACGTGTTAGCCATAAAGGTGCACATGGTGTGGTTGGTGCTCTCAGAAGGGAATTTTCTGGGGTTGTGAATGAGAAGTTTGTGTCCCGTGGAATGCTGTGAGTTCCTGTATGTGCTGCTTGGGTTCTGGCACAGTAACAGGGCTTGTAGCTCTGCCTCCATAACTGGCCTCGCTGAGACCAAAGGCTGAGGTACACGGTGTGTTCCCAAGGGATGTTCCACCAGAGCAGGGCAGTCTGAAGAGGTTGCACGGAGATGATAGCCTGGAGGACGTGCTGCTTTACCAAACAGGGCCGCTTATTCGAGAGGAATAACCCAAACACCATCCTTGTACGTGGCAAACATCAGCAGGGGTCTGTGGAAAGCTGCATTTCTGCAGTGGTTGTTTCCCAGAAAGCCTTATCAAATAGGCTTCTTTTTATATGGCTGCAAACAACCCATTCTTTTATTGTTTTCAACATCATCTGACTGGCTTTTACTTCCCTGGGGCCTCATCAGCCCTTTCCCAGTGCTCCTTACAGAGCTGGGGAGGGAAGAGCTGTCTACAGAGGAGCACAGGAATATTTGGTGTGCTGCTCTGGTTCGGCACCTCTAATGAATAAGGAAGACTGAACCTTATCTGGGGCTTGCAGTGATATTTCACTGTAGAGAGAGACGTTTGGTCTGTGGTGCGTTCAGATATACCTCATTGTACTGCAAATAAGAGGAACCTTGGAATAGGAAGGAACTGCACAGTAATGTTTGTGGTCTTTTCCAGTGTTGGAGGGCTGAGAGGCAGAGAGGAAAAGAACGATCCAGATTTCCATGACCTACCTCCGTGCTGCAGTTGCACAGAAACACTGAAATGTTTTTTTGGACATGTACAAGGGAACCACACATAAGCTCTGAAGGCAGCACAGGGGCCTGGCTTCTAACTTTATCCTTCCTGGTGCCACAGAACAGTTCTGGAATGTTTGTTTGGATTCTGATCTCTGCAGCCTGACTGGTATCTTTAAATCCAAAGAACCAAATCCAAAGAAATCCACCTTTAGCAGGTGGTCAGTAATCTGTTGTTTATCCCCTGTGCAGTGTGCTCTCTGTGCTATTTATTCTGCCTCTGCTGCCATGACACTTGGTCTCTTTCTCCTTTTCTCCCTTAAGCCCTGTCTCCTCTCTTCTACTTTTATAAATGACTGAAATAATAGTTTTCGTTTCCAGTAGCACATTTTGAGAGGGTAGGCTGGAGGAGTTTTCGAGCACAATAATATTTTTCTGTGGAGATTCAGTCTCCTATGTTTTAATTAATGCTCAAGCCAGGTAAGTTGTTTCTTTCTAGAAACAGCATTTGCTCCATCAGTGCTGATCTGTGCACAACTGTTGCTATGCAGCAACCTCAACTTCGTTTTTTTTTTTTTTTCAGACTTTGTTTTGAGCAAACTCCAAAAAAATCCAGATTTCTGTTGCTTGTTTTTCTTTGCTGGAGAAATGTTGTAATGCTACCATCTATGCTATTGCAAGGAAAAAAAAAAAAAAAAGATGCTTCCCACCCACTGCAAAGAATCCAGCAAATAAAGCTGGAGGGGGGACAACTTTGAAAAGAAAAGGAAAAAAAACTGTTGTATTCTGCCCAACAATTTTCTTGTTTGTTTTAGCTGTGTCTCTTGAGGTTCTGATTTCTTTGACTTCATGTTTAGCATTCAAGCTAGTAGAAGATATGATTCCTTCTTTTTAGGTTGTCAAATAGGTAAATATCCTTTTCATTTATTTCAAAGCAAAATGAGGATGCATAGCAAATGTAACAGTCCTCAGAGAGTAAAATGGTTAACTTAAAAATGCATGCATAGTTTTCTTGCATTCATAATATTGCTATTAGTATTGTTTTTGAATTTTGGAATGTCATCTTTTTATTTAACAGTATTTTTTTTATATTTGTTTGAACAGGCAGAGTTGCGTAATGCAAAGGCTGTCTATTTTCATGCAAAAAAAAAAAAAAAAGCAAATGGAGAACAGGCAGAAAGTTCGTGTTTAGTATATATAAGGAGTTTTAACATGTTATGGTACACTGCAGTTTCTTCTAGTGAATGATTGTGTTTTGTCAAAAACCAAGCTGTTTTCCTGCCTTTCCTCTCCACTAGGTAGAGGAATACTGTCTCTTGATTTTGATCTGTCCTTTTCTAATCCACCAGATCATACTTTTGAATTGGGCTTTTAGTGAAATAGAAACAGATTAAGTTAATAGATTAACAGGAGCTTTGGAAAAATTCATGAGAATGTGAATTTAGGTTATCTAGTTGGAGAGAGTGTTTTTGAGTTTCTCAGTTAAAATATGATGGCGAAAGGGGTTAAAAAGAGTGAGGCAGAAAGAAAGGAGAAATTCAGAAGAATACTGGGAATGCAATTTCTGTTACTATCTATTTAAATGTGCAGAAGTTCAGTGTCCCTCTGAAGGAAAGAGTGGAGGCAGCTGTGGCAGGACCAGTGAAGAAATCTGTCCTCTTCCCCATGCCCTCTCTCTCCTCCCTGGAACATGCTCCGAAGCAATGCCGCAGCAGGTCCTGCAGCATCAAGGGAATTATCACAGGTCAGGCTGGGACACGTTTTCTTAAGTGTTCCTGTAAGAAGGACAAGGTCCATCGCCTGAAGAGTGCACAACCTGACTAATCCTGAGGTGATCAGATGGGAGCTGACAATCGTGTTTTGGCAGCTAGGTGCACAGAAGAGGGTCAGGTTGTGCAAGAAGATCGCTTTGGTCTTGGCCACAAGCCTTCTTCCCAAAAACTGAAAGCAAAACACTTGCTTTACTCAAGCATTCAACAGAGCAAGCATGATTAGCTTCCTCTGAATATTGATGTTGCTGAAGCTTTGTTCCACCTGTAGAAGGGAACTGTATTTGAGGAAAATTTCCTCCTGAGGTTAGAACGAAAGCAAGCATTTTTGAACTGCCTGTGGTATAGTGGAAGCCCAAGTGAATGATCTGAAGATTAATCCAATTGCCATTTATGATAAAACATCATCTGAAGCTAGTAAATATATTCACGCTCAAGTTCTGCACGTCGTAAGCACAACCTGATCAAAGTTTCCCTGCTAACTTTTGACTCACCTTTACAGAAGGGTTACCTGTTTACAGGTGCCCTGTTTTTGCACTTAGTGTCTGAAATTCAGAGTCCGTACCTGGCTTGAGTGCAGAACAATGTGAAGGGTGATGAAGATTTCAGTGGGGTTATACAGATTTTCTTGTTTCAAACATGTGACGTCTACAGTTTCTGGCAATCTAAGTCAAAACTGTGTTTTACTGATGCCTTATCAATAAACATCTTAAGCTTCCAGGTGTTGCCATGATGTTGGTTTTGCTGAAACTGAAAAGTCAGAATTGGAAATTAAACTCATTTTCCCCATTTTGTTAAATAACAAAGGTGATCTTTTCTGTATGATTCTTAGTGTCACATTTTTGGTCTCAGCCAGATCTCCGTAGGGTTCAGAGCCTTTGATGTCATTACATATTGTACATTTCACAGAGCCTTTGTCTTGGAGGAAAATTTCTGGCTGACATATACACACACTCATGCATATATGTGCTGTCAAAATATTACGTGCCATCCTAAATTATTTGGTAGCAATGGGAAAAACACCTGCTTGCTGAGTACCTTTCTACCTTTCAATTATCTGCAAGATTTTTTGAGGGAGATATATTATTTAAAATAGTAATGACAACCTGACGTAAAAAAGAGGTAATTTTTTATTCTTCTTGTTCCACTACTTGACATTAGGGTACATTGCTCTGTATCCTATTCAATCACATGCAAATGGCTTTCACAAGGTGAAGCAAACACACACTATTCTTCAAGAATTATACCCATGTATGATATGTAAAACCTTTTAGGACTTACTGTGCAGCAAATGCTGCCTTTTAATTATGAATACATATAAAATATGCAAAAAGATAAAGTCGACGTGAGCAATGAGAAAGCAGGAACATGAAATGTGTGTCTTGAAACCACTATGCTTTTATGTGCAGTGCTAATTTTTGAAAATGAATTAGCATGATAATGTTCCAAGGGGCATTTTAAATATCTTGAAATCTTTGGGACTTCAGGGTGTTAGTCAGCTCTATTCTTGAAGTTCACATTTTTCTATGGTTGCTAAATAGCATATAATATTTCACATTTTCATATGTCTAGATACACAACTTCTTTAGATACATAGCTTTCTCATATGCAGAACATTTTAAGATTCTTGTGTGCAGGTTTTTGTAGTCATTGTTGCTTAGCAGTTTTATGAGTTGAGAATACGGATCCCTGTTACAATACTGTGATCTATGTAAACTCAAATACATAAATAGGGGTACTATATTCCTCTTATGCATCTCTGCAAACATAATTCAAGGGAGCAGGAGTGTGAAATTGCTTTTTAGGCTATAAGGATGTCTGCTATTGTCTGTGTCAGGGGCGAGTGAAATGGAAGGCTTCTGCCAGAACGGTAGCCATCAGTTTGTTTGGAGGGTGGCACTGGGACGGGACCAAGGTTGGCTGAGCCAGCAGAGGAGCCATCCATCCAGGTGAGTGTGAGCAGTGGCATGACATGGAGGAAGTGATGGCAAGTGGAGCTTTCTGACGTGTTTTGGGTAGCTGGGACTGCACAGAGGGATTGCCTTGTTTTAAGGACAATCCTGAGCTAGGGAGATCAATGGGAGTACAACTGGCCCTGAGCTCTGCTGGGAGAAGTGATGCTGAAGAGGGCTTCTGCTGTCACTCTTGGCTCAACTGTGTCAGTGTTTTTTCTTCCTGGGAAAAGCTGGACTGTGGAAAGCTTCAGATGTTTCAAGACATTTCAGTTCACTTGGTTCTTTACCAGACATCTCACTAGACTGAATGACGTTCAATTAACTCCAGAGATGTCCTTGTCTGGAAAGAAAACAGCTGCAAAGCAGGAGTTGCATGAAGAAAGGGGATGGAAGCAGCTCCAGCTTGCTAGCGAGAATGGAGATGTTTTTATGACATCTGGTGGTCATAAAATCACAAGTACTCTAAGTGAAAATGGCAGTTGAAAACTTCATGAGAAAATTATTCCTTGTAAGTCATGCATACATGCATATATGTACCATACATATATATCTGCATACAGAAGTATTATATTGGATTTGTAAGTTTACTACCATCTGTTGCTTTGTGTCTTTTGCATATTTATTATATGGAGTTAAATACAATGATGATATTCAGAAAAAGAAGAACAACTATAAAATATTATAGATGGGGAAAAAAAGTAATCTTTATTTAGCTAGGAAATGTAATTGAAGTTAGTGTAGAATATTTTCACATAAAGATTCCATAACTTGGCCCAGGTTCAGCAACTCTTAAGATTACTGCACATATTTTCACTTACAGCATTCACTGCGTTCAGTCCAACAGCACCAGTTGTGTTGTTCCTGTGCCCTTGTGTTCATTATTCTAACAGTTTTAAACCAGAAGGGAATTCCTCTCTGTGCTGCAGGCACTGGGATGGAGATATGTCAGGACTTACTTGCTTTATTACTGGCCCTAGGTGGCATTGGATATGGGGGTGAAATATTGACGTGGCTGGTGTAATAAAAAGATATTTTGTAAGGCTTCATTTGGGCTAAATGAATGGAAATATTAATATTGGCTTCAGCTGGCTTGGATTGGGCCCATTGTATATCATGCTCTCTATAAAATTCTCACTACAAACGTAAAGACTTCATAATGCTAATAACTTTTATTTTTAACAAATGATATTGTTGGCTCTTGCCTGACCTAAATTATTATGATAGTAAAAAATGCAAAAATACAAGTTAAATTACTCTTTAGCTGAAATTTCAGGCAATGGACACTTTTCCATGAATATTTCATACAAAGCTATAAATAATTCTGTTGGATTTTGAAGATCAGAAAGTGACTACTTGGATGATGTAGGGCATTTATGTAAGCCTTATCGCTTTGTGCATGCCGGAATAGACAGATTCATTCATGGAATTCAAGTCATGTGTTGGTAAAAGTGACAGTTTTCCTTAAATTTCTTTTAAATAGCTATTTGTTTCAATTGCTTAAGACAGAAATAGACAAATACAGCACTGTCATTCGCCTTTGTTGTTACCTGAGCTGCACCTACTGAAATGTTTTTCACAAAGCTTTCAAATTTTAAGAATGTTTTATTCATTATTCTAATACTAGTGCTGAATATACTGCGCTCATATGATATGTGTTGGTTAGATTACTCAAATGTAGGTCTCTCCTAACCTTCATCGAAATACAAAAAATAACTTAAACTGATTGAATTTGCCTCCTTCTGAACTGATTTGGATGGGTTTTCCTGTAAACAGTGGTAATCTCCTCATATTGACTGGGGAGGGGGAAATAAGACCTAGAATTGTTTTTCCTTTTGTTACAGTTCCTGTAATTTAGTCAGTTAGAGAATGTTGTTATCCAGCTAATAGAAAAATAAATTGAAATGGTACTTAGTTTTACTGTCAAACCCTAATAAGAAGACAAAATAAATACCTGAAATTTGTTTATTCAGAAATGAAAAACCTCAATTCTTGAATGCTACTGACCATCAGTGTGGTTGTTACAGCAACTTCAACATGCCCAGTTCCTCCCTGCACTCTTCCCCCTAAGCCAGCTCCATTCCAGCTTCCTTCCTCTGCACTTGGGCATGTGCCGATGTCTGGGGCCAGCTGTCCTGCAAGGATTTCAAGGACAGGGCTTTTTATCTTATATATATATATATATGTATATAAAATAATAAAAATCTAAAATAATATCTAATAAAAATAATAAAATATATCTAAAAATTACAGTCTCCCTGTGACTCAGGGCAGCTGCTCCACTAGCAGCCCCACCCCTCTCCCTGCTTGCCTACAGCTTTTTGAGCAGGTTCCCCTCAAGCCTGCCAAAAGCAGGTCTGTGAGCAGGACTTCCAGGGTTTTTAAGGTACTGCACAGCTGGCTAAAAGGAATGGTGTGTGCTGGTGCAGAAAGGAGCGTAGTGCTGTGTCCCTGGCAAGCACCCACCCTGGGGTGACAACCACAGCCCCGCAGGGCCCCTGGGCTCTGTGCTGGGGGTCCTGCACAACAGCCTCTGCTTTTGGTCTCCGTCAGCACTGGGTATGAGTAGCATTATTAAGGTCATCTCATGGAAAATAACAGCAAATGAAGAAATGGCCATATTTTTAATCTTCTGTTCTCTTTGTGATATGTGTTATTTGTTCAAAACAGATCCTGCCTTACCATGCACAATTTGTCAGAAACTGCAATGGTCATTCAGCTAGCTATTATTTTTTTTCCCTCTGCTTAGATTTTTGCCATGGTAAAAGTAAGATCCTTTATAGCATTTCCAAGCTGTATTTCATTACCATTTTTCTGAGTTTATATGATCTCTTTTGTAATGCCAAATGTGCTCCTAGTACATGATAAATCTGTGCAACAGGAAAGAACTTTTCTGTTTCTCTTTTTCTTACAGCTAATCCTTTAGTATGACAGAAAATGTTACTTGCATACTGATTCAATAGATACCACAAAACAAGAACAAAGCAAAATGAGCTAGAAAGTCAAGCAAAATTACAGGCCAGAATCAGGAAGATAATTTATATGAAACAATATTCACATTGGTGTGAAAGCACATTGGGTAGCAAAAAGATCTGCCATGAGACGTTTGGGTGAAACGCTGAGGTGGGATGGGAAGGATCTGTCCTCCCACGTGAGAGTCCAGAGAAGTTGCTGCTGGATTCTCCCACAGTAATAAGAATTTTAACAGAATTATTATCTGAATTGGATGTAATTTAAAGAAATCAGGAAAGCTGTTATGCTGGACACCTTGTCCCTGCTGATTTAAAATTTTTAATTTATTGCTGTTGCCATTCATGCCTCTCAGTGCCTCCAGCAGCCATTGCACTGCTTTGGAGTGTGCCTCTGCCACTGTGGCAGCTTCAGAGTCTCTGCTTTACATTTGGTTGATGCTCTCAGCTTTGCAAAGTGGTTCTTTACACATATGGATGTCTTCAGAGGTGATGATTTACTTCCTCAACCATTAAGCGTTAAGCTGGCATGCCTTTCTGTCACTGTTTAGCTGAAAAGCAAGGCTGAAAGGTCTGAATAAGGCTGGGACTAAATCACGCTGGGCATCTGCTGGACGTTATTGAGGAAGCATGGAGTGAGGTAAATATAACAACACTAAAAGGACCTTCCCAAATTCCTGAAGACTGGCGCTGTTTCTAGAGATGTCTGCATGTAAATAAATTGGATTGGCAAAATGTGATGTTGCTTTCACCATGTAAATATGCTGTCTCCTATCATTTTAGGATACTTTCGAAATAGGGTGGAATTAAAATATTTGTTTATAAAACTATCCAAGGAGAAGGTCTGGACATCTTGCACACTCATCTTGATGGCTTTGTGCAGTTCTTCACCCTCAATCCTTTGGGAGCTCCACATCCTGAAATACCAGTGCTAGCTCTCCGTCCTTTGCCTGTATGGATATTTGACATCATTCCAGTCCTCCAAACAACTATAGTAAAATCTCTCATCACCTTCTCACTACTTTGGTGCAAACATAGGCTAAATGGTGATAAAGTGAGACAGTTTCTCATACCCAGCTATTTTATTGACAGAATATCAGCTGCTGGTCATCGCTGCAGACACTCGTCCATCTTGCAGTGCCTCTTGCAGTGCCTCTATCACTTGCTGGGAGTGTTGCAAGTTTTAATTTACCATAGTGTTTCCTATTCCATACCTTCCATTTTGTACCTTGACATTTAACTGGTGTTGACCTCTGTCAGTGTAAGGCTTTGCATGGCAGGGGAAGCTTAATAAAGCACTTTACATGTCAGCCATAAAATATGGAAGAATGTTTGAATGCTGCTGTTCTCATTCTGGACTTATTTTCATTTATATCTTTCATAGCCAAAGGTAATATTGCAATGGTTCTTTTCTTGCTTTTATAAATTGAATCTCCAGTTTTCTTCTGGCTTCCCTCAGGAACCTGTGAGTGAAATTGTTTTCCTGTCCTGCAAAATACTTCAGAAACCATCCCGGCCTGAATTGAGGTGGGCGGCTTTGTTTCTTTATTTTTGCTTTTCTTAAAGTAATATGTTCCTTTTGCTGGTCAATTCAAAGAACTTTGATTTGTATCAAATTTGAATTTTAACATTTTCTTTCTATTTCAAAATGAAAAGTATTTTTCAGGTTCATGTTTTCATCAATTCATCAATTTGCCTTTTCACATAAACAGTATTGGTTTCAACATATATTCTTAAATGAAAATACTTGCTTGACAAGGTTGCAATCATTTCTTGTGTTTGACCTTCCCCCAGTATGTGAAGCTACTTTTATATTTCTTTTTGACATCAGGCCACTGTCTTCAGGTGTGGGGCATTTTTCCCTTCAAATCTCTTGTCTCTCCAGATCATTTTTATACCTGACGGTAGTTTCAAATTTTCTCCCACCCTTATTTTTCCCCCCCTTTGTCTGTTCCAGGTTCTCCTCTCTTTCCTTTCTGTGCCTTTTCTTGCTTTGCCCTAGCCCTGTGATGCTTGGTGGCATTACTGTGGGGGCAGGTGCAAGCCGAAGGAATCTAAACACCTTCCACGCTTGTTTCCTTCAATAGGCATCTTCAGCCTGCTGCTGAAGCACACATTGCTTTTTGATTCGCTTTGTGAGCAGTATTTCAAAGAAAACCTACTTCTTGAAAACTAATTGAGCAATTTCAAGAAAACAAAATTATTCTCAAACTTGTGCTTCTTAACTGTTTACTAGCAGTGTTCTAGGCAGCACAGTACCTCTTGTGTCTGGTTTCCTATGGTGCATTTAATGAAACATGATATTTAAATCACACCTTCAGGTTTACTTTTTTGCCTTACATCTTGGAAACTTCAAGCTATCTGTAAGGGCAGTTGTGGTACAGTCACTACTTTGAATAAATGTGGTACTTGGGATAACAACCATGATTTTTTGAGGCAAATAATGTAAAGCACAGTATTTAATAGTTCTGGGTTTCTATAACTGGAAATTATTTCTCTGGAGTCTTTATTTTTGTTTAATTAAAAATAGTACATCTCTTACTTGGTTATACTCAGGGATACCTTTTGATGTGGGCAATTAAGAGACTAATCTGTAGCAGTTGCATAAGAAGTTCCCCATGAGAAATTACATGAGATAATAAGAAAGTTTCCAGTTACAGAAACCTATAATGCCAACGTGCAAAATATGTTTAAACCATTTAAAATCAAAAAAAATGTAAATTTTTAGCCAAGTGACAAAGATATCTTGAATATTATTTTTGCTTCCATCTGAACATTTTTGCATTCTGATGGAAGGCAAGAGACCATGGGAGGGAACGCCTTTGACTTACTTCTTAAGTAACTCTGATTCCTGTTGTTTCACATTCTCCCAACAACTGTTCTCTTGTGATGAGTCAACTAACATTGCAAACAAGTTGAAAGGTATACGCACATAGGTATATGCTTATCTGTCTTGTGTCTCCTTTCTGGAGGTTGCTACTTATTAAATATTTAATATTAACAGTATTTAAGACTGCACAGTAACAGTACAGTGAAACTGAAATGTGGCATGTTTCTGTGTATTCTGAAGTTCAGAGGCCGAGTGGATATTTCATTAAACAACAGCATGAGAAGAGAGCCTGCCTCTGGGTCAAGATGCTGCTCCTCAGATGAGGTTTCTTAGAACCATAAAATGGGCTCTTGGTATTTCTCTGTGCATCAAAGCATCAGAGACCTGTCTACAACCTTCCCTGCTCTTCTAGCACTCTTCCTCAGTTCTCTGGGTTCTCACCCATTCTGTGAGATTTTAAAGACACTCTCCAGTGGCACATCAGTTCACCAGGATGAGTTCACCATGCTCTGATGAGCTGGATGTTCTCCATCTACCCACACGTTCACGGGCCTGCATTTCCTTCCCCAGCCCCATGCTCCCTTCTCTGCTGGCACGGGGGCCACGGTGGGCAGGGAGAGGCCAGCCTGCACCCAGCTGCTTTGCTCTCAAGCTGCTCTCTGCTATTAGCTCTCCTCTCTCATTAAGGATCTAACAATTCCTTCATCTTCCATGTGTAACGGACTGGCTGAGTCTTTGCTTGCCATAACACATTTGTCACTTTGGCCTTTTTGATTTTTTTTTTTTTCCTCTATAGCAGAAAAAACTGTCAAGTTTCAGGAGCCTTTTTAATGACTTTTTGAGGTAGCCCTCTTTAAAAAAAAAATAAAATAAAAAAGAGAGAGAGAGAAAAGCAGAGTTAATCGCTTCCAGCTGCCTACGTACTGCTCTTTACTAGCTGTCAGAGTTCTTTTCCTGACCTGGAGGAACTGTTCTTTTTCTTGGTGTTTTTTCCATGAAATTGTCTTGTTATGGAGAGAATCATACATGATATAGTTTGTGTGAGTCTTCAGTTATTAATATTACAATATTTCAGTCCTTTCTGGGAAATGCACATTAAACTTTCACAAAATAAAGAGCATTTTCCTCTTTCCTTAAAAAAAAAAGTTCAAATTTGAAGAAATTATTCAAAATTTGGAGCACAGACCCTGCCAAGTAATTCAAATATATGAAGAACCCATCTCATGGCATTATAGCAGCATGTTAGCAGCTGTCCAGTGAGCAGCTGAATAGCAGAGATCACCATTGGAGCAGAAAAGATCCCATTAGCTTGAATCTTTGGGATTTAAAAACAAACAAAAATAAGAGTATTTTTCAGGCTTTCAGTTCTACACAAAAGAAAAAATATCTGCAGTTAGATGTAATCTTAACCCATTAGAATTCTGCAATTTATCATTTCTTCTTTTCATGAGAGTGCATGCTGAAATCTAACACCTGGTTCTGTTTGTGCTTTTTTGGAGGCGTCCTGAAGACCGTCATTCTGCTGAGGAGGATGGAAGCCCACGTGCTCACCTCCCAACACAGCCGAGCTCCGTAGTTCGTTTTCCCTTTCCCATTTCCTGTGTAGCATGTTCAAAAAACCTGCTAAACTACCCACCAGTACAACTATGTAGTTTTAGAGCTACAAATTGCCAGAGAAACTGGGGAAAAAGTCAATGCCTGCCTCAGACGTCCATACTAAACATATTGCTTCTCTCTCATCAGGTCTAAGGAAATCCTTTATCAAGGGATGGGAGGCATCAGTGTATCACTGCATTAATGTGAGAAGAACATTGCCAAGGTATATTGCAATTTGCAATAACACTTACAGAAGCTGAGCGATGAGGGGATAATAGCAATTCTTCTTTTATAATGCTTATATTAAGTTGCCATGGTCCAAGGGAGTGGGGAGCTAAAGTTTGGAGTTTGTTTCAGCTTTAAGCAGCTGGAAGAGTTTCTATACATTTTATTTTTAAGAAGTCCATAAAAAATGAACATTTTTTATTTTTAATATAGATATAAAATATTCAGGCCAGAGAGCCCGTTTCTGCATGAATGTCAGAGTAAAGAGCTACTTTGGCACTCCATCACACACAGAACCCGAAGGCCATTCATTCGTCTCCACAGATGCTGAAGGTGGGGTGCCTGCAGCCCTTTTAGCCATCACCCTCCAGTGAGACAAGCAGGAGAATCTGTTGGCAAGAGCAGACTTTTCCTTATGTTTTCTGGTTTCCCAATATGTTCTCACTTCCAAGAAATACGCTGCCAAAGTTGTCTGCCAGCAAGCAACAGAAATAATGAAATACCATTTCTTTTTCACATGGTGATCTTACAACATGGCAGGGAGGTGTCAACCCCCAAAGACAAAATTAGAAGTGTCCCATCCCCGCAGCTGGTGAGAAGGGTGAGATGTGGTTTGTAGGGTGCAGCCAATCTGTGTTGTCTTCCACAGCCCTCAGGGCCTTTGTGGAGGTCATGATTTGGGGACAGTGGTGACTGCGGTGGAACCTGGTGTCCTTCTGCCCTGAGCTCATGTGATGTTACAGCAGAATTGGCTTTGAAGGCTCCAGCTGAACAAACTCATTGCCCAGGAGCCCCCAGGAGATGGCATATCTGCCTGAATTTCTAACCCTGTCGCCCCTGGAGGTGTAAATATTGCAGCAGAGATGGTGCTAGGGAGGTCTCTGAATTGCTCACATCCAAGCAGCCCCTGGTAGCAAGTCCTGGACTTAGACCTGCCTACCCTTGCATGAATTATTATGCAGCCATACTTTATAAAACAGGGTTACTGATTTCCTTGTGGGAGAGAGAGGAAGAGGAGAAGTGAATTTGCCAGATTTTTTTTCCCCCATTTGTTTTCTCTTGGTTCTGCTTTCCTGGAGAGCATTATTAATAATCCTTTGTCAGGGTGCCAGGGATCTGTCATCCTGAATGCAGCATAATTAAGTGGGCAGTATTTGCAGAGGTGTACAGACATTAAAGCTGCTCAAATGAGAGAACACTGGACAGAAAAATTTTGGAAGGGCACTGAGGAATTTTATTTTTTTTTTGAGTGGCTAAAAGGACAAAGGCCTTGAATAGTAAATAGAAGATCTCATAGGACAGGATGTGCTTTTAAAGTACTTTTCCTTTCCATTCCAATAGCACAATGTTGGTAAACCATCACCTTGAAATTGTGTTCAGTCACAATTTTATGCCAACTATAAATAATAAAAGGAAAAAAAAAAAACACAACAGATTGGAGTTTGATGAGGAGGAAATATATAATTATATGGACAGCTTTGCTTGATAAATGAAACATCAAGGTAGTAGAAGTTCTGTTTCTCATTAATACAAGCTTTAATATAATCTGTTAAATGATAAACTAATTATTGACCTGCCTTTGTTGATGCAGCTCATTGTTTTCTTTTGTTCTGCTCTACATTTATTTAAAATTTAAATTTAATATAAATATATAGGTACAGATAATCTAATCTTTTTTTTTTTTTTTTTTTTTTTTTTTTTTTTCCCCCAGATCCTTGCCCTGTTTAAAAACAGAAGAGAATACAGATACATGCAAGCCAAAAGAATAAGACTTTAATAAGACAGTACAGCCAGGTGTTCTGTTTTCAGAAGGCCTGGTAGCTGATTAGTATTGATTAGGTCAAGGTGACCTATCCTAATACAATATAGTTCAAATTCAAAATAGCTATTGCAAATAAAATTAATAGAACCAATTTTCTACTCCCAAGTAACATTGTAATACAGCTTCTTATGACTGAGTTCACATTGGAAAATAAATTAATGGCCAGTAAAACACAATGGAAGTACAGATATGAATTTCCAGAAAAATATATGGCCATTAAATCCTTTATTATTGTAAAGCATATGAACCAGATTATCAGCTGGTACAAAGTGACATGGTTCTACAATATTTAAAGAGCTGTCACAGTTTTTTTCTTTATATTTTTCCCCCACAGTTCAGTGGGGAAGTGCTCTTTTGTTTCTGCTTTCTGTGTTTGCCTTTGGTCAACTACTGCACATTTGTTAACATGGTTGGGTCACCTAAAGGTACTTAAAGATACCAGATGTAAAATTATTTTTTTTCAGTAATTACTTTGGAAAGAAGAAAGACAAAATAGGAGACCAATGGGTATATTTCCAGCATCTCGTAGATAAACCTGGCAGAATAAGTTTTCAATCTGGTTAATCTGAATGAAATACATACTTTTTTTGTGCTCGTATGCTTTAATTGTTAATATAGCTTCATTTGGAAAACAAACCAAAACCAAAACTTACGCTCTCTCTTCTTGGAAGCAGTCTCTCTCTTAATCTCAGGAAACCTGCTCTCATTTCCCCACTGTTTTACACCTATTTCCTCCATTCTATCAGATTTCAACACCTCTACGGCTGTTTATTAGATCCAGAATGTTGTACACAGCTCGCCAAGCAACCAATTACGTCCTCTATAAAAAGAATATGCTACTTATGTCTAATTAACTTCACTCCAGCATGTTCGACATTGTGGGAAAGTAACCTGCCGAGTCCAGGGCAGAACTGCGCCAGATTGAAACTCTCCCAGATGACTCTATTGATGAAAAAACAAAGAAGGTCGGCCGAGGTGATGGTAAGCAGTATATCTTAATACATGCACTGCTTGGATAAACAATGTGTTAGCTGTTGGATGCTCATTTTGCTTATCTGCAGACCATTAAAATTACCCTGGTATTTAAAACTACGTTCTCCTAGAAAAATATATATTCATTTTCCACCCCCAAGAAACCTAGATAACATTGAATCAATATTTAATTTTAGGGGACAGCCTGAAGACACTGAGAAATAGCACCTGAGAAACTCTGCCTTCTGCAGGAGAAGGTCAAAGGGCTGATTGTGGTCAGCCACAATGCTGTCTGCTCTCAATCATGTCCCTCTGCCTGACGGGAAGCAAGGTAAGCACAGCGGCTGTTTTTTCAGCTCCGTATTTGTACAAGTCTAACACAAGAGGGTGAACCTGCGTAAGGTCATATAAATAATGAATAAATAGGGAAGCTGCTGAGCCAACTATCATGTTCATTCAAGCACAGCGTTCAGGCTTAGGCTCTGAGCTCTGAAGCAGGGAAAGGACCTCATCATGGTGCCCATCTTGCACACTGGTTCCCCCTGCTTTACGTATATATTCTATACAGAAGAAATCTTGGAAAGAGGCAGCCAAATTATATTTGCTCAGTGCTTTTGACAATGTTTATGCTTCAGCTTAAAATTACAACTTTCATTTTTCTTTTAGGTCTTTTACTTTTTTATTTTTGTATCATTTTTGAAGTGATATAGACTACAGGCAAGTGACGGACATATTCCCAGCAGAGGTACTTTTGTGAGCAATCACAAGTCACAGATACTTTTCTCACAGATCCTGCTACTTGAGGCCTTTGTTCCAAAGCATACTCATATTTTATCTATTAGCTTGGGAAAGGTACCAGGTGTCAGAGAAACATGTGCCAGAGAATCATCTAGGGAAACTGAGACACAGAAATTTAAATAAATAAGATATTATTTCATATACACTTTAGGCACATCAAGATTTTTCATATCTGAAAAGAGTAAAAAAAAAAAAAAAAAAAAAAAAAGCAAGTGGATATCAGGAACATAGCTAGTTAATTATATACAGAAATGAAGAAAATTCTTAACACTTTGTATTGTATCTCATATCCTTCAATCACAGAAAGAGATAGCATTCAGTCATGAGCACTGTTGACTGAAATGGCAATGAATCCTGTAATAGCGAGTTCATTAATGTATGATATATCTCCTTTGCAGGCATAATCTGTTACGTTGGATTTTGCCCCAAAGTGTCTGTAAGTGAAGGATCACACTGAACATCTTTAACTGAAAAGGTTGCTGAGGACTAAATAACAATGTGGTGATTTAGGGCACTGATTGTGCTCACACTGCGCAGAGTACAAATGAAGTTGAAGTGCTTTGGGCACAGTAATTACCTCTTTTGTCTTTGGTATGCCAGTGCTATGGAGGTTTTCTATTGTTGAAGTTCATAAATCATTCACTAGGAGTGCAGCGTAGTGCTCCTTGCACAACATAATTAACAAGCTAAACCATCACTGCAGCATACCCAGCTGCAGAGAAAGGTGTTTAATTAAAAGTGGGATGCTTCCAATGACTCGAAATTGTTTCAGGTTCCAATTTCAAGCTTTTACATACTGGAACGTCAATTTGGAACTTTATAAACTGAAAACCGTTGCGAGGAGCATAAAGCCCTGTATCCTGAGGCGGTAATGAGATCTCTGCTTGAACTTCTGCTGAATGTTACATTTATTAGCATAATTCCACGTACAGCTTTAGCCTGTTTGGGGAAAAAAGTACCTCTGCAAAAAAATACCGATGGAGCTCCATAATGAGGGGTGATATCGTTTAAGCCAGCCTTTGCTCATGCAGACTCAGGGCTGTTATACGTTAGGTCCCACGGCTGCATTTCAGTTGCACAAACTTCTGTGTGACAAACCAGTGCTTACACTTGTGACTGGGACAAACAGGGCCCAAAGGGTTAAGGAGCTTTGGGTTTAGGAGACACCCTCCTTCTCACATACACAGCCGTGTGCTGCCAGATGTTCCAGCTGTGCTCTGTGCCAAAATATTTTCAGTGCTATAAAAGCATTTTGCTTTTCCCATTGCTAAATATTGTAGAACTATCGATGATCTGCAGTAGTGTTATGGGGTAAATGTTTGCCTCTTTTTAACTCATGAAGATTGTGCTCAAAATATTTAAGATCAGAGAGAGGATGGGGATGAGGAGTGGTTTGTGTGGTAGTGGCAGCTGTGGTGCCGTGGGGCTTGCGTGGTGCTGGGGTGATGGCAGGCAGGCAAACTGCTCATTTCCATGGGAATTTGTAGGTTTCAGTATCTCTCGCATCCCCCCCCAATAAATACAGAAAACACTAACATTTAGTTTAGAAAATGTAACATATTTCTTTCAAACAAACCTTCAACTTTAATCCAGGCATCTGGAAAGCTCAGACTAATAAGAAAAATAGACTGTTTGTTGCTCTGCCTTTGTAGTGGATGGTAAAATGCACTCTTCAGGACACAAGCAAACAGCAAGATGCTTCTTCCCCTACCTCAGAAATCTTCCAAAAAACAGATTCCCCAAGGCCAGCCCCAGTTGCATGTAGGTGTTAAAATCGCCAGGCTTGCAGCAGGTGTTTTGGAGCTGGCTCTGCCCCATGCCAGATAACTTTTCCAACCCCATCTGTGGCCAGTGGCTCGCTTGTTGACATGACTGGCTCACAGCTTATGGAGAAAAATCTTACTTTTTTTTTTTTTTTCCTTGCTCCTACAAAGCATTTATTTGCTTTAAACCCAAGTGAAAAATCCCTAGATGTCTGGATCAAAATTATGCGAAATGAAGTTAGTTATTATTTGTTTCAAATAAGCTTCCTGTAGCTTGCTGGAGAAACAAAACCTCCCAAGCTGCTCTGTGGGGTGTGTGTGAAAGCATCCTAACAGCCCTTCCGAGTGGGTCCTTCCGAGCTGCGCCACCCTCCCCGCCCCACGCGGGGTTGGGGTAAGCTGGTATTGCTTACCCAGTGAAATGATGTTATTAGCAGCAGGAAATAATGACGTAGAGATAATAGCAAGTCCAGGTCAGACAATTAGCACAAATTTCCTATCACAGGGAACAGTGTGTGCTTGTTCAGAGTCTTGTAGTTAACAGCTCTGGATTACACTGAAATAGACTATTACCTGTTGCATGCAAAATCCTTCCATTTTTTTTTTTCTTAATTCTGAGCTCCAAAACTGGCTAATGAGAAGTAGAAAGAAAGACTCATGTTGTAAAAACAGAAGTGGTTGGGTACATATGAAGCAGGCTAACCTAGCAGCCGCTATGGCACTGGGGACTGCCCGAAATCCCCCTGCACTTACTAAGCCCCAGAGGATTCCTTGTTGTTGATACCATCCAATTATTCATTATCATTGCTTATTAATTTATCTGAAGTAAGCTTTCTAGGATAAATAATATCCAAGCTGTTAGATACTGTGCTATTTAAAACATAACGCTATCTATAAATTTGTCTATAAGAATTTACAAAGAGAAGTCCTGGGGATACTTCAATGGTGTCTTATAATTCTCTTGGAAATAACGTGTTTTATACCAAATTAAAGAAGAAAAGATCAAAAGTGTAATCTCTATAGTAATATTTAGACTCACTAGTTATGACAATTGTTTTGGAATACTTTTGTATTTTCTCTTGCTTGGCTACAAGCTTTTTACACCAAAGGAGCACGGGTGTAGCTCGTTGTGAGCCCTGTAGCCTGCTTTCCTGGCTGTAAATGCTGAGATTAGTGATTCTGCACATCAGGTGGGTTAACACGGGGGAGGAGAGAGGATGAAGAGTTCAATTAATTAAGCCAGGTTGTAGCACATCATCATCATTTTTCAAGGTGTCAAGTGGGGAGATCTCCAGGAGAGATGCAGATTAGCTGGGACCACCTGGGAATTCAGGCTCATTTGCAACCCCAGCACTTCAGAGCACTTGGAAGTAATGTTTGTCAAAGTTTAACATTAAACCCACCATAAATATGAAGCATATTTGTAGGAGTGCTCTAAAATACTGTTAATTTCCCTCCCTGTGATATGGAAATAATCCAGTGAAGCCAAGAATTTTTCTGACTTCGTGCAGAGGCTTTTGGGTTTGGGGGCGTGACCCCAGCCAGGAAATTCAGCAGTGGTGCAGCTATTTCAGTGATCACGACGACAGAACTGAAAAGCGGTTTATTCCGAGCTCTCACAGCTTGGGGTGAGAGCGTGCCGAGGAGGCAGCGGAAGCCTCTCACCTCCTGCACGCTCACAGAGCTGTGCTTTGGGAAGCTCCTCAGGCTTTCTCATGATGTGAGCTGTGAAGATCCAGCAACATTTCATCCTGGAGCTATATTTGCATATCTGTAGCCTGCAAGTTTGGCATGATTCCTTTATGAAACCATTTATTCTGCATAGATGGATATTCTTGAATGTCAGGACTATGCACAGCCCGCCTCCTTTTATCCCAGTTGTGTTGCATGTTATGAGCTTTGCCCTTTATTGCTTTATTTGCTACTAATTCTGCAGCTGTTTCTCTGTTCAGGTGGCAAATGAAAATGCTGTGGGCCTGATAAGGTGGTGGTTGCCCACTGGGGGGGAGCCTGGTGCTCCTGTGTGGTGAGGGGGCTCTGGGGAAGGCCCTAGGTGATGAGGAGAGGCTTTGCTGGGGTTCCACGGGGGACCCCGGGGGCTGCTGAAATGAGAGTGGAATGAAGAGCTGAAGGAGGTAGGTTTTGTTCTTTTTTAAAAATTCATTTTCCCCTGTATTTGTTCATTTGCTGTCTTTAGAGAGCTCCATTGTTCTGATTTTCTGTCCTAACAAAAGAGCTTGGAAACTTTTTGATGTCTTTGTAGAAAGTTTTGGCTGTATGCTCCAGATGGCTCTGAGTCCTGTCACAGCGTATCAATATTAATTAGCCCCGTGTATAACCCAGGCTGTGAATCTCTTCACAGTGTATCTCTATTAATCACCCCTCTTTGGGGTGAGGAGGACCAGGGTGGGCTTGGTGGGTGACCAGGCTGCCACCAGATGTGGTCCCAGGTCAGCAGGGCAGTTGTTTGCTGGGCTGTAACTGCGGAGGGGTGCAGTAGCTTTGGGATGAATGAAGTGCTGGGTCTGTACAATCAGCATGTGTGGTGGAACAGGAGAAAAGTGAAAAATTTGAAAAGGCAGGACTGCTTTCTTGGTGTGTTGCTGAAAAATCCGTTATGATGATACACAACAGGACAGAAACATACAGGTAATTGAGCGTGACCTGTTTGTTTTGAGAAAACAGCCTTTTTTAGGTTGATTACATGTTTGTTTTAGAATGATATATTCAATACAATTGAGAGAAATAGTTGGTGATAACCATTTCAGGTCTCATAGAGAAAGGTTTCTGGAACAGTAAAGTGTCACTGAAGGAACAATATAGCTATTATTTCCTGGTTAAATTTCAAGAAACTGTGGCGTTGTGCTCGGTCCTTAGCGCTAGAATCTCCTTTTCATACCCCATGCTGCTTTGGTATATAGCTGATATATGAATATTTTGTATTCCTGCTTTTCAAACAAGGAAGTTTAAAGAAAAAAACAATGTATATTTATTAACTTACATTTCATGTAGGAAAATAGCTTGAATCTGAGCAATGTTGGGAAGAAAGGAACCATTCTAGAACTGAATGCTTCCACCACCACTCATCAGTGAGCACAGTGACTGACTCAGTCTTGGGCTTGATGCTCTCTCAGGTAATCAAGTGGTTTTTGCAGGCGGCAGCATTGTGATTTCTTTCATAAAGTGATAAAACCTAATCATATAACCGGTTCAGTTCTTTCCTCCTTGGGAGAGCTGGAAGGTTATTCCAGAGCTTAATTTTTCTGATTGTTAGAAACTGATTTATTTTTTTTTTAACATTGGTTTTCAGCCAATTTATTTTTTCTCTTTCTAACTTTGTCTTAACTGTTTCTTCTCTTGCTGGTTATATTTGCTTGAAAATATCTAGTGAAATTTCTAGGTTAAATAAGCATATTTGTTTTAATTTGTCCTCTATTCCTATTTCTTGATTGTCCAGGTAGTTCTTTGCAATACTAGTATACATTGTAGTTCATCTTTCTTGAGCTTGAGCCAAGCTGTCCAAAAATTATACATGATATTGAAAATTAAGTTCTTTGTATTTCCATTTTGTTTTATGAGCAAAATCCCATAAAACACACTCAGTTTTCTCATGTTTCTAACTGATGAATTCCTGATAGCTAACAGAAATTCTTTTTGTAGCTGATTCCTGCTGCTAGTC
Source organism: Aythya marila (assembly GCF_965140915.1). Classification (NCBI taxonomy): domain Eukaryota; kingdom Metazoa; phylum Chordata; class Aves; order Anseriformes; family Anatidae; genus Aythya; species Aythya marila. Next base: position 1,445,120 of record NC_139051.1, on the reverse strand, counting down.
TGGTGGATAAAGGGGCTTGCACTGTGGGGGAAAGACTTACTGCATTTAACATGGTCCTCTTCAGTAAAATGTGTAAGGAAATCTGAAACAGTGCAGCTCATTGTGGGTTGAGGTCTGGTAAATGTCCTAACGCGAGACTGATGAGTAGTAATGATTTAGACTGTAGTTACCATAAAGTAGCATTTATATATGCATATATATTTATTTTTTCTTGTTTCTCAGAAGACAGATGACATTTGGACAGAGTCTTGTGAACAAGAAAATAAGGGATCTCTCACAAACTCATAAACCTTTGAGAAGTTCTTAAATAAATCTGAGCAGCTCAGCTCTGTTGCTGGTGTTATTTGCTCTGTAGACCAACACCAACGATGTGTCTCGCTGACTTTGCATTAGACCTGCTGATTGTGCGGATTTATCCCCAGTATCAGTTTCAGAAAATATCTTCTAATATTTGTCAAACTGAAAAAAATACTACTGCTCCAACAAAATTATTGTCCTGTTAGCAAAATCGAGCTGACAAGAAGCTGTACAAGGCTCAGAAGTTTCTCGCCCTGTAGAGGCTGAGCTGGCTCGTTGCCGCCAGCCCTCAGTAGCATCTCCTGGCGAGCAGGACGCGTTGGCGAGTTGTCCAGGCTGCACCAGGGAGAGGAGCTGTGCTGGAAACAAAACAGGCTGCTTTGTGCACAGGGCCTTTGTGGATTGTTGGCTGACTCCATATGAGGTCTATGGGGGATTTTCACTCTGGAAGTTTTCTTTGTTTTATAGACAGTGTTTGTTGCTCCTTCTGAACTGAGCTGATGCTGGTTGGACAAATGGTGCTTGTGGATCCAGAGGAAGAGTTCTTATGCTGTTTTCCCAACTCTCTGAACTCCTGTGGCTCTGGACTCTCAGCTGGGTTTTTCTGTTTGAAGCTGTGTTGGTGACAACTGTTGTTTCAAAGAAGGAGACAAGACCTAGCAAATGACGTGGCCAGTTTTCTGAAGGCAGTTGCTGAGAGATCAGCCAGCTCCCCAAACTCACTGATTTGGAGCTCTGAGGATATCCTTCTGAGGAACTTGTCAAAAATGTTGACGGCAGCCAGAAAAGTGTCGCCTCTTCCCATGCCTAGGTGCAGTGCGCTTTAGCTCCTTCCAGCTCAGAGCTGCTTATAAGCAGAAACAATATTGTTTGGGGAGGAGTGGAGAGAAAATGTAGTCACTTGCTGAGTTTACCAGTCCTGTGCTGCTGACTTTAGGGATGGGCCTTTATCCTTTCCACTGACCAGTTTTCTTCAGTGCCACAAGTGCTAATGACACTATTGGAAAACAGTCATGGAGCCCAAGCCAGCTCTAATTCATCCTTGGGTTGGAGAAGTGAGGGAATGGAGATGAGAGAGCAGGGTATGGAAAGGAGTGAAGAGAATACCTCACAAAAAGAGAGTGGGGAAAAAAGTACAACCAAAAACCCTGTAGTGAACAGGGCAGATTTATTTTACAGAAGTAACAATCAAGTCTTGTTTGAGATACTGGAAGGGCTGTTATGTTTTTTAAACATTTTGTATTTTCTTTCATTGAAAGCTTGGTAGTCATTGTATGAGCTTGATATAGGCTCTTTGTAGCAGTGGGAATCTGTGTATCTTAGACTTGCAGAGGTGTACAGCTGGGGCTTTGTTACATCAACCTGAACACTATTTTATTCAGATTCTGCTCCTGCAGGATATACTCTTTTGTTGTCATGAAAAAACATTCTGGCCTGTGACTCAGCCTGACCAGCTCTGCTTTACTTCATCTGCAAGAAACTGCATCATCCATGTATTTATTTACTGACACACTGCATGGTAATTTTTGCCCTTTAATATTCTGTTGTCTAATTGCAGTTAATAGAGGTTCTTAATCTTACTAATTACTGTAAATCATGCTCTGCTAGCCATCCTTTCTTTCAGTGGCAATAAGGCTCTTTTCTCCTTGGAAGGTGCATGTAGTTTAATATAATAAAAGTGTCTTGATAATTAAGATTTATTGGTGAGGGCTACAGAGGGTTGAGAGTCTATGTGAAAGCAACATACTGACTTTAAAAAACAACAACAAAGGGAACAGAAAATTCAGGTCCTCTAGAATGCTTTACTGATGCAAATGGCAGTGAGCATAGCTTTAGCCACCTTAGTTTAGACATAAAATTAAACCTAAGACCTTTAATTAAAACTATTAGAAGCCTGCAATGCTGCTGGCATAGTGTTTGACAGGTGAAATGTTACCTCTGAGCAATTATCACTTCCAGCACAGTGTTCTGGCATCTCTGCAGTCCTCCTGTGGGTGTCTAAACTTCTAAGACTTTTCATACAGAATGCTTTTTGATTTCATGGTTAATCTGTCAGCCAGATCATCATATTCAATTAACGTGTATAAATCCTATCAAATCAGGTTCAAAGTTTTATATAAAACAGGTCTGTGTAAGAGATTAATCCAAATGTTGATCCACTATAGATTTCTTTTGGGGTTTATAATTTGAATTCTCTCTGCCTGAATATTTCTGTATTTGCATGTAAATGCTGGTGCTAGAAGTGGCTCTGAGGTTTCAACTTAATTCCTATGAGGTAGAAAACATTTGTGTTTAGAGGAAATATTTAACTGGTGCACTCTGCAGAATGCAGACTTAAAGCTTAGCCTTAGGAAAGAAGAACAGAAAGAACTGAAAAGTCACCAAAAATAGATTCTTTGAAACCGTGATCAAGTTAACAAGTAATGGGACTTGTAAGAAGATGACTAATTTTTTTTTTATGATTAAAAATCTGTGCACAAAATGTTGGAGCTGTAATTCGCTTCATTGATATTCTAGGTTATTGGCTGAGAAATCTCTATAAAATGCTGCGTTCTCACCCTTTACACTACGACTCAGCACAGGGGACCTCCCTCGGTGTGTCCTGCCCTGAGCCACCCCGCTGCAGTGGGAGCAGGTACGTGCAGGAGCTGGCTGCGTAGCCAGGTCAGGCACCAGCCTCTTGATGTGGTTTTGTTCTGCTCTGTCCCTGTGCTTTCCTCCCGGAGCCTATAAATAGCTGCAAACGACAACCTGCTTTCACTCCCTCTGCGCTGCTCCTACTTGTTAAATAACAACTGCATGCTGAAACCAACCAAGTAATCATGCAAAGCTGTATTAGGCTCTCCATCTGACATGTCACTTTAGAAGGAAACTTTTAATAATGAATTAACATCTGATTTTCACAGTCTCCTGTCATGTGACTTGCATGTGTAGATGTGCTATTAATTACTTATGGTAGCTGTAAAGGAGATACTGGCACAGTTCACAGGCTGCTTTTTAAGTGTGCAGCATCATTTAAATGTGTCTAATGGTATTGCTTAGAATACATGCTTACTCTTGGCAACCTGCTGATACCATGCTTAGAGGCATTTCTCTGTGCTATTTGTGTTCTGCAGTATCTGTGGTTATCAGCTGGCAACCGGGGCTTTTGCTATAGGATACTGGAGAGTCATACAGTGATAGAAAGTCCTGGATAATCTAAAATAAATCAGTAGATGGAGGGAATTGTGTTCTCCCTGTGGTGAGAAGGAGTGATATAGCACCTGTCTGAAACCTGCTGAAAGCACCCAAGGCAAAATTTCTTCCCTGTACGCTTTGCTGATGCATTGCCCTTGGAATTGCCCCACGAGACCATTCTTGTTTCTGCATCTTGAGGAGACCCTAGAGATGTCCCAACAGGCTACTGAAACCACTGCAGAATTCCTAAGGCTACATGTGTGTGTGGCTTTTTCTGGAGAAATTCCTACCTAGAACACTTTGAGTTTACTGGAGAATATCCCATAGGGCTGCGTAGCATGATCTACCTTTGTGTTAAGTATTTCATACATCTAGTGTAGCTCTGCAGAGCTTCTGTGTTCTCACAGAGCAGTCTAGCCCAGAGCGGTCTGCATGTCAACACATGGGGACCTGGGTCTGACATGTCCTCAGTGGCATACTTCTTGGCAGTATGTGTAAAATCAATGCTGAAGTACCAGAGAAAGCACATGGATCCCGTGTCTCCTCCCATCTCAAAGACAGGCTATCCTTCCTGCAGTCTGACTCTCTCCAAGGAGCAAGGGATTACATGCGGGTTTCTAGAGTCCTCCACAAACTGACTCATTTGTGAAGTGATTGAACCAAATGAAAGGGAGAGCAGGGTACCTCATGTGCTTGAATGCTACAGTTATGATGAATCCAAAATGTAATAAAATCGAAGATATCTTTGAAACTGGTATGAAAGTAGAATAAACGGGCAAAAATCACAGTTGTCTTCTGCATGTTTGAGAAGTAGAAAAAGGTTACATTTTATTATACGAGCAGCTATTTACCTTCTTTATAGTGGCTTCAGTTCCTTCAGAAAAGTCATGTCTAGCCTGTAACTTTGATTTTTGCTGAGTGAACTTATTTTACTCTTTTTTTCCCCCGATTTGGATTTGATCATTTCTGCATGCCCCTGTTCATGTACCCAAATATGTTCTTCTTTAGCCTGGCTTGCTTTTTGCAAATATATTTGTTCATTGTATAAATAACCAGAGATACGGAAACTTAACTGATTCCTGTGTGGGAGATGCTCCCCTGCCTAGGGGAGGTAATAAAGATTGACAGGGGTACTGACATTTTGGTTAATTTGTCTTCGGGAGCTTTACTCTTTGTGAGCTCAACCTGCATTGAACATGATTTCCTTGACTTACAAAGAGGTTGGGAGAGGGAAATGTTGATGCAAGAAACATTGGTTCACAGCTGACAGCCCTGTCCCTCCGATGTTGACTTACTCAAACTATTGAGGAAGATGATTGAGAATTCTCAAATTCCTTGGTATTTGAAAGGTGGGCTGAATCTTCAGAACACATATGCAAGAAGAGCTGATCTGAGCTGTGGAGGGCTGCCCCTGTTCAGGAGAGAGTGTATAAAGCTCCATGTCTGACTGCTTCTAGCTTGGAATTTAGAGTTGTTTTCTCTTGCCGTGTTCTCATCCTGTCATTGTATCTTCAGAAACATTGCTATTGACTTCAGCAGATACTGTCACAGCCCAAATGTCATCTCTTAAACTCTCATTAGTATATGACTACGCACCAATTGCTCTTTTACCGATTCTTTGTCATCTCAGTGTCAGAAAAGTGAGCTTCTACCAGACCGAAACCTTTGCTTTTTCATTTTGTATTTCCTTCTACATTTTCAGGTTTTTCTCTCCTAGTTTCTTTACTTTTTCCACACCTTTGAAGGTAAATAAGGTGAAATATTTCAAGCTTTCAAGCTGAGTTATATTGGTGTATTAATTACTTTTAGCATCTTTCTAGTTAGGACAAATTTCTCAGTCCTTGAAACTTAAAAAGAAAATTCTTGAGAGCTTTACAGAATAATCATTTACATCCGTGTTTTCAGCTATTTACAGAACCTCTGAAATAATGTCCTGTTAAAGAGAATATATATTTCACATTATTGTAACTGAATTGTTCTTATTAAGGTCAGACGTCAATTTTGAAAGCTTTTGAAGGAAAGGGGCATCCAGTCCTATTGTATTTAAAATGTTAAAGAGCTTTAACTGTCTTTCCCTGGAAACAAAATGCAAATGATCAAATATATTTGAAGATTGACTGCTTTATAAGAAAAGCTGAAAGATTCCTGTTTATTTGGCAAAATTCTGCTCCTCTGAGATGAACTCCTTTGTTAAGGTAAAGGTTCCAAAAGTCCTATTAATATTCACTGAACAAATTATGGTTGTCAGTACTTTGCTCCATCGTGTTTTTTACTTGACTTAAATTATAAATCTTTCTGCTGAATTTAGAGAACCATGTAGATGTCTCTTAGAACCTTTTTTACTTTGGAGCTGTTGACATTTTTTTTTTTTATGCCATTATGAATACATTATGTAGCTAGTCAGACAACATAAACACATTTTGTTAAACATCTTTCTTTTGAGCACTGTGCCCCATGACGATCAAGTCAGTAAGTCAGAGCAGACGCCGTGTTGTCACGGGGAAGGATGGGGTGCCCTCTCAAACCATACTTGAAATGAGAACTACTGCATGAGTAGTACTCTTTTCATACATGATCTTAAATTTCAGTTACTACAGTAGAATATTTAAAATGTAACTAAGCCTTAGACAACGTGGTTTTCTTTAAAAAATAAAAAATAAATAAAAAAATCAGATATGCTGATTGTGCAGTTCAGGAATTGTGAAACCCAGGTTTTCATTGGTAGTTGAAAATCAAATAGTGAATTATTGTGTGGTACTCCTATGTGTTTGTTTTTGTTGCTTTGTGGTCCAAGCAACAATAACAGGTATTTCATAAACGAGATGAAGGCATGACAATTTTCCTGTTAATTTGCATCTATTCTTACAAGACTTGATGTGCTCAAGAAAAAAAAAAAAAAAGTAACTTAAGATATTGATTTCCTAATTTTTACAAAGAATCTATATTTACCTCCTAATTTTAATCATCATTTTAATAAATGTTATTTCATATCAGTTATTTCCCTTACAGGAAGAATTGTAAGAATTTAATCTTAAGTTTTACTTTGTGCCTCTGGGAGTGGTTTTTGTCTTTCTCCCAGAAGTGTTGAACTTCTGTTTGTATCAATGTAATTGTTTTCCCCAAATTATTCAATTTATAGTTCTTCATAGTGTTGATTCCTTGAAGTCGTGAATAAATGAAGATGGAATTGCTAACATTCTGGTTGATTTCAAAACTTCTGGCCAATTTGAAGGAGGTCAGATTGTGTTGGCTTCAACACACCATTAACAGCTTGGTTGGATAACAAATTGAGAATACTGAGATGCCATTTCTCTAGAAAATAGCTACAAATACTTGAATATCCATTTCATGCTTAAATTGACTAAATGCAGTTGGGAAACGCAGAAAAACTAAATTTTGTTTCCAGATCAGCAGAAGCATTTATGAGATTCACAAAATTGAATTACTGATTTGACTTGATTGTGCTTACAGCCAGAAATAACAATGATGTACTTTAGATATATTACTGTAATGCAGTTATTTTTAATATTGCATCTTTCAAAACTGCAAAATAAGAAGTTATGCATCAAAGCTGAGTGTGTGTTATACCCTAAAAACAAACTCAGTCTGTCATTATTCCTATCATATTATTCATATGATATCACGATGAAGGATATGATTCATAGATGACCTGTATCTCAAGGTTTGTAGTCATTGTCAGCTTACTTTGTGGTATTTACACCTTTCAGATGAAGGAATAGCTTGGAAATAAGTTAACTAACTCTTGGACATAATTTCCTTGTCTGTATCAGATGTAGATTTCGTGTCTGCATCAGCCTATTTAATTTGCTGTCAGTGGTAGTTATTTCTTTATTACCTCCTTGGAGAATTTCTCCTTAATGAGCAAATTAAGACTTCTGACTTCGTACTGTTAAGTCTTTGACTTGCTTTATGGGAGCTGCCTTCTGAGCCTCTTTAGCCTTGCCTGCTTATCTGGGTATGAGGTTTCTGCTTAAGTACCTTCTTTGAAAAAGACATAGGCAGTAAGCTTTAAGAGTTTAATTTCAATAGTAAGTTCATTCTCTCCTTCATCTATCTCTTTTATGGATCATATAGGTACATATGGTCTCTATTTTAGTGTTCCTTAACAGAGATCTTATGTTTGATTGTCGCATATGCAGGGAGTTACTTGGTGAGATCTGATGAAATGTGAGGAAGTGTCTGTTTAGGCACATTTGGCAGCAGGGAAGGAAGAGTTAGAAAAATGAGGGTGAATCTATGAAGGCAAGCTGAACAGTTCTATATTTTATCTGCCAATAATGGCCCCCTCCTATATATAAATATTTTTTCCCTTCTTCTCTGCATGGTTCTTGCAATGTTTACTGTCGCTTATCAAGTTAATCCTATCAAGTCCAACCCATGAGACCACTTCATGCTGTGCTGTATCAGCCAGCCTCACTGTTATCTTATTTAGTTTGATCTCTAATATAACTTGGTTTGACTTGCTGGTGTGCAACATATGTCGACTGGAAAACAAAAAGGGAAATCTGTTTGTTAAGTGTGGCAAAGACAAGCCTCTGTTTGCTTCTTACACTAAGAAAAATGAGCGAAGGCTATAGCAAATGTGGATGCTTAAAATTTGAATCAGGGCAGCTTGCATGAAGAAAGATGTATTTTGGTAAGTATCTTACCCTTCTTATTGAAGTCTGGTGGTAAATTCCTTGGGCTCAAGCATAATACGTGTAAGTCTTATATATAAGAGTAGTTTTGTTTGAGCAGAGACGTGGAATATTCTTCTTTTGACTCCACTAGGAACAGATCCAGGCAGCTGCTGAGAGCTTTGGAAGTCTGCTTCAGAGACAGTCTTGATATTTGGATCTTCCAGGCTTTACATACTTATTCATCTTGTGATTTGTCTTATTAACCTTTTGTGAGTAGCTTTTCTGACTCTTAAAAACAAGTCTTCTAAATTATAGAGCTCTCTTAACATTTTCCAATTACGTATTACACAAAAGCTAACAGGTTATTGTTCTATTCCTCAGCATGCTTATGCTCAATAAATCATGGGATCCAACTGTCCTGGTTCAGGTTCGGTGCTATTTCTAAGGATGAATGATGAAATAGGTCTACTAAAAAAGAAAGTAGTATAGATTTCCTGTAGTCCTTGTGTCATCAAAAGAGTTTAAATCTGACCAGTTTGAAAAATCCAGATCAATTAGTTGTATATTATGAAAATTCCTTAATGTATTTTTGTATTGAAAAAAATATAGCTTCTAAATACCATGCTTTGAAATACAGAGCTGTTACTAGTAAAGGTTTTTCTGAATTACCTTAAAAGCATGAATATAAAAAACTGAAGGCCGCAAAGGATAAAACATTTTTTTTTTTTTTCCTAGCTTTGTAGCAGACATCTTATGTTTTAGGAAAAGGAGGCAAGGGAGGTATGTTTTCCTAGTGTTGATATCTATAAATACTTGGAAAGCTATGTTTATACCCAAATAAAAAAATTGTGTTGTTTGGCTAAAAAAAAAACAAAACACACGCATTGCGATTGCGGTACTTCATGTACTATACATGTGCACAATTCCATATTTACATGGGAAGTCCTGTTACCCGTGGAAAACATTTGCAGCTCTGCAATATTGGCCGTGCGAAAATATGGTACGGTGGAGAGGCTCCGGCTGAGATGCATCCCCCACCCAGACCGTCCATAATTCAAGGCATGGCTGTTAGCTTTGTTCTGAGCTGCTCTGGCTGATGAGGATATAGCAGTCTCATCCTCCTGCCTTCCTTCCCCTGTCCCCAGCTTAATCCATTCTTTGGTGCTGGCTGAATGAGCAAGGCAATATGTGGGTTTTACTTAAAAGTAGAGAGTGTTTTGTCAAGGTGCTCTGATAAAGGAACTTTATGTGCAGTTATGAGTGTCTGTGGTATTTATGGGGTATGGAGAATTGCTTTTTCTTGTCTCTTCATATTTCCTCTCCTATGGCTTTTCTCTGTGGCTGCTGTTCTTCTGTGCAGTTTCCTGAGAAAACAAGGCAGATTGTGCTGCTAACTGACCTGAGGGACAAAGGCAATTAATTGCTCGGTCATCCTAGGAAGACCAGACTGGGAGAAGCCAAAGCCACAGGCTGCTTGCAAGTGTCAGTAATAACACCTCTTTCAGGCTTCGTTTTAAAAAATAAATAGAGTTTTGTAAGAAAAAGAAGTGTGAGCTGAAGAGCACAGAAATGGTTATACTTTTCAGATCATAACCTCCAAATGAACAAAATTACACTGGAAATCAGTACCTTAAGACATAAGTATGTACCTTGATCATAAGTGTGTGTTCTGCTGCTATAGGTTCCTGCACCCACTGGGTGTCTTCTCTGCCGAGTTAGTTTAGGTCCAGCAATCTCAAAGATGCAGCAAAAGACTCGGCAATGCTGAACCATGACATTCTGCCTTCCCTAAGGTAAAGACACTATTCCAGGTTTAAAGCAGGAACTTCAAACGAATCAGTGAGATATTTTATCATACTGTTTCAAAGACAGAAATAGGAGTTCTGATATATGGAAAATTCTGGAAATAATTTATAGTAGCACTTATTGTCATGACCTTAATCAAGTAAGGCTGACTCTATTCAGCAGTGGTTAGGACTAATGAGCAACAGCCTACATATTTATCCATAAATTTCATTATAATCTTCCCAGTATTACTTGGAGGTTTCTAAACTAATCCTGATTTTTATTACCTAGCAATATGTTAGTTGTTTTGCTTGACTCCTTTTTATATGGCTTCTTTATGCAGTTTGGTGGCACTGTCTAAATTAGATGTATTTTGAAATGACATAGTAGGTTATAAAAGTGGAGACCGTCTGGTGTTTACGCTGTAGAACACATTCTCTGCCTCCAGGCTTGTTTGGACTGTGTGCAGACTTTACAGTTGCAGGCATTATGCAGGTTTTAGAACTATCTTCTGTATGGTACATTAAATATTGACCCAGCTCTAGGCAATGCTGTGACAGTTTCCCCCCTGTATATTGGCCAGAACATGCACTTAATGGCAGTGAACCCCACTGCTATAGGTGCTGCAACCTATTACTGGCAGAGTGGTGATGCTTGAAACGGGCTGCTTTAGTCCAGTCAGGTGGATCAACGTGTTCTTTCCAATGCCTATTTGGATGAAAAACTGGCATTTTCATGAATTGTTCTTATACAAAGCATTAGTTTCATAAGTTTCTGCTTCACCTTAAAGATGCTCTCCAAATCAGGTTTGAGAATCCCAGGTGTGTAAGATTTTTTTTGTTTTTATTTTTTAATTGCTCAAGGGGAAAGCAAAATTTTTGAGGAATAGTTGAATTCTGCTCATTTAGCTGCCTTCACTGACAAAGTTTTAATTTCTTAACTGTTTTGAATACAAGGTTGTTACTTTTCTGTTACTCAGTTATTGGGGGAAAACTGTTCATAATATTTTTCAAGACTTGCAGATGAGATTGGAATTAAGTGATGAACAAGGATATTTTCTATCTTGTAAGAATAGTGGGGGGAGGGAAAAAAACTAAATCCATCAAATAAGTTATTCATTGCAAATTACTAATTCTGATTTAATGGAAAATGAATTTTTATATAGTAAGTAGGAAGTATATTAATTTAAAACTGTCTGTCTTATGGAAATTAATATAGAAATAAGTTCTCAATGGAAAATTATGTTTCAAGAATACTATATTAAGAGAGTAATGAATAAGTTATGAAAATTTAATTGCATATTTTAAAGCAATTATCCAACTAATCATACAATTCCTGTTGCAAATAGTAATTAGGAAAATATTTAGATTTATCTAAGTATATAAATTGTGAACTATCAGGAAAGAGAATCCACTGTAATAAAGAATAATTGCCTGTCGGTTGTTCCTTAAAACTTTATAAATACTTTTTAAACATTTCTCATGACAGCTGGGCGATACCTCTCGTGTTTTAACAAGTTCATACAACACCATAGTGGGATGGAATATCCTTGTAAGGTTTCTAGAGAGAATTTCAAACAATGCACACTGAAAAACCATTTGATCACCGAAGTTTGTTAAAGGTTTTGCTGTCAGGCCCTCAGGGTGATGAGGCCAAGTGCCAGAGCTCACTGGCAGCCCCCCAGGGAGGGTGTCAAAACTGCTTGAGCTGCAGCCTGCCCACCAGGAATACCTTGTGCATCGCTTACATTTTAAGATAGTGTTTTCATGTCCAATTACCTTCTCTAAGATGAAGGTAATTTTATGCTGCTGATTTGCAATGAAGGGCCTGGCACTGAGTTAATGTTCCTCTGGCACAGAACCAGTGCTCACGTGGAGGTTTCAATTCACAGATGCTCCAAAACCTTTCTTGAAACTACCTTGGAATTTGGGTAAATTATGTACGATTTTCTGCTCTAATAATTTAATTCTCTATTGGTGGGTGGTGTGGTAGGCAGGTAAATAACCTTTAATTTGGGCTTAATTAGCTTTTCTTTTACTTGCATTTATTTTTCACTCCCATGTGGTGTCTATATACCTACCAAAGACATACATTTGCCATCAGAGATTTATGAATTTTCTGTAGCATATCAGTACTGCATTCTTTTTTTTATTTGCTGTATTATATACCACTAAATTAAAGAAAGAGAACTTAGTGTGAAAGCTTAATTTCACTCTGGTATTTTTATTTCAAGGCCACTCGAGTCTGGCTGTGCCAGGAGGTGGTGAAATGCTGTAGTGGTGGTGAGTGTGCAGGGACCTGACGTCCAGGGCCAGCTCCTGTCTGGTGCCCTGGAATGAGAGCCTGTTAGCAGGAGCTCGTTGGATGCGCTCCTAGAGTGTGTTTTCCAGCTTACCATCAGCCAAAGGCGATCTGCTTCATGCACCGAGGCTGCTCCAAGACAGGAGCCAAAGCGTGGTAAATAAGGATGATCAGGAAGTTATCTGCAGAAGTGCACTTCTGAGCTGAACTGAAATACTGATGTAGATGCGCCCTCTGTTCTGCACATACTCTCTTTATCGCTGTTATTTGTGTGTTTTTTTTTTTTTTTGTTTTGTTTTTTTTTGTTTTTTTTTTTATAGTCAGAGACATCTTTGTAAACCAGAGACGAGACATGAAGCAATCGGTGTCAGTCCCCAAAATGGGGACGTTCGCATCAACATTGCCCTCTTTGTGAAGCCAGAGGTGAGCTTTGTGGCAGCTGTTGCTTCTGGATGACACTTGAGCGTAATTTCCCATTGATCTCTGCAGTGGTCTGTGCTGTGTCAGAGGAGAAGCACAGAAGTTTTTTGTTGGAAGGGCGAGTCACAACCACTTGTACCTGTGCTGGGCTCAGCAGCCTGCCTGTCTGTAACAGGTGTTGCACTCGAGCAAGGCTGGCCTCTGGCAGGTCCTTGGGTTATGAAAGCAGTAAAAAACGGTGTCTGCGTAATGCCCTCGTGAGGGCTGTCAGGGTGTTCTTGGCACCCTGTCTTTTAATGCCTCACTGTCATGCAGTTCTCTGGGCTGCCCGATGTACTCAGGTGCAGGCATCCTTCAGCAGTCCCCTGGGCTGCTCCTCTGCTTCATAGCTGAGGGCTCGTGGTGGGTCAGGAAGTCCCATCATGAGCGTGCAGGGAGGACAAGACCCAGGACCCAGACCTCTCACCAGGGTTTTCTGCTGCACTGGGAAGCTTGGAATATCAGTTCTTGTTTGACTTTTGGATGCCTCTCCATGAATACGTCACTCCATCATGTGTAGTGGGGCTCCAGAACAAAGCTATGCACATAATTCAAAGCTGCCTGAAGGACCAGGGACTGGTTGGGATCTTATGTACCTAGACCTTGTGTGTCTGCTTTGATGTGATCCAAATGTCCAAACAGCCTCTTTTCTTTAACTTCTGGAATAAAGCTACTAATTAAATTTCCTCTTAAAGGAATCTAGTTGGCGCACGCCAAAACTCTGCTGTGAATTAAATTAATATCTGGTAATTGGGATTGATTAAAGGATTTGTTTCAAATCCATGCTCTCTCTAATCAAAACACTAATGTATATTCAGCCTCTACAGCTGACATTGAGATGCTTCTGTTAAAAGAGAAGGCAAAATACTGAAATGGGTGTTAGTGACAGGTTGGGGTTTCCAATGGATAAATAAAATTTTTGTTATGATGTCTGAAGTATATGTACGTATATATATGTGAAAAAATTAACAGAGCAATTGCACCTGTGTTATACTGATAGTGATATTGGAAGATATTTTTCCACACATGGCTTATGCAGTAATGCCAGCTTACATGTGGTGTTGGCTTTTGTGAACCTACCCCACAATCTGCATGTGAAAGAAAACTGTCCTGTGTCCTCAGGTGGGAATTTCTGGTACATGTAAGAGGTGGGCTCATAAACAAGATTGTATGAGGGAAGCTAGTCTTCAGCTCATGCTGTCCCATGTGTGATATCACATGTCCTTGGATATCACAAAAGCTTCACATGTAATTATTAAAACCCATGCTTCCTTGAGTTCTTCACTTTCTCATATCTTGGTGAGAACAATGGCTTACTTAGCATCTTTTCACTCAGGGTCTGCTAACGTAACAGCTGATGCTTTGAATCCTAGAGGACTAATCTAAGCCTATGTACACTGGGCCTTACTAACCATGAGAATTAAAAACTGTTATAGGACTCAGTTTGCCGATGTAGCATCGCTTTGTATTTCTATTTTGGTTTTTAGACTAGAAATAGATATGCATCTTCCTAAACTAAATTATTCAGCTCTGCATCTCATGAATCTCAGCAGTATGCATTTGCACTGCTATGCTTGCTGTATGCTCTTTCTGAGAAATGTCTTAGCATTGTGTAATAGGCAATTCAGGAAAAGATCCTTTGATCAGGTATCTGTTGCTGATGAGAGTAGAGTGAATACAGAGGAAAACACCACTTTTTCTTTTCTACCCTAAAAATTGCATATCTTCTGAGATGAACTTAAATAATTCATGGAAATTTACTGCAGATTTCTAATTAAAACTAATTAGAACCAGTCTTTTATCACATAGTTTACCTCTCAACAGCTTCGTATTCTTTATAAGACGACATTTTTGTATGCATGTTCTTGGCTTGCAATTAATGTAGACAAAGCTAAAATGAGCTTTTTTTTGTTTGTTTGTTCTTCCTCTGGGTAAAGCTTAGAGAGCAAAAAGGCAAAAGGTAATCTTTTTCTCCACATTGATTTAGGGCTGAGAGTCAAATCAAGCATCCACCCAACGTGGCTAAAGGTTAGTGTCTTTAAAGCTGTTCGTATGTGTCGCTGGTTACCTCTGTGTTCCTCGAGGTATCTACGCCTGTGTTTGCCTCCTGTGACATTATTTTGTTAAAACCAGGTTGAGCTGATAACCGCCCTACAGCAAGCTAATTTGAGCAGTACATTCTGACATTTTTATTAGCAGAAGCTGCACTTTTGGGTCTGTTTGTGTACTTCTGTCCTATTTCAAATGCCAGTTTGCATCTCCGGTTGTCACCTCCACAGTCATTTTTAGCATCTCTTTGAATCCATGATTCTTGTGCTGAGGCTGGGGTTGGCGCTGGCAAAAAAAGTGCAAGTGGACACTGCCAGCTGCACGACATGGTGTTGCCACTCAGCCCCTTGTCCTCCTCGCTGATTTCCTAATCATACATGGTATTTTCAGTTACAGTTTCCTAGTTCAATACTGGCATAGCATTCTTTCATCCTGTCTCCTAATAGTGCTGCAGGAGTAATCATGAAAGTCTATAAAGAGCAGGCTAAAAATTTCTTCTTTCTATAAAGGACTTTAACTAAGAAATTTAAGTCTTACACTGTCTATTAAGCAAGTAAATAATTTAATTGTTCAATTAAAAGATGTTTAAATGGCTTTTTTCTTTAATGAAGGCATGTGGCTATTACATCCCCTAAATTGCACTCAATAAACTCATATTTTTTTGTGGTGTGCATGACCCGGATTTAAAGAACTACTTGAGGACACTGAACTTAGTAAACAGTCTCTAGTTGTGTAATGACACATGACAGAAATTAGTTGACTAAATAAGATGATACTGGGGCGGGGGTGGGCTTCCCCCTTCCTTACCAAACCAAGCCCTAAGAACCCCACTGTGTGCAGTGATGCTCTCACCAGCCGTGTCCCCCTGCAGCAGGGCTCCTCGGGGCTGGCTGGTGAGGGCAGCCAGGCTGCTGTGGGCACAGCAGGCACTGCTGGCTCTAGGGGAGCTGCTCCAAGGCACCAGCAGGGCCTGCAGTTTTACAGCAGGCTGCTTTCAGTTTGGTGTTGCTGTTTTTAATTGCTAGATGCTCTTTAGGAAGCTAGTATTAGCTTAAATCCTTACGTTTGCTTAACTTTGGGTAAGCTCTGATAAATCCATTTAATGCATTTATTTATAGCATGGTCTCAGTAGTATAGGATGGGCTCCAGTGCATCGGTGAGTTCTTTTTTTCTTTTTTAAATGCTTGTAGAATCATGTTCACTCCTTCAGAAAAGGTAAATTGGATGGGATTTTCATCTCAGATCAAGGGCAGATGCTAAAGGCTCACCCGAACCTGGCTGCTCGAGCAGGGAAACCTGCATGGTCACAGGTGCCAGCTGATTGTGGGATTGGCTTGAAGAAAAAAAAATAACAGTGCTGCTTCTTGTTACTCTAATTGGAGAATATTTTATTGGTGAGAACCTAATGGTTGCAGATGAGTCTGCTTGGAAGACTTTTCTAGGGTTTTACTTCTGTGAATATGCTTCCTCATGCACATAGAGGAAATAAAAGAAGGGAAATTCTTGGGGAAATCCTGACTACTTGTGGGCTCAGTCTAAACTTTCCTCTTGTCCTGAACTGTTCCAGTGATACCTTCAGTTTATCTTGAGATAACTCCGTTTTCCAAAGCTTTTAAAACTGAGGTTACTGCTGTATCCTTGTACCCTGTGTTTCTGCTGATTACGTAGCAAGCTCAGTGACTGTTTCAAGGAACAGGGATCTGAAGCAAAATGGAAGAAATGTTGAGGTAAATTTGGGTGAAATACCCTTTCATAGGGAATTTTCAGTGTAGGAATGCTACCTGCATGCAAACAGGGTAACAACAGCAACGTTTAGACATGTTGCCCTTTTACGTTGCTGTCCCTGTGTAGCAGGAGATGTGTAACTGCTTCTCCCCTGTTTGGTGATAACCTCCTGCAGAGTATAAAATCCACTTACCATTAAATGCACGATGTGCTGTGGTTTCTTGGGCAATTTCATCAACGTTTTCTCCAATATAAGACTGATGCCACTGAACAACAACACACTCTAGTTTCACTGCTAGCAGTAGAACAATAAAATTGTTCTGTTGAGATTATTCAAGTGCAATAACTCCTACTAATAAATTAGAAAAGGGGTGGGGGAGAGTTTGTTTAATGGAACAAATAACAGTGGTGACATGAGTTTCTTACAATCTGTAAACTGTGTTTTTTTCAGGATAAACTTTTCAGTTATGCCATTGAACAGTGCAGCTAAAAAAGATGAGATTCAGAACATCATCATGTAATTTTATTAAGAACAGATGGGTGGAAAATTCCTTTGAGTGCTATAATAGCTGCCTGCCATTCTCGGGATGGCAGCTGATAATGTACTGGATGGACCTTTCTGTCCATCTGTTAGTCCATCTATCCAATATTCCTTGGCTTAGGGAACACTTCAGACTTGAAGCTTCAAACAGCATAGTTAAATGCCAGAGAGATTTTGTAGTATTTATAGACTTTGCTAGTTCACGTTTAAGAACATTTTCTGTGATTCATCAAGTGTTACTTGATTGGTATCATTTATTAGGAGTGCAGCATAATGAGTTACAGCTACATAGGGTATGTGTGTACCACTTGGTAGTGTTCTGATCAGACAGGCTGAACTAACACCTACCGTGATGTTTGTTCTTACTGACATATACTAATTCATGTATATCTTAAAATTTATTTTACCTCAAATCAGAGAATTTTACATGGAGGTGTCCTTGGTGCTTTTGGGTAAGGGAAAGGCAGGGGAAGATCCAGGAGTTACCCTGCCTCTGCCTTAGCATGTATGGGTTTTAGGTGACAATGGATGCTGCATGCTCAGTGGCAAAGCTGTTAATCTGGTTGTCAGATAAAATAGCCATCTCTAAAGCAAGAGCTCCTAATGGATTTGGGGGTTTTGGTCTTTATTTTTCACTTATTTCTTGTTGTCTTACCTATAGTTGATTAGGAAAAGTGCTTTGAAAAAAGAGCTTAATAAGTTTTCTTAGGTTTCTTGTGGTTGCAGTGCAGTTAAGATGCACATCCTTTACAAAGAATGTACTCTGCAGCTCCCCTGTGTATTAAACAAATAAATATAAAGGGATTAACACCAGCTTGTACGGTTACCCAGAAGTTAAAGCATTACTTACAGCACTAAAAAGGATGTGAAGATTTAGTGCTGCTGTGCAGTGCACTAAATAACACCAAATTAACTCATAAAACATGTCAGGACTTGGTACTCCAGCCACTCCATCTGTGTACAGCTGTCCCTATAACAGGGCTGCCTACTGTGCTGGTGATGAGGCTTGGTAGGCACTTTAGGAGAAAATGCTCAGTGATGCAACATGTGAAGAGACTTGCCTAAGCCAGAGATGAACAAACTTAAAGCACGTATTTCTTTTTTTCATGACCTTACTGTAAATGCAAGCGTCTATTCTCCATGAAAAGACTCTTAAAAAGGACTGGAGGAAATAAAGAGCAGAAAACCACTGGGTTGCTAGTGTCCACCTGAGATTTGCAATATAAATCTAACTTCACTTTGTTGCCTCACAACCCCTGGTATGTTTACTGTGGCTACTCCTGAGAAAATTGTTTGTGTTGGGAATTTTTCACTGCTACTTCTCTAAAATGATTTCATAATCAGGACAGCATTATAGCAGGTTGATGGCTCTTTCTCTTCTCGCTGGCCTACATTTGATGGCTGTAGTAACCACAGCAGATATTTTATTGCAAAATTAAAGAAGGTATTTTCATGTATTTGTTACCTCTCTTAGTGGGAGAATAGTTGAAGGGATGCTGTATTTTTGTCTTACTCTTCTTTTATTACTTGCAGTGATGTTTCCCTGTTGTTTTCCTGTCTTCACTTGGTCTGTGCCATGGCTTTCCCACTCCTGGTTCACATGTTCCTGTGTGTGTTCCTCCTACTCCTTGTCTCCAGAACTCTGTTTCCTTTCTCCTTGGTTGTGGATGGGAGTAACATAGTCCCGCTGCTGAGAAAAATGTCTCAGAAAAGGTTTTCCTTTTATTTTGTCAAGTAATTTCAGCCATCAGTAGAAGTGTTTGTCTGGGCTCCTCCTTGCTTTCCAACTGCATCTATGAGCATCTTGACTTCTTGGCAACAAAAAGTTTGGAGAATGTCTCATGTATTGGAAATGCACGGGTTAGATGACTGCTTGACCTCTGCAAGTAAACAGGAAGCACTAAACATCCATGCTTTGCAGGTTTTACTTTATGAAATTCTACTTAGGTGGAAAAAAAGTGCTTGAATTATTTGGATGTAACTTCTAAATTGTAGGTGAGTGTACTTGATCTCCATTTGAATGTGCCATCCAAACAATGTGGTCTGCTCTGCAGAACAAAATAGTGATGAAGGGTGTTTTTGCTTCAGATGAGAGCAGCTGATTCATCAGAGTAATAAAAGGATTAATTACGTACCTGACTGAGGTTATTTTGTTCAGTCAACTATGACCACTTGTACGAACTCATTATTCTCTTGTGTATAAATGTAAATAGTCTCCGGTTGTCAGATAATCCTAAAATATTATTTGTGATGATGAATTGTATTCAGAGCCATAGGAAAACTTCACAGAAGTTCTGAGTTCATGGCTTTCAAAGTTTGAAGCACATTTTGTTGTTGAGTAGAAGCTTTGAAAACTCTTTCCCTGTTGAATTTCAAGATGGTTTGTTGCTTGTTGCAGTATAGAGGAGATGGTCTAGATGACCTCCTGGTAGACCTCTCAGCCCTGTATTTCTATGGTTGTATAAATTTATCTCCACTACCAGGGAAGGAAAAAATCCTGTATGGAAGCAGTATGTAAATCTGTGTCAGGAGGCCACAACTCTTAAGGAGGCTCACAGAGTGGGGCAGTCAAGCTTTTGTGGAGTCTTGAGTTTGCTCAAGACTTCATGACCTCCTTTTTAAAATTCTGGATCTTCATGGATTTTCTCCATCTGATGTCAGATTCTATTAATGCAATATATGAGCATCTCAATAAGAAGTAATTTGCTAATGTATCTGCAGTATTGTAACTGTATTCACAGTACCCTGGCAATGCACTCAGAAAATAACTTTGTTTAACTGACAAGGAAGTTGAGGCACAGAATGTAAAAAACAAAAGATTAGAAAAGGTTTTTAGGGGATGTTTATGCATCTTCTGTGCCTTAAGTTGCGATTATAAAATCGCAGATAGATACTATTTCAGAAGTATACTTTGTTATACCCACCCTGTCATTAAGAAATGTGGATTTTCTTTCGCACTTTGACTCAGTTACCTTAAAACTGCTCCTAACTGATAATTGTGTAGCTGCTTCAAGAAACCAAAGAGCCTCTCCACTGATGGACTTGCTGTCTGGAGCCTGACTGTCCTTGCAGTTGGAGAACTTTGCCAAGGGCAAGTCTGACAATTCTTCTTACTCTTTTCTCGGTGGACACAGAGAGCTGTTTGGTCCCTTTGTTGTGTGTGTGGTGGTTTTTCTCCTCCTCTCAGCCTTTTCTACACGCCATCTGTGATCCTCTTCTGTTAACTACAAAAAGCAATGCCTGGGTGGGGAAGGTGCGCTTCCTTCCCTGCAGGCGGGCTGCCCACCAGGGATGACACAACGCACAACGGGGGGTGTGCAGTCGTCACTGAACCACGTCACCGGTGACAGCCACGAGGTTTTAAATTAGGAGTTGAGACTTCTGAATCTGGTGGGAAGTGGTGGATTTGGCCTATGAATCTGAAGTTTAGTGTGTGAACTTCTGCTAGCATCTTGGGCATCTTTGCGATAGCTTCAGCTGCAAGTTGGATGATTGCAAATAAAGTTTAAAGTACTGGAAAGGAATAAATGGTAGTTTTATGGCAATTTTGTCTAAAAGTCTAAAAAGATTGTGCATCTCTTTTTGTCAAAGAACAAAAAATTGAAATTTGCCCAAAAGATACGATGTTTTGTATAGTGAAAAGTTTTTTCTCAATATCATTTAAAAAGGTAACGCCTGAGCCTTTGAAACAGATTTCACAAGTGCTTTTGCATACTTCTGTTCTTATGGCGAAAGTATAATAATAGGAGTCTGAACACACAGTGAACATACAGTAAGTCAAATTAACCCATTTTTTTTCCAACCTAAAGATTTGGTTTATTACTATATATGGAAGAATCATTTAAAATAAGGTTGTAATTGCCGTAACTCCAGGATTTGGGGAGAACCCTGGTTTGTCATGCACAAGTGGTCTACCAAAGGTTGGAATTCAGTTCTTCACTTATGTATTCTTAAGCAAAGAGAAAGCAAGTACATTTTAGTAGATCAGAAAATAAACAAACAAAAACCCAAAGGATGTGGGTGCCCGAAGGCTCACCCCATTGTTCTAGATGCATCAGCCGGTCTAATAAAACATTTTATTTCCCTGCAAACTTCTCCTTCACTATTATCTTTGTACTGTCACAGCTACAAAAGTGACACTGCATTATTGCATTCTTGTACGGTGCAAGTTATTAATGAGGTAGTGAAGAAACTACTGTTATGAAATTATATTCTTTCCTTGTGAAAAGGTTCCCTTGCTTTCTCTTTACTTCCAAAGGAGACGTATCAATTTATGGGATTGGCATATGTGATTTGACAGCTGAGTCATTATTGGAAGGAACACAGAAAAGAATTGTAGTTTTCCATTACTTGCAGGAGATATAATATGTTTGTTTTCTCTTCATACTACATAGGCATAATTGCTTGATTCCTCTTGTACTTGGCATTTTGAATTAGCTGCTTTAGTGACGATGCTCTCCTGAGGCATGGTGGGCCACCAAGCTGCTGGTTTGATTTTTGTATGATGACAGGTAGGAATGTTTAAACTCCTTTCCTGCCTGTGTGCCTAGGTCCTGTAGAGCACCCTTGCTCTCCACGGCAGCAGCTTGTTCTGCAGCATGGGTGCCCGTTTCCCTGGTCCACCCTCACCGACTGGCCCTGGTGCCCCTGTGCATGTGGTGAGTCTGTGGAAGGGCAGCAGGGGATGAAGCTCCTTGCAGATTGTTTCCTGACTAGTTGATGTTTATTTAACGTAGGAGACTTCATTCTCAAGTATGAAAACATTTTGATTGTATGTTAATTTACTTTGAAAGGCACCTGCAGGTATTATTTATTACAGTACAGGAGTTGAAATCAGTAATGTGTAACGGAACTAATTTTTTAGGGGTTAATGAAGATCAAGTGCCAAACAATCTTATGCAGATCAATTTGCGGGGAAAAAAAAAGTCCAGAACTGATACCCAAATGTTTTTTTCCCTGGTTTAGACAGTAATTGAAAAACTATTGCCTGCATTTAAGGAAGACTAAAATTCATAATTAAGTAGATCAAACTCCTGTTTTGATTTATCACCTACCTGTTTGTGTATAGTCATAACAGGAGAATCGGCCATAACAAGTGAAACCAAAACAACGAAATAACCAAAGGTGCTTGTAAGACTGCTGGGGTCAGAGGTACACATTGACTGGGCAGCTTAAAACAAACAAACAGAAACCACAAGCAACAAGCCAACCAGAAGTTTTCATGACCACAAGGATTATCTTAAATACTGTACAGATTTTGAGTCTGTCCTACAGTTGGTTACATTATTGAACAAATTTCAAATCCTTTCCTTCCTCAGTAATTACTTGAGGGAAGTGACAATGTATTGTGAATTTACAGTTAGCACAATACAAAATTATTACAATGTAATATACACGGATGGCTCTTTCTAGTGGATGGCACCAGGTTTCCTTTGGGTTAGAACATGGACAGGAGTACAGATATGAGGCTGAAGAGGACATTGCTGCTTAGAAATAATGTTTAGAGGCTTCTTCCACTCCCATAGGCAATTATATGGAAAATATTAATGTGCTTCTGGTCTTGATCAGTTCAATTCCCCTGGTTTGAAACTGAAAGGAAAGAAGGATAAATTATTTGAAAATTGAAGACATTTATCTGTGACATTTAATCAGTGTAAAGGGATTTCTCCTGATCCATGAAACTCCCAGTACAACATAAATGTATCTAACCCTCATCAATGATAGGCCATCCGTCAGCTTATATACTTTTTTCCTATTACTGCAAGTTTATCCTCAGATCTAGCAAAAACCATTCATAAATTCATATTAAAGGTATGTTGTTTGGAGAGGATATTATACAGTATAATTCCAAGCTCAAAATCAAGCTGTGATAACCGCTCTTTATCTGACATACTAAGCTTTCAATCACGCTTTATCACAGATACAGGCGTCAGTAAATGAGCAGTTTTTTTCCCAGGAACAATACAGATAAGCAAAGGTGGCTGAGAAGGTGCAAAGCGTAATTTAGAGAAGACAGCAGGTCTGTTAGATGTTTTCACATCCAGTATCCTTTGTAAGAAAAAGCCCATGAAAAGAAATTAAAAATTACTTAGAGAGTCATCTTCCTGAATTATTCAAACCCTTATTTTTCTGCTCCAAAACAGAAATAAAAGAATTAGTACTTTGTTGTCATACAAGGGCTTGTATCAGAGGTTGTGCAAGTGTCTGGGAAAGCTGCTGGGGGAAGGTGTAGCAGCTCTCTTCCTTTTCCATTATGGTGAATAGCAAGCTCACTCATCTGCACTGAAACGTGGGGCTCAAAGAAGAGGACAAGGAGGATTTTATTAGTCTGGACTGATGCTTCTAATAGTACAAGCTGTGTGCACTGATGGCTAAACTGGGCCAGGCCTCCTAGTCACAAGTGCTGAATTGAGAAACTCACTATCTTTGGCTTTTGTTTTCTCTGCGTCTGTAGAAAAAGGTAAGTTGCTGAAAAGTAATTTGGAAATGGGACAAGTGTGTATGCTTTCCCATATTTTGTGATTTTTTAATTTTGTTAGAAATGTAACTTTGAATCAGATGATTCCTTTTCTTTAAGAACAAACTTCCGTTGGCTCTGTGATGCAGTTGAAATTTTTTGACAAAAATCATTCAGATGTGTTAAATATACTTGAGTTGGCAATGAAATTTCTGACCGTGCTGTATAAAGCGTCACTGCTGTGCCATACAGTGCCCGCAGACCAAGGTGTGCATGGGTGTGTGTTCCTTGACACTTTCTGTTCTTCTCCTTAAAAAGCTGCAACAAAAGAGAAGTGATTTTTAACTTAACCAAACTTGGTGGCATTTGAAAAGGTTGTTAGTTCATGACCTGCTCTTCTATTGAAACATGTGTGTGCCTTCCAGGCCAGGCTATTCAGTAATGCAATCTTATTTATTTTAACAGTAGGCAGCATTTTTTGCGTGCTCCAGCTTTATTGCGTGACTGGTTGTGTTGTGGGAGGAAGAAACTTTATTGGACTTGTACCAGTTTATGCTGTATTTAAATTATGTCCTGAGACGCTTTTCTTCAGAAGTTGTTGCATTTGTATTCAAAACCACCACTCCGAAAATAGTCTGTATTACTGGAAAGTGAGCCCCCAAACTATTCTTTTGTTTGTTTGTTGGAGTCTGAGGAGCAGTTAACTCCAACTACAATATCTTAGAGTTACAATCTGGTAAGGTTGTCTTCTTACAGATGGAAAAAAAATATATATATAAATGAATTCACAGAAATATCAAGGCTGCTTCTCACATTAACAGAGCACAGAAATTCCCATATCCATGACAGAAAATGAGGCAAAAAGACATCAGTACCCAGGGTTAAGTGGTGGTCATGGCTGAAGCAGCTGACAAACCTGGTTTTCAGCTAAATAGGAAAAAAATATCTCTACAGCCAAATGTATGTAGCTCAATCCCCCAGTATTCCCAGTCCACTTAAACTTCTCTAATGAGAAATTAAGAGTGAAGCAGACCGTGGCATTAAGAAAGTTTTGATTTATGCCTCCAGAAGAGTTGGTCAATAGTCCTGGGCTGAATGCGAGGTTGAAACACAAAAGCGTCCATCACGGTATGCCCATGGTCACTCTTGAGAAAGGGGCCTGCCAATACTCTCGCTGTTCTTTGGAATTTATTAATAAAGAAATAGGGAAAAAAATATATATCACATCTTGGGGAAAAATAAAAGCAGAATTGGTGTCAGAGCTGAATCAATGTGCAGCATTACTTGGTTACCTGTTTCAAAAATGAGATTGATGTGATTTTGTGGAAATACACATTAGCCATAAAACAAAGTGCATTTTGGGAGAAATAGGACTTCTGCATAATTTAAACAGGCAGGTTTCCTTGGACATAAATGGGAATTGAATAAGGCCTTAGGCGTTTTTCTATTCATACATTAAGAATTATTAAGATGGACTACCACACTTACAAATGCTGATAATAGAGGCATAGAGACACTCGAGTCACAGGAGAAATCTTCTGTTGCACTTACAGCCCTGTAATTGGTCTCTAATTATTGATTGCAGCAGAGTTCCTTGAATACAGTAGCAGCTCATGTTGGGGGATAATTTATGTTCATGGAGAATTATTACCAAAGCCACATGTTATAACATACTTAAAAACCTTTATGCTTTATAGAACGTAGAATATTCTCAGAGTGCCAAGTAAAATAGATAAAATGCTTTGGGGAAGACTTGAATGTGGTCTTGGTTGTGTGGAGTTTGGAGCCAGCAGGCATTGCTTTACTGATGCTTCAGAAAGCCAGAAGAAAGCTCCCAGCAAAAGAAGAGTCAGCTTCATCAGGATTTCAGTGTGTTAAATCATAGTTTTGAATTTATGCTGCTTTTTCATGTTGGATTAATTTTTAGGAGTAGATACTGAGTATTCATCTGACCTGATGGCTAGAACTTAATTGCTGCTGAGGGTAATTAAAAAATAAATAAATTGCTGCAGCAGTGCGGGTTCCTCATCACATGGTACCCAGTACCCTGGTTGTGCAGCAGGCTCAGGGCTGTCAGCAGCGTGTGCAGGAGTCTTCCTCTTCTCCACTCTGCACAGGTCTTGCTTACAACAGAGGGAAGATCTGGAACATTTTTGTTTTTAACTCTGTCCTGCTCACTACATGGAAAAAAAAAAAGTCTCCCTGTAGAAAAGCTTGTGATTCTGAGAAGTGGTGGATAAGTTCAATCCCTCCCATGAAGTCTCAAGAGGAGAAGAGGGAGAAGGATAATGCTGGGTGCCTGTGAGAGGACTGAGCATCCAGGCAGGGAGAGAAGGAGAGCAGCTTTGACTTCAGGAGGAAGCTAAGAAAGAAAAACTCTGGTCCAGAGCAGCTGAAGTGGAAGGCAGTTCAGCTGGGGGCCATGGGCGGTGCGGGGGCTCCCTGTGGCATCCCTGCGGGGCTCTCGCCACCTCCCCTGCTCCGTGCTGCCTTCCTCAGCGAGGCGTGGGGGAGGAATTTTCCAATGGCATCCCCTCCAGCTGGGTGTGGGAGGTGTTCAGCTCCATCGCCATCTGCTAAGGAGGTGTTAGAGAACAGAGGGCTTTTTCCCTGTTCTATTTCAAGAAAGAAGGAAAAAAAGGAATTTGTGTGTGTTTCTGTGTCAGAGTTTGCAGTTTACAGTAATAATAGCAAAACCCCATGTAACAGCTGCAGAAGTTCTCATGTACACTTGTACAGAAATATGAAATAATTATTGCAGTCAGTTCTTTTCAATGTTAATACAATAGCATTTTTTTCTCCCAAAGGAACAGTCTTACAAATGGATAGTTAATAGTCAATTTTGTGATTCTGTAATAATAATTCATTATTACTGCTTTAATTTTCTTTATATGGTGGCCCAAGGGTGGTAATCCAGAAGCAGTTGGTTTGTGATTATGGTGCTCATGCTTCTCATACACAGCTCCAACACCCTACTGATGCCAAAAGAAGACCTGGGTCATGGCAACCCCATGAAACAATGCACTCCCTATTTATCAGTCCCTAAGTGATCCCTGAAACCACATCACGGATTCTAGTCTAAATTTCTCTGTAAATCATCTTTGCTTTATTTTTATGTATACCTCTGCGTAAATCTGCATTTCTTTAGGTGGTGTATTATGGAGGAAATTAATTCTAGTTCAGTAAAATTAGTAATATTTAAAATTATTTTTCAAGTTCTTACTAAGACTTGATTTAGCAAAGATTTTGTGTAGTTGCTGGACTATGGACTGAGATCAACAGATGTCTTGTTCCAATCCAGACTAATGATAATAAGATTAATGTGTTTCATTATTTATTTTCAAAGTCCTGACATCATTTTTTAGTACGTACCTAATGGAAGAATTATTTATTTTCCCCAAAGATCACGGAAATGTTGAATGACTCTGGTAGCTGAATCACCATGTTTCTTCAGGTTTCCCTTCTGATACAGCACTGACTTGCAGATACTTATGTGAGTGAGTAATCCTGTGTGTGACTTCGATGCATTTGCATGTAGCTCCTTTACGAGCTTGGTAAAAGCTCTGCTGTTCGGGGAGCTGCAGACACGTCCCTCCTCCGGGGAGATGTGCAGTCCTGTGCCTCCGCTCACGCTGCTGAGCGAGTCCCGTGCGTGATGCGCATCAGTCAGGTCTCGGCAGTGCTGCTGCAGTCGGAGGGCTTGGTGTGTCAGTAGGTGTCAGCATTCAGTTGCTGTGTAATTGAGCACTGTGATTGAATGCTCATGGCAACACGCCTGCGGAATTAATGCCAAGTACTCTACAAACTGTGCTTTAGGATAGGATTATTCAACCAGAAGTTTCTGGATACAGAAAGTGAAAAAGATACTTACAGCTCTGTTTGGTGTCCAAACCCCCGATTTCTTCACTGGAAACAACGTTTTGCTCCGTCACACTTGCTGACAGCACAGTGTGTGAACACAAGCACTTGCCCATGCAGTGTTGTGCAAGTGTTGTGGACGCTGGCTCACCTTATGTCTGTGCTCACCCTTGGGTGGGTTGCGGCGCTGCTGGCAGCACGAGCCCCTGCTCCTTCCCCTTGAGAAGTGGATACGTGCCTTGGACAAGCTGCTGGCAAAAGTCTCTGCTGATAGCTGTAGAGCACCTGTGGCTGTGCCTTCTTTTCTAACCACGTTTTAGCCTCCCATTTTTCCAGGCCTGTGACTGTAGGACTGTGTTCGCTCAGTGCGTTAGGATGAGCTGGTGCACACCCTAACAACGAACTCACTGGGGGAGGCTGCAGTCATAGCACGTTGAGGAGACTCCTCAAAGGGTTGTCAGAGGGGTTTCTGAGCTCACATTACCTGGTGAAGTGATGGGACTGTGGCTTCCTTGTGGCTTCCTGTGCGCTTTCAGGAGAGATGGTGTGAGGAAGCACAGCTCGGTGGCTTTCCTGCAACACAAAGCTTCAGTCTTGGCCCATCTGTATGAGGGGATTGTGTGGGAACATAACAAATCTGGAAATGGTGCACAGGTTACAGCTCAGGGACTGCAGAAAATAAAGTAACATGTGGAAGCTGTACGCGTTTATATGTAACAATGTGATTTGGGTTTTAGAGATGCTGTGGTTGTTACTGCTCTTAAATCACCTCCCTGGATAAGCACACGCGTGCACAGCCAGGCTTCAGCACACCAGTCCTTGGTCAGTGCTTCAGCCGTCAGCCAGGGCTGCTGCTTCGTGCAGATCGCTGCCTGGTGGAACTAATTAACTTGCTCTGTGTAATTGGCTTTGTGAGGAGCAAAGAACCCCTTTGAACTAGGATCTGGTGCAGTTATTTTCATATCCATACTAATGCTGTTTCCTCTAGCAGATGCAGGGCTTTTAACATCTCTGAGCCTTTTTGGTTTATGCTTTCTGTTCCTTCCCTCTTTCTCTTCCCAGCCACTGTAACTGCTGGCATCAGGTGAAACAGCATGAAGAAATACTTTTTTCACAGACCTGCTGTGCAAATGACGTTGGATTTACAAACCTGAAGGGGGCTTGCTTGCCTTCCCAGCCTGTCAGTCTCAGGAAAACTCCACTTCAGCTGCAAAATGCAGCTGTAGGAAGCGTGAGGTTCTGCAGTGAGCACGGGGGAAGGTGCAGCAATGGGACAGATCTCAGCAGTGGCTGGGTCCTCTGCTCTGCACTAGGAGCAGATCAGATGTCAGGTCAGGCAGTGCCCAAGGCGAGGTCTCTCCAGCTTTACTCCTTATGGTTCGACTCAGTCAACTGAGAGTCTTTTTGTATCTTGTCAGAGGGAATGTCCCTGGGCTGAGAATTGCATTGTACCCCATTAACTTCCAGTAGTAAGGTGGCCTTGCACACTGAGCTGTTCCAGCCTTGAGGGATTATCCAAAATACTTCAGTTGTGAAGACCAGCTCCATTTCTGCCTCCTCAAAGAAGATGCTGTGGCCTCATCTCCACTTCTCTATGCATGCCGAGAGCTGTGTTTGTGCCTCTTTGGGAGATGAGCCCGCTCGGTGCCGTGCTGGGCAGGTGGTGACTGCCAGCACCGACGTGTGACCCCATTGCTGCACCCCACCTGGCCCAGTTTCTCCAGCTGTCATTGAGAAATCAAATCATTCTTTTGTGAAGTAGATAAAATCCAGATGCAATGGTGATCATACAGTAGAGGCGGTGGTGGTACAGGGATTTTCGTTGTTATTGCTGAATTACGATATTGGTGAAGGAAGAATAATTACCCATTGCTCATCAAGCACTCCTTAACCACCGTGCTGCAAGAATATAGCTGGTGCTAGCAACTAATCTTCTTGTAGGCTTTTGTGAGAAACGCAGGATTATCCCCTTCATTTCACCCATTCAGGTTGTTTCTAGCTCATTTTGCCTTGTTATTTCTCTAAAGAATGCCAATTCTGCCTCATGATTCCATCCCTTCCTGGCTGACACATTGATCCTTCCTCGGGAGGCTCCGCAGTGTATTCCTCAGTAGTTCAGTATTACAGCCTGCCCTCAGTATAATGATTTCATTTAAACACTAATGCTTCCTCATCCTACAAGTTTAAAATATGTTGCATTTTGCTGCTGCCTGTGCTCAACAGCCTAACGCCAGCAGAAGTGAATCCGGAGCATCACGGGATGAGGCGATGTGTTTAATGGAATCATTATTTTTAGGAAGGAACAAAGCAGTGCCATTTCTTGCAGCATTCAGACTTCTCAATTTAATTATTTCTTAAATACTCTCTGAGGAAGAAGAGTGGGGGGAGCTTCTGTGGGCAGAAATACAAGTGGTGCTGGGCGGCATGGGTGTCTGTCCGGCTTCAGGGGCTTTGAGCCACAAGTTGGGTAAGCGCAGCTCTGCATTGTTGTAACGAGCACAAGAAAACCACCTGGTAATTCCCAACCTAGGGCAAGCTGCTTGGGCCACGTGGTTGCAAAGGATAAACTTGTCTGCGGGACCACTCACCAGTGTGCACTCAGGCAGAGCAAGTGAAGCTGGGACATGGTAAATACTTCTGGCATCAGGCAGTCAGGGTTAAAACCCGACAAGTCAGCTGTGTGAAGTGAGAGGAGTTCCCTGGATTCAGCCTGAGGCCAGCAGGGTTTCTGCACCAGGGGGCTGTTCTGTAGTGATATGTGAGCTATTCCTGGAAGGGTCCTTTGCCACAGCTTTTGATAGAGATGGGAACACTTTTAATTACCATTTATTTTTGGTAAAAACAAAACAAAACAAAAGCTACCTACCTATCTGCAGATCTGGTAAACGCTTTGTGAAGAGATGGCCTATGATACAATAAATAAAAACAGTCACACACAACTGAACGTGACAAATTCATATTTTTGAAAGCAAATGTATTTATGGCTTTTGATTGTGATATATTTTCAGTCCCAAATTAAGTTGGTTTATATATGTATTTGTTTTGGGATTGCAAAAAAAAAACAATTATGTTGCTTTTTTTCCTTCCTCCCTTATGTTCACCCAGTGAGAATAAGGGAAGGTGCCCAGGTCTCTTGCTGGGTGATACCCACCTGGGCTTACCCTGCTACAGCGGTGGCTTCCACCTTAGAGCACTACTGACCTCCAAGCCAGCATCAAATAGCAATATGCATTGGCTATTATCATCTCCCTGGAGCCACAGAAGAACCCTGGTGCCTTTTCTCTGTGCTGAGCAGGGGAGCACGGCACCTGTCCCTTGTGGTGGTGTGGCCACAATTGATGTTAATTTCTGTGCCTGTACTAAGCCTGTGTAAACTCTGCTGATCACTCTGGCCAATACTCATGCACTGTTATTTAATCCTGTTTTCCTGCTTTACATAAGCAGTTTACCAGCACGTGATGATTTGATTTTCTTGGCACCCCGCTTACTTCTCACTTTTCTTTATCAGTTGATTTACTGCTTCTAGGCAGAAGATGAATAGTTTGCACTTTGTACTCTTAAATCAAAACAGAATGGAAAAGACTGGTTTAATCATATTTTATTCCAACCCCACTTATCTGTATCACCTATTGCTTCGCCCTGTCAGGAGTGATATGTCTGCAATATCCTATCTGTGGTGTTTGCTCACCACAGGTTTTGCTTATTCATGATTCCAGCATTGTTTTAGAACAAAGCCATGAAAAGAGGGCACCGAGCAGTTCAGCACTGCTTCTGGTGCTTTGAACAATGAGACCGGGATGAGTTGGGAACAGCAATTCAGTAACAGTTTACGTTTCCATTTAAACCTTGGCATAGTTTGAATATGAACTGTAAGCTAGGTCTTAATTCTGCATGATGTTTACGCATATTCTTAACATTAAACATATCTGTCAGGCTTTCCAGCTACGTGTATTTTACCTGACATAGTTGAAGTATGTGAACCAGTGGTTGTTTTAGCACAGGCTTGTATACCTCCTTGAATCTTGGTCTGAATGCAAAAACTGGTTTTGCATTTTTTGATTTGAGTTCAATTCATACTGGATTATAAAGCAGAAATTAAAGCAACTTAATGAAAATATATTTAACACTTTGGTGATGTAATCTTATCTTAAATGAAAACAAATGTTTGGACCATTTTTCCAACTGGATTTGAATTCTGTGGTTCAAGCTCATGAATGTACATCCCTAATAGTTTGGATAAAGCATCTGGAAACTAGCAATCCATTCCTTTCACAGCCAAAATATAACATTAAAACTGTTTCAGTACAGCTTGGCAATGAAAAATGTTCTAGATATCAAAGTACTACAGGGTGAAAGATTTAACTTTGAAAATTAAATAATCAAATGAGTTGACATTACTGTATGTAAAAGCATGTGGTGCATTCAAATTATTTCTCATCAAAAGACAAATTTCTTGCAAAGACAGACAGTGACAGGATATTTTTCCATTGCCTTTTTTCTTGAACTGTATTTGAGCTGGCACGATGTATATAAGTGGAGCTTACCTTTAAACAGAGTTGGGTCTTCAGCCTGAAGCGTGCCAGAGCTTTCTGCTCTGCCACAGTGGTCTTCTGCTTCTAGCAATAGAGCAATTAAAGATATCCTTTATTTGATCAGCTGGAGAGCATTGTTGGTGTAATTTTCATTTTCCTCCTTGCCTGTTGCCAGCATATGAAATGATTTATAAGATTTATAACAGCCTGAGTAATACTGCCTGTGGCTGCAAACAGTTCTTCAGAATTTTCCATTTCTTTCATTGGAGTGTAGCTACATAAATGGTACTTGGTGTTTTCTATCTCGTTTGCTATTTTATTGCCTGTGAATCAAGCAATAGAAAAGCTTGTGTGTTTGACTCCAAAGGTTTAGACTCGAAACCAGGTTCTGCCATCACTTAGCACTGTGGCCCCTTTGAGGGGACTAAGCTAAATTGAATTACATCTTTTCCAAGGCTACAGCAAACAACGCAGTCCTGGCTGAGCAAGGCTTTCTCCAGTTAAAAATCACTTTTTAACTTTGTCCACTCATCATGTTGTTATGGACAAATTTTTCTGAGCAATCAAAGGAAATTGTGAAGGTACAAACTAATGCATTACTGTGATAAAACACAACTTTCAATTCAGTCGGGCTAATTGACTTATTGCTCACCTCAGCCTGTGAGCTGTGGTGTGAATCAGCATGGAAGTGATTCACAATGAACCACGACAGGACAGCGGGAGAGGCAGCCTGAAGGATACATGTGCTCTGAGCAGCTAAAACTAATTTTAAACAATATGGACAAAAATGTTTGTTCTAAAGGTCTTGGTTTGACCAGTCAATAACACCCCCTCCTCTTACGTTTTCATCCCTAGGCATTATTCACTCTGAGCTTCCTTTTAGTGCCCTGGGACTCACCAAAACCCCAACCTGCAGTTCTGTTGCACAATGATACTTTGCTCTTTCACCACCCATAAAGCCAATTAGTGAAACCAAAGATTTCTTCCTATACAAAAATAAGAAGTTAGAATACGTATCTAGTAATCCTTTGTAACCTTTAGAGAAAGTGCTGTGTGATATTTAGAGATGAGCTCCTAGCCCTGGTGGCAGCCGCTGCTTGCAGCAGCTGGTGGTGCAGGGGCCAGGCTGCACAACGCGGGAGCTGCTCTGCTCGCAATGAAGAAGCTGAGATTGAGGCTTTTGCTCAGGAGCAGCTGAGGGATATCAGGTGGTATGGGTAGCTTTTGCACTCCGTGGCTGGTCAATGTAATGCATAAGAGCAGCCTGAACCTTTCTGAAAGCACTAGGATTTTGGGAGACGAAACTGTTGAATGCCTCCTGTGTTCTGCTGAAGCAAGACCTGCTCTAAAACTCAGGAAATCAATAGGCTTTTCCTGGTGTCCTTAACTCTCACCATTATTAAATTGCTATTCTTCTCTTGCTGCTCTTCTTACTATATTTGTTATTTTTAAGACTGGTGCAGCTGCAGAGTTGTCTTACCTCCTGACGCTGAGAGCTCACTGAGTGTTTAAAGATGGGACTCATCCTTTTGAGCTGAACTTCGCCTTAGCTTTCCTGCCTGATAAATGAAGAAAACATCTTCTCATGATGGCTGTCTTTCTCCATCAATTATGGAATATCAGCCACACAACATTTCAACAGCTATCACTGAAACGAAAAATACCCTCTGTGTCTAAATGGACATGGCTCTAAAAGACTAATGGTGGGAATCGTAGGTGGACCTATGAGTTGTTCTGCCCTCTGAAGAAATCTTTCTGACTTGCCTCTCTTGCAGTCATTCTTACTACCTTTGTCAAAAAGCAATTTTAGCTGTAGGCTTCGTTGCTGTTTTGTGCTTGCTGTCTGTGGAAATAACTGAGGAATTATGGAAATTTCAGTTAGGAAATAGTCATTTTGAACATTATCTATTTAGTTCAGTTTCTTCCAGAAGAACACACTTAAAGAACAGATAGAAATCATTTTTCAGTCTTAAAGCTCAAATTGTCTTGTTAGCGTGTCACTTTTGAGTGAAGAAATGGATTGACATTGATTTTTCTTTTTTTCCCTTTTACACCAGTATCCAAGTTTTTTGTGTCAGTTTGATTCGACAGAAACTGAGATCTGCCTTTATTATTTTTAGACTACTGACGGTTCAGTGTCTGTGACACACAGGGAAAGTTCCACACGCTTCTGACAGAGATTACACTGCTTAATGTTTTCTCTTTCTTACGTTTCTCGTGAATGCCATACCATGTTGACTCCAAAGTGAATGAATGCTGGTTAAGATGTACGGTAACTGAATTGACTTTGATTTCTGGAGTTTAGGCAACGCGTCCATGAATTTCTGCCAGCTCACACCTCCGTTAAATCATTCTGAAAATCTCTGCCAGAACAACTGCTCCCCTGTGCGCTCAGGCCCACTGGAAAGCACCACCCTCGGAGCTGCTAGCTTCTGGTGCCCAGGAGCTATGTCTTTGTGACAATAAAAAGTGAAGAAAAAGATCACCAAGATCTCAGAATAGGTGTGTGTTTTATAGGCACAGCAAATGTGTCCCAAATGTATGTAGACGGCCCAGTCTGAGCCGCAGTGGCCTGAAGCTACGCGTCCCTTCTGTGTCCTGTGAGCATGAGCAGCCTGAGGCTATGCCCTGTGCCCCACGGTGGGGACGGGCTTTGCTCAGGGTGTCTGTGTGCCCTCCTGCCAGCAGTCACCCTTGGTTCGTGTCTGCCTTCCTCTGCTGCCTTAAAATCCTGGCATTTCCTTTCTGAACTTGGCCTCTGAGCTCTTGAGTTTGTTGCCACGCGTTCTGAAAGGAGCAGGCTCCTGGATATGCACACTGAACACCCACTCCTCCCTCTCCTATTGCTCCAATGGCTTTCTTCTGTAAAGTGTATGATGCACTAAAATTAACCTTACTGTCCGTATTACTCCTTTTGTCACCATTGTTAAGGCTCTGGTATCTATATAATAAATATTGAGTTTGCTGTTCTATGTCTTTCTCTTTAATATGCATTGGGTATATCCCAAATTTCTCACAGTGAATTTAGAGGTACAGGACAAGTCTATGCGTAATTCCAAGTGCTCTCCTGTGCATGAGGAACTCCTCTAGCAATTACCCATGTAATTTATATATTTGCAAGCCCAGGGTCACACATGCTCATTAAGCATGCAGCCCTGGATGTGTGTGCAAGAGGTGAGGTGTGTTTGGAGTTGGGCTTGTCAGGTGTAACCCTGATGCTCTTGGATGCTCCTGCTGGAGGAGTCACTTGTGTTGCATCATATGCCTGGGATACACAGGGTAGTAAATCCTTTGGCTAATGTAAGTACATCAGTCTGGGTGCCTATGGTGCATATGAAAAAAAAAGCAGAAATAAAGTCTAGCTAATAACTTTACTGAGGATCCAGCAGTGAATAATTTGCAGATTAATGAGTGAAGACAGTCCGTGCAAGTAGCAGTAAAGGAGTGCAATGCCTTGTTAAATGTCCCACTTTTCATTCCCTGGCCGTTTTTCCTATAGAAGCATCCTCTTGTCTCCCTGCCTCATTGATTCACTGTCTATTTGCAAATCACATTTGAAAACATATTTCTTCTTCAGCGATTATAGGTTCTAATTCTTTTTTTTTCCTCTGCCATTATTTTAACTTTATAACTATGTTATGTATATCATGTGGAAAATATTTCTTTGTGAATTACACCTTGTGGAATAAAGGTATGTTGGACTGAACTGCAAAGTCTGGGTACAGAATCCGTCAAGGAGGTCAGATGCTGGGCAAGAGCAACTGCGTTAAGCTGTTCATCTGTGGAAAACAGGCTCGAACCAAGTGGATGTTTGGCTGTACCTAAAGTGTGGTGTGTTATTCTGGCTGTCATGTGGATGCCAGTAAAGGTTTTGCTTTCAGAATGTAAACGAGAGTGTGTTGCTGCCGGGTCTTTGAACTGGGACTGACAGTATTAAGTGGTGGACAAAGGTGGGAGCAACTCTTGAGCAGCATATAGAGGTTACAGGAGAGAGAGATTTCAGATATTATTTATTGTCTGTTGTAAATTAATTCTCACGTAAGCTTGTTTGTAAGTCTTTTCCAGTGCATAATTGGTAAATATTTCAGAAGTCGGGCTCTACTGGTACATGGTGCTCACAGAAACCTGCATGTCACAGGGTCCACACAACAGGCTGCAGTTAGCTCCAAGTCACCTGGCATTGTAGTTTCTTCCTGTTAGGTGATTTATTGGTCTGGGTCTGTGTATTACAAATACAAATCTGTTTTGCTTTTTTTTTTTTTTTTTAGGTGTGGGGTGGTGCTAGTTAATCTGGGAAGTTTCAGTTTACATGTATCTGCTTAACTAAATTGCAAGGGTCAATTATATGTTCAATCTGATTGTTGATGTCTGTAATTAGATGTACTCACTTTGATTTTTTCTTACCAGAAATTATTTTTTTTAAAAACTCTAGTCTTTCTGTCTGCCTTATATACTTTCTGTGTATGGATATTTGTATACATGCATTTATCTAAGTATAGGCTCTTCAACTACATTTTTTATAATTTTTCTTTGATAGCAAGCATTTCTGTAAAACATTCTATATGAACAGGCAAAAGAAGACTTGTAAGAAGATACAGATGGAGGGCTTCAGGGTGTTAATAACAAAAATAATTAATAAAAAAAAGGGGTTGGGGGCTATCCCTGTCAATGCACAGTCACAGGCTTTTCCAGCTTTCAGCAATTTGCAGCTGTGGGATTTCCCAGTCCTCCAACCTTCCCTTTGATGCTCTACTTATCTACTAACAGGCAGGTTTTATTTCCCCACTTCATTCACCTTGATCTTGACCCAGAAAGACAATTATTTAAATTCCAAGGACCCATTAATCTTTGACATCCTCATAGAACAGAGCAAATCAGCTGCTTTTATAATGCAGACATCTATCTTGTTGGAAATGGTCTGAGATCAAAAGGTTACAGGTGAATGAGGAGCCAGTAACGATTTATGGAGCTATTTCTGCTGTTGAGATCTCTTCACCAGGGGCCTATCCCTCGTGAAACACATCTGGAGTTTCATCTGTGTTGGGGTTTTCTTCTCAGTCTTTATTACAAACTGTCTTAGATATAAATCCAAACCAGCCTTGGAGGTCCAAATGATTTTACATCTGGAATTTGTGCTAATCCAGGTCACAAAACATTGCGTGTACAAGGATATTTTTCCTTGTCTGGTGGCCCAGCTCTGTTAGTCTGATTATAGCAATGAATTACAATGAAATTTTTTCAGTGTGTTTTTCTTTGATGGATGAGTGCACTTTCTCTTCTTTTTCCCCTTTATAGACCAGACTGAAGGATGTATTTGATCACCAAGAGTTAATTATTAAAGAGGGAAAGGAACATTCATTTCAAAAGCAGATGGTTTTCAACGTTCACTGTATGCTGGCAGCAAGGCAGTTTTCCTCCAGCTCTGTGGTCCTTTATCAATATGCAGCTAAGTATCAAGTGAAAATAAATAATGGAAAGAACATTGCATTAATTTTTTTCCTTCCATGAGAGAATACAAGTCCTACGAGGAGCGGCTGAGGGAGCTGGGCTTGTTCAGCCTGGAGAAGAGGAGGCTCAGGGGTGACCTTATCGCTCTTTTTAGGTACCTCAAGGGAGGCTGTAGCGAGGTGGGGGTTGGCCTGTTCTCCCACGTGCCTGGTGACAGGACGAGGGGGAATAGGCTTAAGTTGAGCCAGGGGAGTTTTAGGTTAGATGTTAGGAAGAACTTCTTCACTGAAAGGGTTGTGAGGCACTGGAACAGGCTGCCCAGGGAAGTGGTGGAGTCACCATCCCTGGAAGTCTTCAAAAGACGTTTAGATGTAGAGCTTAGTGATATGGTTTAGTGGAGGGCTGTTAGCGTTAGGTTGGAGGTTGGACTCGATGACCTTGAGGTCTCTTCCAACCTAGGAAATTCTGTGATTCTGTGATTAATAATATGGCCTTGTCTTACCAGTCACCAATGGAAAGAAGACAAAGAGGTTAAAGTTTCGGGATTAATTTCTGGATCTGCATGCTTTACTGATTTACATGCCATAGAGCATCCGCTCATCAACTTACAGCTGTTTCTATAAGGAATAATGTTAACTACTAAACTAAAAAACAAAACATTCACATGGTGGTGGGTGGGGTGGGGAGGAATAGCCAAGTGTTTAATAAGTATGCTACTCTTTGACTGCTGTGAGGGCTTGGGCTGATATACTTTAATGGGCATTGGGTAAAACCAAATTAATTTCACTCTACGTGAGTTTTGAGTCTTTCAGAGCTTCCACTTAAAATTTCATTAAGAAATAACCATTCTAGGCAGAGCTCTGACCAGCTGGCTTGTTGGCTACCAACCCTTTTAGAAAGAGGATTTAAGGGCTTTCATATGTTTGCAAACCAGCCACTCTTGGTATGTATGAACTGTCCTTCTCTCCTCCTTCTATCCCACCTTGTGTATAAAAATACCAGACTGTTAATCCTAGAAAATATTTAGGCATTTTGAGCAGTTGCTTCTAAACTACTTTTACTG
Source organism: Aythya marila (assembly GCF_965140915.1). Classification (NCBI taxonomy): domain Eukaryota; kingdom Metazoa; phylum Chordata; class Aves; order Anseriformes; family Anatidae; genus Aythya; species Aythya marila. Next base: position 1,406,788 of record NC_139051.1, on the reverse strand, counting down.
CAAATATTGCCTAAGCAAGTAATGCACCCAATTTCTAATGCAGTATATAGAAGTTATCCACAGAAACCTCGTCCTGAAGATAATAGGATGTGGGGAAAATTAGACTTTGGAGATGGTTATAGATAAGTAAGGTGATGGGCCATTCTTTCATTCTCTTGAAAACATTTATCTAAGTTAAAGATGTTAAAACTCTAGAAATTCATTTCTGAGTAAAGTAACCTGCCATAAACCAACTGAAAATATTACTTCTATAAGGCAGTATTGCACTTAAGTGGATATTAAAGGTACTTTGAAATCTAGCAGCATGGTTTGGTGTTACTATATGCTATACTTTGAATACTGAACACCTTCTGTACGTACAAATATGGAGAAAGTGTGATGATGGTACATGGCATGTCAAACTTCATTTTCCAATTTAAATTCTCTTGTTAACAACATTAAAACAGGTTCTGTATTAATGAGTTTGCTCAAAATTCCACTTCAGTGGCTTCTCTGAAATTCTGTTACCATTTTGTTAATATAAAAGGCTGTGTTTACCTTTGGATTTTAATCTCTCCAAATCTTCATGAAGTTTCCTGCATTTATAGAGATGGTTGGCTGTGCAATATTTTTGTCTGTTGGCTTAGAAAAAAAATTGAGATGTATGTCTACCTATCTACTAAGGCAAAATGTCAAAACTGGTATAAATCACCTCAGACTCAGTTCTCTTTGTTTTCTATGCCTGTGGTGCCTCTCCACTGCATCTTGGAACCTCTGCTCGCCTCTGGTCAGAGCTGTGCCTGCCCTCTCCCAGCCTTGTGTGCTCACCTGCTGGCTCCCATTCATGTTTCCTGGCTCCTGCATGTGGCCAGTTCACCTCCACATACACCAAATGGGCTGGAGGGTAGTTTTGGGGCTCGGGTGCAGTTCTTCCTAATTGGTTGAGCATCTGCTTTTGTTGAATCCAGTCCAAATCTTTCTGCAGATACGATAGAAAAGTCCAATCTGGGCTGAATGCCAGCTAGGCACTGTGCTTAAGTAATAAGTACAATTATCTTGCTAATAAACACCAGCTTTGAATTAAGCTTATGTTTATAAATACATAGGATGCTTAAATGTTAAGTGGAATGAATTAAAATCCAAAAGAAGTTCTGTCACAGGCAAAGATGCAATAATGTACGTGCTTTCAGGGTTGTGATTACCTTACTTTCTTTTAGAATTCAGTATTTACGTTAATTCACCAAGGAAAAATAGTGTTAAAGCTGGGACAGTTTTGCACAAACAAATATTTTTCACTTAATATCTATTGAACTAAATCATAAGGTACAGAGAGGCGCATTGTTAGTACAGAAGTTTTCTATATATAAGCTCAATGTCTGTACAAAAAGAAAAGAAAGATTTACCCCATCACTGTGTGCACTGCTGGAATGCTTTGCTCACACACCTGTTTGCTGCGTGCTTTGATTCAGGTTATGTCTGCAGGTTAAAATTCTGTGTTCTATTCTTTGCAGTCGACCCTTCCTACTATCTACGTACATGGTTCTCAATTTCTGGTTGTTCCAATGGCTGTTTTCTTAGTCACCTTTACTCTTTCAACAGATATTCCAAGGCTTAAGAGTCTTGCTAGCACACTGAACACAGACAAGTGTTATTACTCATTTTAAAGTAGTCTTAATCTTGTCTTTTCATCTGTCGCTATAGGTTGTATCAGTCCTCTGAGCATCACTGAACATTTCAAGACAAGTTGTTTGTGAAGCATGATCCCAGCAGATCCTCCACAAGAACAAAAAGGTATTATTCATATTTATCAACATGGAGACAGAGTTAATGTTTAGTCTAGATGCCTAAATAGGCTATAAACTTACTGCCAGCTGCTTTCTTTAAAAACGTTTTATTGTGTTATCTCTGCCCTGTGCTAGTGGCATGCAGGTCTCAAAAGGAAGAGAAGAGGGTAAGTTTTACCTTTTTTTTTTTTCCCTTGCCTCTCAGATCAGGGAGGTTTTGTTCCATTTCTGTCAAAGGCTCTGACAGGTGTTCTTCCTGCAATCCTTATAAATCGTTCTAAATGTCTGTGTGGCATTCACCTGCCTTGTATTTTTCTTTTAAGTTTTGGTCTTAATTGGGATCCATGTAGACATTTATTTAGTTTGTTTTATTGAGCAGCAGCAGAGCAGAGTATTCCCTCCCACGGAGGCAGGCTCGGGAGAGGACCTGAGGGCAGGTAGTTTTGTGGAGACCTATGCCAATCACAAGCAATTTCCCTTTAAATAATTTATTTAAAATTATTTAAAGGTGGGGGGAAGGATGCATGGAATCATTGCCATCTGTGTGCTTCTTCTCTGATGCTAATCAAGCTCTTCTGCCAGGTAGCTCTTCCCCATGGGCCTCTCTTGCAGGGAGTTTTTTAGTTCAAAGGCTCTGCAGAAATCCAAAGTATCTCAGCTACCACGTCCTGTCAGACCTCCAGCTTGCTGCATCTGTCACTGTAGCCAAGTTTTGTGCGATGTGGATCTCCATCCTGGTGGGATCCCAGGGAATGCTCCCCTTTTCTTCTCTGCTTCCTGCCATTTCTTTGAGTTTTGGTTTCTTCTTTTTGCTTGTTTCACCTGCCCTTTAGCCAGATGGACTTGTTCAAACTTAGAAATGCAGCCATGGCTTTCTGTTTGAAAGCATATTGAGAACAAAAATTATGATAACGTACAAAAATGCAAATTGGAATTGATCATGTACGGTACAGCCTAGAAAAGTGCTAACAAGGACAACATAATCAGACAACACGATGTTCACAGAGGATGGAGCAGTGGAACAGAAGACTGATGATGGAAGATAGAAACACTGCAAAAAGGAGAAAAAGAAATACAGATCCAGCTTCATGCCTGCCTTCAGTACAGAGGTGATAAGAGATGGTGAGGAGTGGCTGCAGCTGAGCAGGATGCGAGGTGTGCTCAGGGAGTGCAGCAGCAGCAGCAGCTGGCATCCATCCATCCCCATGTCCTGGGGTGATGGCAGAGGTGTGCTCGCTCCTCTGTTCTTTGACCAGTGCTTTTAGCAATGTGGTTTGCAGTCATCTGCAGAAAACAGTTGAACTCTCTTCTATGAGTTACATTCTTATGCCAAGAATTCGGGAAGTCTGCCCACTATTATCAATATGGTTGGTTCCTTCTAATCAATCATACTAGGTTGAATAGAATCTAATATTTCCTACCGATGTCTGTGGAAGGAAGCTTAATTTGAGGTCATTTATTCCATTCACTAAAAGTTTTACAAGTAGCTTTAAGGATCAAGCAGCTTTAAAGATCATGTTATCTGATAACTATTGTCTTATTGTGTTAAAACTAGAACATAAAATTATTTAATTACCATATTCTGTATGTTCAGCTCCTCAGGATATTTTTCCTTTCCAGAACATGCAATCAGCACATCCCTAGGCCAATTATAAATTATAAAATATCACCATCAAATATGAGTATTCTTGAGTGGAGGTGAGTATTTTGAGTGGGTATTTACTGAAGAAGAAGAAGAAAAAAATTAGAATTTGCTTTATCACTTTCTTTGAGTTTGTCTTCTTCAAAGCCAACTAATTTATCAGGATGAATATTTGTAGACACAGCAGACAACGGAGAATATTTATGGAAAGTGAATTTTAAACTCAAGCATGAATATTAATGCTGAATCTGAGTTATTTTTTATTTTTATTTATTAATTATTTGCTTTAACTGGGGAAGATATCACAAGCATTGCACTGCAACTTAAACATCTGTATGTGCAGCAAAACTGAACCTCACAGTGAAATGGGATGGTGACTGTTAGCATTTAACTGCTCATAAACCACAGATGACATTTTATGTGGATAAGTAATTATATACAGATACCGTCGCGTAAATCCTGTATTTAATAACTTCATATGAGCCAGGGAATTTGAGGAAAGAAAAAGATTGCTCATATGCTAGTGAATGGTAATCAAATTTATTTATTATTTTTTATTAGTTCACTCAAATAATAACCAGTAGTTAGTTATTTTACTCACAGATTCCATGGCTGTCCATATTATCCCAACTATCTGTGCTAATTAAAATAATTACTTTGATCCAGTACAAATAAATTTGTGCTCATTTGGTAGTTTCTTTTGAACTGTACAGAGAAAAAAGCTGCTGAAATGTGGTAGGTGTGATTAGAACAGAAAAGAAGCAAAATCTCCTCTTGGTCCTTCATAGGGTGGCTTAAGAGGGGGAAAGCTGATGTGGGGAGTAAAGAATGGGAAAATGGATTGATAACAATTCAAGCAGATACTACTTTCTTTGTGTGAGTTTTTTTTTTCCCCTCCCTTCTGGTTGGTTGTGGCTTTTTTGGTTTTCTTTTAACAGCTGCCGGAAAAGATGCCTTTGGGAGTTGGATAGTTTGACATTTCAGGAGTGATAAAATGGATGCACTTGGTCAGAAAAATTCTAATGCCTTTCTCCATCCAACCTGGCCCCCTGCCACTTACGAACAATTTAGCTCATAGGAAGATATTTTTCTTTCTTTTTTTTTTTTGTCCCTTGACAGCTCTGAGGATTTTGTCTGCCTGATTTTTGACAAAGTCAGGATCAATGTTCCACCAGATTTGCTTATGTCTTAAAGCCTTCTCATGGGACTCCTATTGCATCTATCAAGGTGGATGAATTCTTTTTATAGATAAGCAACCTAAACTTTGGACGTTTTTTTCCTTTAGCAAAAACAAAAAAACCATCAGTCTTCCATTCCAACAGGAATAGCTAGAATCCAAAAGCATGCCATAGATTATCCAAAATTTTTATCTCCTGGTGAATAGAAAGTCCTTTATAATTTGTTGACCTCTGCAGAAGTAAGGATATTGCTCTTATAAATTAGTTTCTCCTTCTGTAGTCTGCTGTAATGCATTGAGATTATTAGTACCGTGACCTGTATTGTAGTTCATCCTTTTTTCACTGATGCATTACTCACACCTCATCATATCACCCCTTCTTTTGGAGTGGCTTTTATTTAGAATTGTGGTACTACCTAATTTTAAGGGATTTCTTTATTTTGAGCCACAGAACAGAGAATTGGTCGGAAGGGAGCTGTGGAGGACTCAGGGTCAGACCCGACCCTGGCCCAGAGCAGGGCCAGCCTTGGTGCTGGGTGAGCTCGGGCCAGGTTTCTCAGGGCCCTGTCCGCTCAGGTTTGGAACATCTCCAGGCCCCCACAGCCTCTGTGGGCAACCTGCTTGTGCTTGGTTTTCTCCACTGTAAAATCTTGCCAGGTGTCAAATGCCCCTCGCAGAACATCCTGGCTTTCTGCTCAGTGCTGAGGCAGGGGTGGCAGCTCCTGACACCCATGCTTTGAACCTCACAAATGCAATTAAAAAGCACGTATTTTCAGTCTTCCCATTTCCTCCAGGCACTATGAGTTTGAAAGACAACCTTTTGCAGAATTTATGATCTCTATTTGTAATTCAGAGCTATTCATTCAATTATATGTGCCTGGCTTTGTAGGAGTGCCAGGAGCTTAAAGACATCTGTTTCTTAGGCTTGCTACCACTGCCTTCCCCCAGGATGCTATACCTGGTAATAGGATTTTATTCTATTTCTCTCATGCAGTCCCCTAGTTAAACTACACAGGGACATCAGCCATGCAAAATGCATGTCACACCTCCCTAAATTGGTATAAATTCTTATTCTACAGGAATGCCAAAAGGCCAGGAAAGGATGCGTGAGTTCTCTTGCACTGAGGACTATGTACATACAGTCCAGATTGGCTTACATGAGAATTTAAGACAAGATGCAAAGAAGGTTAATGGAAGGACTGGAGAAGCAACGTAAACACCGCTGGCCATAAACTCTCACTGAATTGCAGTGCACTTATTATATCAACATATTGTTACTGCTCCATTATTTGTATGCTATATATACATGGATAAATATTTATGAACAGTTCTCATTTTCAGTTTCATTCTAGGAATTGTTATGACTGAATAAGCACCTCTGCATACGTCGTCTTCAGAAGGGCTGTCACCGGGAGACTGCAGCAGCTCTCTGGGCTGATCCAGGAACTCATTGTAATTCCCTGCTCATAGCACTTGAAGGATCAATATCATTATTGTTAATGGTCATTGCATGCATGATTCAAGACGAAAACAGCTGCCAAATGTTGAATCACACTCAGACAAACCATCTCAGTGCTGTGCTGTGGCAGCACGTTCCCAGCTAAGCATGAGTACATGGCGTGTCGGCCCTGCTGTCCGGATTACGGGGACACACGCCACAGTGACGTGACAGGCTGTTTCCACAGACTGTTTTCAGATTGTAGCTTTATTTCTGACTATGGGAAATAGTACAGCCAAGGGTCAGGGGAAGAAGTATTATCCTTTCATGCAATTTTATGTATTTCTTACTTTGAATATCTCAGGGATACGCAAAGACATTCAGGTGCCCAGGAGTACCGATTAATGTCTTGGGATTTAGGTATGCAGCCCTGTATTTATACTTTGCATGTTTTGAAATCCATACTGCTATTTCACAATCTAGCTCTTGAACGTTGTATTGCAATTTAAAATATGTGGTCTGACTTTAATAGATATAAAGAATTCATGTAAATATTTTTTTTCTTAAAAATACATTTGCCCTTATTCAGTACAGTTGACAATCTTGGTTCACCAGAGTACCTAAAAGAAAGCCATAATAATCAGCTGTGTAAAAGTGATTTTATAGTACAAATTGGCTTGCTGGGACTGAGGGAGTATTTTGATTGTTATTTTCTCAGTGGAATAGATTGATGTGACATCTGAAATGACAGTCAGGAATAGATTCTGAACTGCCACCTTCATCTCTTAATTAGTACAAGTAATTCTTTTGAACAAAATATGGTTATCATCGAGTTCATTTTGTCCCAGTGAGATTAAAGAGTGCTTGAATTTCACTTTTTTTTTTTGTCCCAGGGGTGGGATAATCCCTGTAATTACATCATATTTTCCACTGTTATTCATGCATCATCTCTAGTGATACTGGGATCTTCTGCAGATCACTTTGAATATATTAGACAAGCCTTGCCAATACACTTCTCATTCAGCAGCTGAAGATTGCTCTAATGGAAGTTGCTACTTTGAGTGATATAAAGTTCCCTCATTGCTTGTTAAGTATATGAAAATGCTGTTAAATGCTTTTTTTCAACCTCTCTATATACAAAATATCATAAATACTGGGATTTTGGTGTGTATAAAGTTGTAGCGAATTGTTATTCCCATTCACAAATTTAATGGTGACTGTTAGGAAGTTGCACAGTTAAAAAACTGCACATGGAAGTATTCAGCTTGGCTATAGCTGTCCTGGGGACAGGACAATCTGGAGTTCTGTATACCTTGGGATATATCAAAAATTTATTTCTCTCTATTTTATTAAATCTGCAAGTCATCAGTAAACACAAAAATTGCAGTTGTTGGCCACTCTTCCCTTTGTCTCAGAAGCTTGTGAAGCACATGACTCAGAACGTCTCCAGCTTCATTTCAGCTGTGCATTAGTGACTGTTCTGCAACAAGCAATGATGATTCCTGACTTTGGAAACATGGTTGTTTTCCTTACCTCCTCCTACAGTCTACAGGCGCTAATTCATCTCAGTTGCCAGGCTTGCTGTGTGCTCTGGTGTCCTCAGCATTCTTCTGACGTCTTGGTGGTGGTCAGGGAAATTGTAACACGTGGACCTGTTGGGCGCTGACCTTCAGTGGCTGCAGGTGACACATCATCTGCTGCCATTCCAGTGGGTTTGGCACTATTTCAACTTGCACCAAAATGAATATCCAGCCTGAAATATTGTAATTCATCCAGTGTTTGCACTTTGCTGGTGGGTTCAGCGGTGAATCTTGCTTCTCTGAGCACATCAGAGGAAGACAAGAAGGGAATAAATGGACTTTAATTATTTCAGGAATACCAGGGAAAGACTGATGCAAACAAGAGCTCAATCTCTGTTTCAAGTATGGTGTGTAGGCTTTCACATTTTTTTTTCAGAGAGAAAACAGAAAATGTCATTTATATTAAGAATTTGTAAAAGTATTCCCTATTTAAATCAATCCATTCTTTCACAAATGGTATCACAGTGGCTGATGTAAATTCCTCACGATTGACTGAAAGTATTAAAGCCATCCTATGCTGGTGAAATGTCATCAGGCTAAAAAAGATCAAATATCTCCATTTCAGAAATGAAAACAACGGCAGATAGAGAGGCTGAACAACTTTGAAAGGGTTTGAAGACACATTTTGCATTGAAAGTGATGGAACAGGGAATAGATCTGATTTTTTTTCCAAGTTCCACTTTCAACCTGCCAGATACTAGGTCCTCAGGCCCCTCATTTGTTGGCATTCTGTTTTATATACATTAGTAAACAGAAAACTTCTCAGCTGTTTGTCAGTACAGGTTATCCAAAGCTGAGTGAGGAGTGCTGCAGAAAGCAGCCAGAGCGAGGGATTTGGAGCAGAGCTGGAGGCATGGAAAGCAGCATGGGGTGGCCTTGTCCAAGGGCTCAGCACGTGGTCCAGTTGCATTGTGACACATGCACACACAGTGTCAATGCACATAATATATAGGGTATATAGGATTTTATTATTGTTTCTTTTTTTAACAGGACACATTGGGAGATTAAAGCCTGTGAATCTCCTTTAGCCACTCAGGGGATCATAGCTTTCAGAGGACTTCTATAATTTCTCTAAACCTGTGATCAAATGCCAAATAAATGAGCTAGGAAGCTGTCAAAAAACCTTGCAATGACCGTTTAGGAAGGCAGGTTTTCAGGGCAGTATCAAAAAGCTTTGTGATATATCCTGTCACTGCTGGAAGGGAGATGCCACAGCACGCTGGGCTCCTCAAAACCCACTGAAAGTCTACTCCTGAGACTGCAGCAATTAAAGTGACTGATGTACTGGGACTCAGCTATCCCCTGCTCAGCACTAGCTGTGCTGGGAAAATGCCTGCTGAGTCGAGCAAATGCCTTCCTGTGTGGCAGGATCAGGCAGGTGGAGGAAACGTGCTGTACCAGGGATGTGGGAGGGCAGCGGTGGGTCTGCGCTCCGTGCCATTTTGCTGGGAGGGGCTGATTGCTTTTGGCTGCTGCAAGAACATTGCAGGGCGACCAGCCTGACTGTCGCCCGACTGGGTAAATTAGCACTTTATGCCCCGTTGTCTGCTGAGATTATCTGTGTCTTGTGGTAATGCGCACACTGCTTTGGGGGATAGTTATCACAGGCAGAGGGAGGACGGGAGGATGAGCTTAGAAAAAGGCTTGGTCTGTGCTGGCAAATTGGTAAGTCTTTGGGCTAGAAGTTTGACAGTAAATATGCTACCTTCAAATGTGGTCTGTAAGTAAACTGAACCTATTAAAATAAATGGGCTATAAGTCCATTGATGTCACGTGCATTTGAAGATCCCCCACAGCACTTTTGCTGGGACAGCTTTCACACTGTTCATTCTTCTTCAGCAGTTTCTGCTTTAATCACCCCTCCTTGAGCTGCTGTGGATCCAATCCAGTTGTCACATATCCCATTAGCATTAACTGGGTCTTGGATGAAGAAATGAACTTCATCCTTAGACTGCAGTCCTTTTGTGCTGGTACAATTCACAAATTAAGCATTACAGCAGAGAACCTTTGTGCGTGTTTCAGCTGTGCGCAGGGGGCAAAGCAAGCGAGGGGCATGGGAATGAGAGAAGGGGCTTTGGGTGTGCAGTGGTTATTCTGCTGGAGAAGCCCCAGAAGTCTTGCACTCAAGATGCCAATGAAATTATCTGCAAGGGTTTTTCTAATGTGGGTTCAGAAGAAAATCAACCCATCTAGAATGGGGTGGCTGCCAGTCCCCTGCTGCCGGAAGGGTTTCTGGGCTAGGAATGTGGGATTCAACGAATCGCTGTGTTGTACTTCTCCCTCTAATATGAAAGGAAGATCCATGTGTCACAGGTTATTATAATTAAGAAAATGTTAAAATAACCAGTTACTCCTCCTGGAATTAGACTTGCTGCTTTTAAAATTTCATTAAATGAGAATCTAAGTCACAGAGAACATATACGTAATCACAACTGCATAGTTCAAAGAGCTCTGTCAAAAATGGGATGCCCAAAAATATGACCTACCTTTCCTTCCGTTTCAGATTTCCAGGGAGTTATTAAAAATTAAAGGTGCCTTTAAGGAGCTTCCCAGAAAACTCTTTAAATGTAGGACATAGTGTACCAGCAGGTTACATTCTGAAACAACTTTTATGCAATATATCGTGCTACAAAGCAGTTTTGTTCAAAGTATTTAAAGTATTTCAATTAAGAAAAATAATGATCAAGGACAAACAACATTTTAGTAGGAAGAGATTAAATTATTTCTATGGTTACTGTGCTGGAGCAGCAGCTAGAACTAAAGTTTTAAGATCCATGTTACTTTTGTTAAAAATTTGATGCTAATGACGAATTTTTCATATACCCAAAAAATCCTTTTTAAGGACAGGATATAAAAGAGAGCTCAAGCTAAGAAGTAATTTTATCTGTTTGAAATTATTTGCGTGTTTCTCTGCTTTGACACCAAATCTGGTGATGGTTTTGACTGTTCCATGTTCAGATATTAAAAGGTTTTAGTTCAAATTGCACAGGGTCCTGCAAACACTGGCAATATACTGTTATTTCTTTTCTTTACTTCTTTTAATATTTTTTTTTTCATTAAAGGTAAGCAACGCACACAAAAAATTGAGATAAAAACAAGTATATTACTTTACCATCCTACCACACTTTTATGTTTGGAGTCTGAAGGTTTGTTGTGTGTTTGGAGGGAGAATGTTTGTAGGTTTTTTCAAACGATAGCTCTCAGACAGCATCACAGTATCCCTCTCTCTATCTTCCGGATGCTTTAGGAGCAAGGTTGCTTTCTGTTATTCGGCAGCCAGGCAGCACAGACAGAAATGATGCCCAGGTAAACCAAATACCCTGCTTTGGGATTGTTTGGTTGGAGTTGCAATAATTACTGTGGAAAGGGGTCTTGAAAGACCTTAAGAAAGCCACTCTCTCTCTTAAAAGTAGATTTTTCAGCTGTAATAAAGTGAAGCAAAATGAGGTGAGCATAAAATACTTGAGTTCCTCCAGTACCCCAGTGATGGCATAAGTGAGGTGCCAGAAGATGCCTGCTCAAAGCTGTAGACTCCCATTTCCTGAAGTTCTCAAGGAGCGGCACTGTAGCAACTGCGGTTGAGTGGAGGAGCACTTGAGTAATGGTTGAGCAGTAGTTACATTAACAAGAAATCATTGTGCTTTTTTTTTTAGGGTTTGGGAGCAGAAATGGATGCCAGAGCTGTGCTTAAAAATATTGTTTAAAGGTCATATAAAGATAAGGGAAAAGTGCTAGAAAAAGAGTGCTTTAGAAAATAGGTAAAATTTCAAAAGACTATTAAGAAAGTATTTCATTTTAACAGCGTGCCTTTTCCTCATCTCTCCCTGCCTGCAGAACTTTTACCAGGAATTGCCATCTGTGAAATGTTAAAAATAATCAAAGTTCTCATTTTCTTTGTGAAGAAAGGAAATTAGCTGAAATGGAGCGGTTGTTCTTGTTGTTAAACAAGCATGGACAAAAGATGCAAAAAAAGAGCAACTAAGGAGCATTTCTTTTTGGTTCTTAGTCTTGCAGTGTCTGGGCTCAGCCTCATCAGCTCTCTGGTGGTGCTCATCTCCTGGAGGGCTTGGGTTTTGCCAGTGCTCCTGGCTCCATCCTGGCTTGCCTGGTGCTGAGGGCACCACAAAGATTTCACCTTCCTCAGCAGAAGCAGTTTGGGCCTTGCACTGGGGCAGAAAAAATACAGTACACAAATAGAAAAATGAAAAAGAGAAAAGATGAAGTAATAAAAAAAGGAGACCAAGTCTTCTGCTGAGGGCCTAGTCAGCTTTTGGTCAGTGAAGATGTGGTGCAAGGCTGAGAAATTTCATTGTCTTATTTCTGTTAACAGCTTACAAGGGACAATATTTGTTTCTGCTGGGACAGGCGTTGAAGCTGGATCTTGTGTTCTGTAGCTGTGCATTCAGACTTGGCACACTGTGGGTGCCTGGGTGCTGAGCTCCCATCCACCCTCCCTGCCCGCAAGGTCTCGGCGCGCCTCCCCTGCCACAGCGCTGCAGGCAACAGCCACAAATGGCTCGTGTCACACGGCATTTTGGGTTCGAGTTCACTTAATTACAGCATGGGTTTGTTTGTTTTCACTGAGGTGCTGGAGATTGTCTCTCTTTCTTTTTTCTCCCCAACAATTAAAATTTAAAAATGTTTATTTGTAATTACCGCGACTGATTTGTAGCGTAATTGCACCAGGCGCCTCTGGATTACCACAGTCTGGCCAGCTGTTTCGGGAGGCGTGCTGGTGCCCTTGCTCTCTGAGCAGAGTGGTTTGCTGCATTAGAACTTAATAATAATTTGATATTTAGTAAAATATCAGCCTGGAGAGGGATGGGGGGGGGCAAGAAAAGTTCTGGTGAGACATCTTCTGCAGCGTTGCAGTGGAAATCTCATCCTGTGGGGGCAAAGAACCAGGATCATTCTGAATTGTTGGGCTTGCTCGTACATTTATTTTGGCAGTTTGTTTAGTGTGGGTACTCAGACTTGTTAGGGAAATTCAGCTAACGTTACTTCTCTTGTCCAGGATGGAAAATTAGTTGGATAGTTATTTTTAGTGTTTCTTTTTTTTCTTTTTTTTTCTTTTTTTTTTTTTTTTTAATTTACTATTCTCATAAAAAAGCATTAACAAAATAGAAGTAATAGCAAAAAAGGGGGGATTATAGCATGATCTTTTGAAATTTTAGATAAGGCATATAAAAGTGATTATTTTTGCACTAGCCACAGTTTCTAGACTGTACTTTCCTCTTTACACTGGGTTTGAATGGAAAACAAGACATAGTGTCATCATCTCCGTGCAATTCTATTACTAAATTGTCAGAACATGGTCATATTTCTGGCAGCAGTGATTCAACTCCATTTCCACCTCCACATGGATCAGCAGTGACCTTGACATTCTTGGTCAATGCTCATGTAGAGATTGCTTGGCAGGCGCAGGTGCCAAGCTGTGGAATATAATTTCCTGACAATGTATGGTATCTGGGTGTGTAATTGGCTTCTGGGCTGTCCCTGCACAACTATAGGGTCCTTCCCCCTGCCTCTCAGCTAGTAGTTTTTAATGACCGGGAAACCATGAACCATCTGCTTGTACAGTGCTCTGGAACCACACAACTGTTGCTGGTTTTATTGGTTTTATACATTTATGTGCTCCTCTCAAAAATATTTTAAGTGAGATCCATTATCTAATTTTTTGAAATGGACTATCAGGCAAATAGGATTTTTTTTTTTTTTTTTTTTTTAATTAGTGGCAAAGGTGGAATCATTAACATGCAAGAGAACACTAAAAGGCAAAATTGCATAAGCTGAGTCTGAAAGTAAAAACCTCTAGCCACAACAAGCCTTTCAAGCTAAATCACGTCCCTGGAGATGAAATGATGCAGCAAAGTAATGGACTTTAAAGATCTCCTCCCCTCTCCTTTGCTCTTGCTGCTTTGTCCATTACTGCCTGGGCAGCTGCCCATTTGGCCATTAATGCCTTTCCTGTGTAGGTGTGTAGGAAAGCATTATGTGCAGGTAAAGGTCTGGCTCTCTTTCCTAAGTATGCTATCCAGCACAGCTGGGCCGGCACAGAGAGGAAAATGGGAGGCACCAGAAGGTGTCGTGGCGCAGGCGGAGCGGCTCATCGAGGACGGAGAGCCGCTGGGCAGCGCAGCTACAGCCCTCTGCCTCGGGACGCCTTAAAACCCACAATTTTGTCATCACAGATCATGCTTCCAAGAGAAGCAGGTAAGTGGTTATTATTTCCGAGAAGGAAAGGCGTAAGAGACAAAAAATAGCCTTACACAAAATCAGGCTGCTGCTCTAGGCAGTATCTGCTGAGATGGCTGCTGGGACCAGGGAGATACTGGTGGAAAGCCTGTTGCCACCGACAGCATGGCCTCCTCTGGAGCAAACTTGCTTTCCAAACAAAAACCCCTCCTGATTAAAGGATAATTCAGGATGTACCTGCTGGAAGTGGGACCCCCATGCACCTCTACTGATGTGAAGCAGAGAAGCGGCACCTCTTCTGGGCTGGTGTCCAGCACCCTGCCCAGGAGGATGGCCTCGGGACAGAGGGATGGAGCTGAGCACAGGGGACAGGAAGGCAGGTCCAGACCCATTGGCTCAACATTCATCTCTATCTACTCAAATCCAGTCTGCTTCTATTGTTCCTTTTCTTCTTCCCTGCCTTGGCCTAATTGCATTGTCCTCTGACCTCTCAAATGCTTAGCCCAGCCTTTGTCCCCATGCCAGTTTAAGAACTAGACAGGAAGAAGGAAAAAAACACAAACCACCACCACCAAACAAAAACAAACAAAAGCAAACAACTAAGAGAACGTGGATCTGTAAGGAAATTGCATATTTTCACTGTAAAAGGAGATCACTAGTGGAACATACTTGGCAAGAGTATATTCATAGAGTTGAAAAAGAGCGAACAGGGAAGGGAAAAGCTCAAGAGCCTTTGAGGACGCTAAATAATTCAGGGTAGTAGTAGCATTGCTGCACCCATCTCAGGAAAGATTTTTAATACAATTAGAAAAGGTTCAGGGTAACACAGTCCACACAGTCAGGCTTTTAAAGTCGGTTTTGTCTCTTCAGCTACTTGTGCATAAACTTCTGGCTTTGTGCTTCCCTTGCATGTCTTCTAGTGATGGAGAGAAATTAGGATTTCGTGTGAGACATCCATTTTTTACTGATCCAGTTTAGTGATATCAGAAATGCATGAGTTAGAAAAGCGGATAAAACTTGATGTTAAATGAAATATAAGGCTCTCAGTGCATGAACATCTCTTTTGCTAATACTTTATTAATTATATAGAATTTTCAAAAATCTCCTTAAATTCATGTTTAAGTTAGTACGTGTGACAAGTTGAGGACAGATAATATTATATTGACATGGGCTCTTCACAGAGCTAGTTAGCGGTGCGATAATAACAAATGTTCCAGGCTTTGCTTTTTTATTTCCTGCTCAAGCAGAATGTACTGCTCTTCAGTGTCTTTTACTTCCAAGTGTGAATAGTTCATCTCCCTCAAGTCAGCAAAACACTGATCATAATTGCAGTTTTGGACTTCAGGTAATGAGAGAGGTTTAACACCCTGAAAGATCTTTTCTTCATTAAAGTGATGTTTTCAACTACTATGGTGGGTTTTTGATAATAAATCAAGGTTCAGTGCTCATTTTAAATGGAATCTATAAAACAACAAAATGAAACAAATCCAGCCAGCTTATTGATCAGGGCCGGGTTGTCTTCTGTCTTGTTTTTGCCGTTATGTTGTCGTGTTCTCTTGTAAAATACATGCTGCTTTGTCTGAGTAACATACATCATTAAATTAAAAGGAAAGTTACTTTCAAAGGCACTAATGAAAAACATCCCTATCTGGTGTTCACTGCCAGTGACAGACTTTAAAGGGTGAAATATTGGTGAGTACTGGTGAATATATACGTTAATTTAGCAGCAAATTAAAGCAGCAAACTTAAACATCTGCTTCTTTGTTAATTCCATACGTTTTGGACAGTTAGTGACTTGTTTCCTTAATCAAGAACTTCAGTGCTTATATGACCAAAATCTCTGTTCCAGATTTGCTTGTGTTCTTCCTTGTTAGTAGCAACATATGGAGATGCACACCAGTCATGAGGGCTGAAATTAGTACCTAATGTGGAAGCGGGATTGCTATTGTTTGATGGCTTTCTTGTTCTTGTGGAACTAATTCCTAATCTTTCATGATCATTTAATATGGTAAATCCTGCATTAGTGCTGACTTCATTTCTAGGACAATCTGTAAGAGAAAATAAACTCTGGCTCTGACCACTGAAGTTTGGTTATGTGAACAGTCAACGAATTCCTATTAAATTACAGTGCTGTTGATTGTATTTTTTTTTCCCTATGGTGCATTGTGCACGTGGAAATGCTTTGCCTGTGAATCCCTTTAACTCCCAGGGGCAGCAGAGGCTTTCTGTGTCTCAGGGATGCTCTGGAACTGCATCAGCTCTTCTGGAGGAATGGGTTCCCTGGAGCAGACTGCTGCCAAGAACAGCAGTCCTCTGCTGTAGGCTTTGCACTGAAAATGTCTGCCTGCCTCACACCAGTGCATTGAAATGCAGCGCGACAAGGCAGGTACATTGGGTTTTAAGTATGGTTTTAATTTTAGGCTCCAGAAGATCCGTTGTAAAGAGATGCAGCCATATCTGTGTGGTTGTGCTCAGTGGTACACATCTGAGCTGAAGTCACTGCAATGTTCTTTTTCTTCAGAGCTACCAGTTATGCAAAGTGAAGCTTTACCTGAGTAAGGATTAGGGTTTTTCATGTTTAGCTCAAACCATTTAATGGAAAGCGATCTATTTTGATGGGAGGGGAGGGAAGAACCAAAAGCACAATCAGAAAAGGCTTAAATACAAGCTTCTCATTTTAGTTCTGAGTCTTTCATAAATACTAGAAGTCATTTTGTTTCTGTCAACAGTCTTCTGTTTAAAACCAGCTTCTGTTTAGAATACAATAAGAAGGAGGAATCAGACTCAATAATTTGCTTATGCTTCTAGTAGTTGTTCCTTACTTTATTACTTGCCAAAGTGCCAGAACTGACAAATTATCCAATAACACAAAACCGAAGGCAACATTGCAGTCGTCGTAAAGCTGGATTAGTTTATAAGGTATCCTTGTTGTGTTTCATGAAATGAATAACTAGTGTTCAGCAAACCTGTTGCAGATTCTTTTCCTCCTCCTTTCTTTCTTCTTTTTCTTCCTGCTACTAAAATGAGCATAAAGTTGGACGTTTATTTACTTGTCAAAAGAGAGGAAATTATTCAAAAAGAAAAATTGTATTCTACCTAAGCCATTTCAGAACATGAAAGTAAATGCCTTAGATTTCGAGTTTGCTGGTGTTCCTGAGGTCTTTGGGTGGCTGCATTCCTGGTGTGGGGGAAACAGCTATTTGAGGTTGGAGGTATTACAGTACAGTAATTTCTTTCCAGAGAGTAATATTCAAATTCACTTAGTGAATTACGAAGTGCTACATATTGAATTATAACTAGCTTTTGATTTAATATTAAGCTTAGAACTTGCTGAAGGCTTTTGCAGGAAAATATATTGCATCAAGGCTGGCAGTTAGGGCTTTCTTGCATGTTTTGTTTGTTTTTATACTGTCAGCTGTAGACGCAGACTGCTGTCTCGTGTGTAGGTGTGCACATTTGATGTGCCTTGCTGTGTTCCCAGAGGTGTGCGAACATGACAGCGCTCCTCAGGTCTGCAGAGATCAGTGTCCCCAGAGCAAAGCCAGCAAGGAGCTCCAGGAAAGGCAGCAGATTTGCCTTGGTGTGGACTTTTTTTTTTTTTTTTCATTTCTAGTTTTGCTTTTTCTTTTGCTAAGTTTGGGGCAGGTTGGGCAGACCGTGCTCCACTGCACTGTGAGCCTCACTGATGTGGGAAGCAAGTGCTATCAAGTCCCTTTAAAAGCTGAAGTATAGCAGTGCGTTAGCAGAGCTCTACAGCTTCCCAAATAAAGCCGGGCTGAGTGTGGTGGTTCGTACTGGGTGCAGAGCAAACCTGTTCCTCCTGAGTTGCTTTGCAAAGACATTCCTCCTTGCCTACCCCTCTCTGGATGCAGATAACTGGTACTGCGTCCAGCTCCACAGAAAATAGCCATGTTCTGACCCAATACTATGCAATTTAATAATTAGGAGACATTTTATGGCACAGTTCTCAGTAGAGAAGAGCAAGTGCAGGTCACATGGAAGGCACGATGAAAGCTGTGTTTAAGTCTATTTGATCTGATTCCTGTCCCACAGCCCGTTCTTCTCATGTCACAGCCCACAGCCAGGACGTTCTCCTTTATGGCACGTTCCAGTGGACAGGAAGGCCGCAACTCCCATCTGTCAGCTGGCACGAGAGGAGGTAACCTGAGCACACCTCCTTCCATGTAATTACAGGTTGCTGCAGCCTCTGGCTGCTCCTCTGGAGAAGGAGATAATTGAAGTCACTACGCCATGTGCCACTAATGGATCATCCAGGTCTTTAACTGATCCTCTCTGGATTTTTATTTTTTTTCAAGTGTAACTTGTATTTTGCCCTGCCATTAACATGTCAGGTCACCCGAGAGTGCTTTTATGAGTGTGCCTACATAACAGGATGCCCAAATTAATTCTGGGTGTACTTGCTTCCGTAGGAGGGGTGTAGCAGGAGCACCGATGAATCAGCCTGCGATGCTTGGCGTGTCCTGGTGTGCACCAAGGCAGCTCCACCAGCGTGCACCTCGTGCTGGAACCACACAGGGCTGAGCATAGTGAGTGCTGCCAGGGCTGGGGGAGAGGTTCCCTCTCCCAGTTCCTGGGAAGTGCTGGAAAACACAAGCAGTGCCAGAATGGAAAGAACCTTCAAGTTGTTCTATTCAATCATTTATATTTAGCACCTTGTAAGATGAGTGGGAAAGCAGCAAAAACCTAATTAGGTGCGGTTTATGCTAAAAGAAGAGCTACCCCGTAGGAGTGGAGTTATTAATAGAGTTCATTAGGAACAGTTTTGAGACTGGCACTTAACTTGGCAATGTGCTATTGAAATTTACCAGTGACACAAAACCTAGGGAGGGAGGCATTGCTGGTGCAGAGGAGGTTTGGTGTATAGGAAGAAATAGTTGACTGGGAGGACTGCAGTAATGAAAATAAGATGAATAATAATAAAAAAATAAAAATACGCGAGAATATGCACTTTGGTACTTAGAAGTCAAAAAATTCCTGCCATAACTGGAAAATTACAGTTGTAGATGATGGAGGCAGAGAACAATTTGAATATTGGAGTTGATCATTGCATATAAACCAGAACATTGGTGCAGCTACGCCAGCCAGTGCATGTAGGTAGCTGTTTACTATTCTGATCACAAGGGCTTGAAATGGATGCTAATCGGAACAGGTGAGGACAAAGGCTCCCCATTCCCTCCCCCGTCAGCATCCCTGCCTGTCCTTCAGCGGGTTCCCAGAAGGACTCAGTGCAAGCAGCCCGGCAGTTCAAAGCCAAAGAAGACATCAGCCTGCTTTTTGCAGAGGCATCGGGATGAAATACCAGCAGGTGACCACAGCAACGTGCAGTCATGTCAGCAGACGTTTCTCCTGAATGAAGGACTGCCAATTAAAAATCCACCCAAAGGAGTGGCAACCCCATTCTGTAGGACCAGAGCACGCAACAAACCCCGCTTGTTTTTGGGTGAGGTTGGACTCAATAAAGAAAATCATACCACGAAGGAGAATACACCTGGATGGAGTGATGTCTGTTAGCGCACAGTAAGACCCAAATACTCAGACGCCACCTGTTTTTAAAGCACAAAGCAAACTCTTGTTCCTCTGGTATCTGTGAGTGGCAGGTTCCCAGAAGCTGATACCTGACCCACTTGGCTCTTCTTGCCTGCAGAGGATTTCTGTGGGCCAGCTAAGCCTTTTTGCTGGTGACCTGCAAAGTGAGGAAACATCTCAACTTCACAAGAAAAAGGTAGACGATCCTTTGCAGGCATTTTAAAACTATCCATTTTTCAAAGATCTGAGCCCTGCATATTGGAGGTGGCTGGGAGGCCTGGAGAGGAACCCTATGTGTCCAGAAAGGGCTCCTTCACCCTGTGAAGAGCTTGTAGGGTTGTACCCTACCCAGGGAATGGAAACAAACTTCTTTGACTGTTGCTCCCCCAGTTTTGTCCTGCACACAGTCTCTCACATGGGCAGCAGCCTACCTGCTTCTCAGAGCGATGGGGTTTAGTGAGGTACTACAGCAGCCTGGGCTCGGGTCGCTCAGTGGTGAGGTAAATCACCCACCAATTCGTTCCTGATGCTTTGGTAAGCTGGCAGCTGCCACGTGCACTCTTGTGAAGCTGGAGACAGACCTCTGTGCTGTCAGAGCTGATGCTGCTGGCCAAGGCAGGCGTTTGGCTTTTTGGGGAGGCTCTCGGGGCACTTGTGCCATTGCTGGGGATGTGTCCTAACCTCGGTTGGTGCCGTCTGTGGACAGGGTTCTGCAGCTCCCCTTGCCCAATCAAGTCCATACTTTCTGCTCTTGGCTGGAGTGCTTTTCTTTGTTGCTGTGCTTTATTACCAGCCCTTGCCCCTCCAGGCATTTCTCCACGATGTATTTTTCATGACTCTTGCAGCCAAATGACATTTTTCTCTTAGGCCTGCATCTCCTTGCTCCACCCAAGGCTCTGCCCTGGCCAGGACATGCATTGTGCTCTCAAACCCCTCTACTTCTGCACAGGTTGTGCCTGGCTGTCCCAGACCAGGCACCACCATGCTGTTCTTCCTTCCAGCTCGTCTTTCTGCCCAACCATAGAAATAATGAACTATTCCCGCAGCATGTGATATTCCTGCTAGACCATCAGCTCTCTGGTTAGTTAAAATACATTTGTCTTTCCATTAGCTTAAGCTTACAGGAAGAAAAATCTTTCTGTGAAGAAGGAGGATTCCAGCAGCTAACTCCTGCAGGCTCCCGAGACCCATGTGCTTTCTCCTCTTTGCTTTCAGGTCTGAAAATGACAGGAAGGTCAGTGTGACCATGGCTCAAAGATTGGGACCACAAATTTGACCAATGTTGCAGCCTCACATGATTTTACTTCCTTGAATAATTTTTTATTTTCAACAATACCACTGCTTGAGGAAGAGGTTGACCCATGGAGCCCTTCTAAAAGACACTCTGATAACTCATGCTTTTTCACTGCAGCAGTGCTATTTGTTTGTGTGCTTGACATTTGTCCTATAGCTTTGTGCCACCTACTACAGCTCCTTCTGATTGAATCACTGCTTCCGTTATTATTTCTCCGTTCCTTGACTTTTTTCCAGTGAACTGAAAATATTCTCATTCTTGTTTGCTATTGATCAGATAATCCATGGGTCTGAGCTGGTCTGACACAGCCCAGGCTGCAGTTTGAAGTATTAGAAGATGAATACATACATGGAGGGGTTTACACTTTTTTACCCACACTTTTGAAACGTTTCAATATATGCAGTACATTTTCAGTACATTACAATTCACATGAATTACATTTCAGTGCATGTAGCGTGCCTTTCCAGGAGGGTTTTCCAAGGAAATACACTTGGTGCGTTCTTTTGAAAATCACCAGCTCGGCTGTTCCCCTCCAACAGAAACCTCTGTTGTAGATTAAATAGTCATTTTGCAACCAGTGTCTGGATATTTTCAACAATTTTTAAACATTTTTACTTTTTAAATGCTTCTCAAGAGGGGAAGCAATTGTTTTTCAGGCTCAGTGAAGATAAGTGTGTGCTTTCCCAAGGAGGATTTCCTTGAAGTCTCGCCTTGCTTGGCTGCGTTCGTACAGAAACATTGGACAACCTCAGGTGAGGAGCAGCACCTGCTCGAGGAGCCCTTCCCCAAGCCCAGGAGTGGTTCACCTCCCGGGATGATCACTGTTGTGGTATTTTCCAATTTAGTATTTTCTTCCTGAGTACTGCAGCCCCCCACGTGAGTGAGCACAGGGTTTTTCTTGTACATTTGGGTGTTCTGGGGTAGGGTGGGGGAAGCAACCATCCACACTAGCTGGGTGAGACTTAGATGCATGGACCCATCTTGGAACACAATTATTCCTGTATGGCTCCAGTGAGAATATCTGTGCTCTGCTGTTGTCATTGTTGTTATTTACCTTTACAACAAATGCATTTCTTCCTTGAGTTACAACAGCAAAGCTTTTGGAAACTTTTCTGCATCTCTGGGTGTTTTGTAATGGGTTATATCTGGGTTATCTGGGTTAGCTCTGAGGACTTGTGAAGCATCCATGTGCTTTCTGGTAGGGGGAGCAGCTGCAGCAGCGTGACCATTGGGTTTGGGCCACAGATTAATTCAGGTGGCCATGCAAGCCGAGCTCAGGTTCTGCTGGAGGGATCACAAATAGCAGGGTCAGTTCACAACTTCTCACAACTTTCCATGCATCTTCAGGCAGGACAAAAATATTTCCTTTTACGTACACCATTATTACCACCCAGATGACTACAAAGATACAGAATTATAAAACTAATTGCTTCTGCAATTTAGCTTCATTTTACTGCGTGATTTATAGACCTGTGACAAGAAGACCCTTTCCTAATGGAGGCTTTTCCAAATGAATTTTCATCCGTTTCATAGGTCATACTCCTCACTTCAGTTCTTTTGTCTGCCATTTGCTATGGCTGTTAAACAGCTCTAAAATTAAAGTGTGATTATTCAGAAATCACTTCGTAAAACATTATATGCCATTTTCCACCAGTTTTTCCTATGTGTCTTGCACTAGGCAAGAGAAACTGCCGAGTTTGAGCTAGCAATGCAAAGTTCATTATGGATAACTGTCGATTAGATAGGAAAGCGAATTATAGAAAAGAGATCAGTGGCATCTAATTGTCTCTCTCGTGGACATGATGCTTTATAGATGGAGGGAACAGCTTGCAGTATCATTGGTGGCACCGAGATTAGTTATAGATCTCTTGCTAATTCAGACTGACAAATTGCAGAATATTTAACAACTATTTAAAAAGCACATTTCCTTTGTTCAGCTTTGGGAAGACAAATGAATTAATAGTAAATTTTATTTTAAAAAGAAAAATGTATCGGTGGTAATGTGGCGTGGGTGCTTTGCTGAGGAGGAAGGTGGGGGGTTCGAATTCTAAATCAGGTATCTAATGTTTCCTTCCTTAAGTTGATCTTGTGATCTTATTGGTCTGATGATGGGTACCGTATTCCTATCCCAGGTAAAGCACAGAGGCAGATGCCATTTCACGCACCCTGAAATGTATTTCAGCTTGTGGTGAAGTGAGAGGCTTTTAGGGACCTGGTGGTTCTTCCAAAGGTGTGAGAGGGAGAGGAATGATAGAAAATTGTAGCTGCCGGTGTCCTTTTTTTCCTAGAGTAATCAAATGCTAAATAATATCACTAGCCTTAGCTGTCTCAGCATTACTGTTACTGGGCTTCCTTTGAGCACGATAACTTATGCATAGGATGCTATTACACCAGCTGAGGGGAGTGAAATGATGAGGAAGTAGAGAGCTGGGAGAGAATTTTGTTATTTTGAGTAAGATGGTATCTGATGGGGGGTGGGGAGGACTGGTAATGAAGGAAAAACAAAATCTTCAGGTAGGGAGAAGGAAAGAAACCTTATTTTGTGTGCCTTTGTGTAACAGCACTACCAAACCCAACACTTCTGCAAGCGCTGGTTAGGGATAGCGTGACCTGGAAAAGGGGCCGCGTCCTCCTCCAGCAGCCAGTGCATGAAAATAGAGAAAGAAAAAGGCCATTCAGTAAAAGACTGAAAATGTCAAGGAAATACAGATGTCTCATAACATATGGGGACTTGAGAGTTAACCTAAAAGACAGAATGTTCTGCTGGAGCCTGTGTGCAAGGTTAAAGCTGTACATATTTCTCTCCCCCAAAGTCTGCTTTTTCCAAGCCTCATTAACCATTTTGCTGAACATTACAATCATTACTCTTCTGCCAGGTTTTACCACATTTTTCAACCTTTTAGGTACAGACCTTAGAATTATTGATCCAATGAATCATACTGACTGAGGTGCTGGCTGCTGCTGAAACACTTGGGTAGGAACCAGGATGTTGGCTCAACATCAGGCAAATCTGGCTGAATGTTCCTTGCATGGGGAGTGTTTTTCCACATGCAAGAAGCAGCAGCGCTGAGGGTATCACCTCCTTGCAATTTCTGTGGTAGCGTACATTTATGAGCTTAAAGGCATCTAATGACAATGATGGCCAGTTAAAAATAAATAAATAAATAAATAAAAATAAAAAGGCAGGGACCTTTCTTCTTCACTACTGAAAATTCCTCATTACTGCAAATAATGAGGTCTGTGTACCATGGAGGCATTCTGTACGCAGCACCTGAGGCTAGTAATATTTTGTCATTTTATTAGCTGACTGGGTTCCTTTGGCTTGCACTGGGAGGAGCATGAAGGGGTTTGACAGAGCTCATGGGGTGCAAAACTCCAGGGAGGGAGGGCTTAAATGACTGCTAATAATTTGTCTATGCATCCATCTATCCATATATATCCATATATCATACACCTATTCTCATATACGTGTCTACAGTGCTACTGTAGATGTGATGGAAGCAGATAGATATTGGTCATGCCTCTTTTCATATGTTTTTGGGACGCCAAAAACTAAGCTATTTGTGTGAACAACTGATTTTGACTGAGCTACAGAAAAATCCTGTCTGAGCTGCCAGAGGGCATGGCATCAGGGGCTTTGGATTTTTGTCTTGTAGTCAGGATTACGGTATTTAAAGAATGGGCCTAGTGTTTATCCACCACACAAATGATTAGTGCAATTTGAAATCTAGAATAAATATGCAGCCAGATGTGGTGCTGCCTCTGACTCTGTTGCTAGTTATTGAGCCTGGCCATTAAAAATGGAAATAAGGCCTTTTAGAAAAGACACAGTGAAATCACTGACACAATGAACAGCAGCTGAAGTTATCCTGTTCCTGACACATGTACCCTAATTACAGAGGTGGTCATAAACTTCGGTCTGCTTCTCAAGAGATATGACAATACAATAACTATAAAACAAGTAATTACAGCCAAGATATTAAAGATTCCCAAACATCTGCTAAGTCTGGGATGAGACATAAGAATGAACTGTCTGATCTTGACAAACAGCTCTGATGTGCTCATCTCAGGCTGGATCTGGATGGATTTGGGGAACAAACGTGGGACTCGATGTGTAGGCATTTGTCCAGGGGAAGTCCTGAAAATAGAGAGCCTATTTATTAAGCAGAGTGTAAAGAGAAAGCCTGAAGGATCCCCACTGCAGAGCAAGGTGTTACTTTTATTTTCATTGTGCCAGTGCCTGCAGGAGCAGCAGAGATTGCAGCCTCACAGCACCGGTGCTGGGGGGGCAGCAGCTGAGCCCCCCCTGTTCGGGGAGCCCACGCTCCAGCAGAGCGGGCAGGGACGGCACAGATGCTGCCTGCGTTGCTCATATTTCAGGTTGCTGCAGGGAATTTAGAGCAGTTAGGAACGAGATGTTCTGAGTCTCAGACCAGTACTTGAACATCAGGTTTCTTTGTCCTCTATCTCAAGCACTTCACGTTCGGGTTTTCACTCTACCCTGGCTGCTTCAAGCTGCCAGTGCAATCCTGCGCCTTCCCCAGGCGCCTCGATGAGCAGGATGAGAAGCCTATCCCTGCACAGCCTAAATGGGGTGCATTCCTTTTATTACTTATTTTATGAACTATACTGATCCTGAATAACAGCAAATAAACTAATTACATCGTAAGCACTTTTTCTTTTATGTTTACAGAATGGACTGCATAATGCATGAGTTTAACAGCTCCCCGCGCTAAACTGGGATTAAAAAACTGAGTATGGGTATCCAGTTTACCACAAAACGTACATTAGCAATGAACACAAGACAACGTACTTTGGCAGATCTGACTTACTCTCTGTCAGTTTCAAAAGGAACAAGCTGTAAGGTTTATTTTGTAGAAAAATATTTTGATAGCATATTTAACGGATTTTGCCAATTCACATCTCTGTTTTCTTTTTAAGAATAAAGAAATTGAAACAGTTAATAGCTTTGAATGAAATTAACTTTTCTTCAGTAAACCAACCAACCAAACAAAGCAGCTATGATGATTCTCTTGCAGCTTTCCAAAACAATTAGGCAGTAATGACTGCTGAAGAGATTTTCATGTTGTTTCAAACACTGGTTGGAACAATTGGAAGCCACAAATTTTTCTCTTTGTGACTTTATTATCTAAAAGGAAATGACTAATTTGGAGTTTGTTATTATTGTTTTATAGTCCATGAAATATAAATATATAAGTAAACACTTCCATGGATTTAAATATATAAAATACATAATGTGGAATAGTTAAAAATTAAATAGTTTTCTTCGGCTGAGGCTGAGCTGGGCTAAATTATAACTAGGATTTAATGTGGTGGTTTTCAGTTCTCTATTACAGCTCTCGTGGATTGTAGCTGCCAGTGAGTTTCACACCAGGAATCATCCTGTTGATGGCACTGGGACCTCAGTCAGTCCTGGTGCTGCTGGGCGGGATGCTCTGCAGGTAACGCTGCTCCTCATGCTTCTCAGCCATCACCGGTAGCTACATCCTCTCTGAGAGGCACACATATAAAAGAAAAAAAAAAAAAAAAGGCCCATAATTCATTTAAAGATGACCCACGTTGAAGAATGTTCTATATTGCCATGCAGTAGGACCGCTTATCCTGATATTTAACTTATTTTCTAACTCAATTTGAGTGTATGAATGAATCATGACATAGAAATAACATTTGAAAAGAATGGGTTCCTCGACATTGAACAATTGTTGATCAACGTTAATAGGGGAGCAGCGAGGTCAGGACTTGTCCTGTAGCCTTTTTCATCCCAGAAATACTAATTAAATCTTGCTCCTTTGCAGTCAGCCCAGGGCCCATCTTGCCGCAGCCGGCTCGTTCCTCAGGAGCTGTAATCCCTTCCTTTGACTCTCCCCCAGCTGGACTGCCCCAGGTAACTGCACGCAAGGACACACCAGATGCTCTTTCTGGCACTTCCCCTTACTCTTACCTTTCCTGCACGGTTTAACAGTCCCTCAGCTCTACCCAACAGGAATTGTTCCAGGCTATTTTGGTCCTCATCCAGACCATATGTATTTCCTTCCCTTTCAAGTGTGATAGATATGTGCTGGAGGTGGATGTCCCTGATGGGCGCATCTCGTCCCCTCCTCTCCAGAAGTGCCTGAAAACCCTCTTCTCCACGCCATGCTGTTGCTCTGTTTGCGACGGCACTTTCTGCCACCTCTGCGCCTGCTTCTCCGAGTCCCTTTGTGTGTTACACTGCCCCTGAGCAAAGGAAAGAAGTCCCAATCATTTCTGCGAGCTGTTACATTAACCTCCTGTGTCCCTTCTGAGATCTGGCTGTGCTCTGATGGCCGCGGTGCTCTGCCCTCTGGCACTGCCCAGGTGGAGACAAGCTGCGGCTGCTGCTTCTCTCATTTCTTGTCCCTCTCTCCCAGCCTCTGCTGCTGTTTTCCCTCCTGTAGCAGCCTGTCTGTCACACAGGTTATTAGCTTGCCAGCTCTTTCCTCTGCTGTGTTTCCTACAATGCCAAGAAAAATGGGATCCTGAGTCCTAATTTCTAGGCGCTACTACAAACAATAAGGATTATGATCATTGCTACCAGTGTTTCTGATTTATTCCATTATCGTATCTCTTTATAGCATGAGCTTCATTGTATAGTAATGATGGAGATAAATTTTGGCCCCTTATTTTTCATAACCACTTGCTAGCTATATATCATCAATTTTCCTCTCATTTAGATATGTGCTTCTACTTCGGGAAAAGAAAAAAATATCCCAGTTGTCTAGGTAATAAAGCCAGCAAAACAAATTCTGAAGTGTATTTTACAATGGAATTTGATTGTGTTAATTTTTCATGTGTTAAAAAAGAGGATGCTTGCTCTCTCTGGGAAATGTTTGTTTTTATGGTTTGTTTTTTTCTGACATCCATAACTGGTAGTCATGTGGAAGATCCTTTTTTTTTTTTTTTTTTTCATGAGGAGATAGAAACATCCCAACGTTTACCTGCCAAGTTCATTGGAAAACTATATACTAAAATTTAGTGAGGCTTAGTGTTGTACAGTTAAAGCTTGAAACAAAAACTTCAGGCAGTGTGAACCTGCATTTTGAATGTACACATCCCTGCACATCTGGTGAGAGTATGGGGGGGAGGAGGGATTACAAAAGCCCTCGTGAACCTGCACTGCAGAGCCCAGCGCTGTACCAATGCTCCTGCGTTGTCTTGTGTGGTTTCATTTTGGGTCGTTAATGTCTGTTTTCATGGGTTGCCAAAGCACGGCCTGTGGATTGACTCCACCTCTTATTCACTTTTTTGAAGGATGACTCACTGTCCTCACTGCCTAAGGAAATAAATATTTTGTTATGCTGTTTCAGTTTCAAACACCACAGATGGAAGTCTTGGCCCTCACCAGTCATCACGTTGCAGAATTCCCTGTGTCCCTTTGGGAAGTCAGGGTGGGGATGAGCGAAGTGGTCCTCTGGGAAATGCCTGCAGAACATCGTGCTGCTGGCAACTCAGGTGATTCCCTCTTCCCACCTCCCCTTGCCTCTCCTTTTCCAGCCAGGATACATGATTTTACCAACAAATTGTTCCTAATTCTATTTATTTTGTATTTTTAACAAGGAAATTGAGGAAATATTCAGATAAATTGGAAGTGGTCCTGCTGCACAAGAATGAGAAATTGCCCACGTGGTTCTGTGACATTGTTCTTCAGCTGCAGTTCTTGGGAGATTGCCGCAATTGTTAACATCCAAACAAAAACAGTCTAATGAAAGTGTTTTAATCTGCTGATCAGCTATTCAGAGAGGAAGGGATAGCCGTGCTAGGTGTCTTTGGAGTGTGGAAATTAATGCGGCAGTGGTAAGCAGAATATCTGTAGTTATTTACAATTCTTAGCAAGCTATTGTGTGCATAATTTTGTTGGAGGTTGATTTAGCTTCAGATTTCATTTCCTGCACCTTGAGCAGCTGGAGGAGCTCCAGACCTCATCCCTCCGTTGGTCTGGATGCATCTGAGCCGGGAGCTCAGCATCCTAAATTCCCAGGGCAGTTCAGACTGGGCAGATCTACTGGAAAGCCATTCAGAGAAGATAATATAGGCCCCTGTTCTGAAATCCTTCCTCATAGTGTAAATTTCTGGTTTAACATGATTTTAAAAAGAGCTTTGTGATGGAAATCCAGCCCTCACAACTTTCAGTCTGCAGAAGACTTTTTTGATAAGATTCTTAATAGGGTAACCCTAAGTGTTGTTTTTTTTTGATAGAGCAGGCATCAACAAGGATGAGAACTCCTCTGTGAACTGTGAAGCTGATGGGACATCTGCTGTTTCTCCTTGGCACCACGGGGATTTGATCAGATAACATAAGGCTTGTTGCTGGTGAGCAGCGGCAGCAGACTGTCATCAACAAGCGTTTATTAGAGTTTGAAGATTGAAGGAGATTTGTCTCAGGTGTCACAGGTAACGAGACCTCACCAACACCCTATTGTGCCCTGTCATTATTGTTTCACACAAAATCATCTTACACCAGAGCCTAAAACCATCCCAGTCCTCACTGCTACCCGCATGGGTTGCAGACAGCGCCAGGGCCAGCCCCTGGGGGGAGAGGTGCTGCTTGCTGAAACAAACCCCCAAGAACAAAGGGAAGGCACGGGCAGAGGTGAGCACAACAGCTGTGCCTGACTGTCCTCATGTAACGCAAGCTGCTCAGGTGGGATATTCGTGTCCTGTGTAGTTATTTCCTTTTCACGTCAGAAGTAATGTTGCCTCTCATTTGCAGTAAACACAGGAAGAAGGATGAGAAGTGGATGTGGTTGGCTACAGATCTTTAAAGAGAGGATGTGATCCAGCCTTGAGACTGTTTTCAGCTGTAACAAATGGTAATTAACAGTTTATTGATTAAGACAAATTAGCCTAGCCAATATGCTCATAATAAAACCAAGGGAAAAGGGTTCACAGAATAAGACCAAGTTCATTATGTTAGATGTATTTAGGTTCCACAACATATTTAGAAAGACAAAATGTGTTTCACTGTGTTTTTTTGTTTTTTTGTTTTTTTTTCTGCCTAAATATTTTTACCAAAGAATATACAAACTCTCCCAAATCCCTACATGGCTGTGAATAAATTGGTGATGGAAAGAGTCTCTGGGTAAAGTTGCAGCTCAGTCCAGCACATGTGGAGGGTTAGAACAGGCCAAAGCTGTTGAAAACTACAGCACTGAGTAAAAATTTTCTCTGAAAAGAATAGACCAACTAACAGTTCTATTACTGATGCACTACGGCTGTGAAATAGTGCTATATCAATTTCAAGTAAATTCACATTATTGTGTGTCAGAGTTTGTAGGTGATGCTGGAGGAACCAAAAATAATTAGTCTTTTGCTGCTGTGATTTCATACACATGTCAAAGTACAGCACATTGTACAGAACTTTTAATTAAGAAAGCAAACTTTTGCTAAGCACTTCTTATTTGTCTCATTTTTTTGTCACGTTATTCCTTTTTGTATTGCCAAAAAATGCTGGACTGTTGCATCAAACGGCCAGACAATATCGCTTTACCCAGAGGCACATGCCACATGAAGATATTTTTCTTTTACTGAAATGAATCTTTAAGAAATATATTCTGAGACAAGTGAAAAGAAAGGACACAAAATGCAAGAAATTGTCCATACTGAGAATGTAGATTTTATTCATGCTTCGTCTATATAATACCTGAAGTCCTTGTACTGCTGCTGTTGTTTGTAGTAAATTATGTATCACCTCTTTTCTGACTCTTTTTACTATTATCTCCTCAGTTATCTGTTCTTTCTCCCCTACTCATCATCTTCCTTCCTCTTCATAAAATGTTATAAAAGAGAAAATTACTAAGTTTGAGGAACAGATGAGAGGAAAATTATGTGCTTCCTATCTGTATGATCAGGCATTGCTTGTGATTGTATCTATTGTGGATGAGGCAAATAACTGCGGGGCCTGAGTAATAGCTTCAACTGGGTGAACTATATTTGAGGAATGGAAGTATCATAGAACACTGAATATCCTGAGTTGGAAGGGACCCACAAGGATCATTGAGTCCAACTCCTGTCTCCACACAGGACTACATAAAAATAAAATGGGGTGTCTGAGAATGAATACTGACTATATCAGTTGTTCTGAAATTATTCATGTATTGTGGTCATTTAATGCTCTTGAATATTCTGGATAAGAAAGAAAAATTCCAGAAGATCCCATTAAATTTCAGGGAGCTGTTTGTTTCTTTGCTCTTGGAAAAAATGAAGTTAACTAGAATATTCCTGTGGAATATCAAGAAGCCAGGTTTGGCTCATTTTCTTTAGACCAGGAAACCAAATTGTTCCTGTTTCACCAGTCAGTGTCTGAAACACCTGGCTGTTGGTTACTGTGGTGAGGTGAAGGCTGGCTGGGGTCTTTCCTGGTGGTTCCCATCCTCCTCTCACAACTGAATTCCACTCGTGCAAGAGCTGGTGCCCGAACAGATGTTGCAGTGGTACAACTGGTCAAACATACCAATACTAAATACACGTTTTTGTCTTCTGTGGTCAAGAAGTTGCACACATTTCACTAAAAGGACAAAGAATAGCAGAGTTTACACATACCTTGTTATCAACCAGGAAATTGAGAAGAAATGTCCAGAAGTAAAATGCTTTTGTAGCCATTTGTGGATGTTGTACTGATTAACACCTAAAGACTGAGAGCATCTGACCCTCTGATTTAGTTTTCATGATTCTTTGCAAGACCACAAGGTGAGGTGGGTCTTAGTCTCTGAGCATGTGCACGTATGTTTTATGTCTAAGATGTGAAGAGAAATGCGTAACTCTTTTCTTTTTAGAGGAACAATAAATGTTGTGCAAGAGTTTTAATCTGAATCAAGTTTTTAGTGAAGTAATTAAGGAGGCAGCCTCATGCAGTCAGGGAATTCGTATTTGGAGCTTGGTGCCTGTGGTGAGATGCTGCATAGCCATCAGTAAGAGAGACTATCATGCTGTTTCCTGAGTAAAGAACTTGCACAGCATTTCAAATACATTTGCTAAAATGCATATAATGATGATAGAGCTAGGGTGAGTTTCAGTCTGTGTTTTTTTCCCCCTGGTAAAATAAATGAGGGTTATTTTTTCTGACCGTGCTGGGTGTTAGTGTAGCGTGAAAACTCTATTT
Organism: Aythya marila; assembly: GCF_965140915.1. NCBI lineage: Eukaryota > Metazoa > Chordata > Aves > Anseriformes > Anatidae > Aythya > Aythya marila. Next base: position 1,375,015 of record NC_139051.1, on the reverse strand, counting down.
ATTGAAATATAGGTTGCATAGTGAGTTCTAGGGCTTGAATTTATTCTCAAATAGCAAGAAATGCGCTGTGTGGCTTCCTTATAGCATTTAATACTGTAAGGGTTAAGAATGAATTATGTGCTTTTAATGGGACATTAACATGAGATAATGTAACTACATTGATAAGTCTTAGAATATACTTTACATAGGTATTGTACTTGGCAGCGATCTCAGCTGTATCTCATTACAAGGGGAATTGAAAACCAGACTTCTGTGTCTTCAGTGGAAATACCCACCATAGTGTGGTATAATAATATCAGTGTTTCTGTATGCATTTACTTCCTCCGGTCTGTTCCCAAGGCAAAAGGGACTTTGGACCTTGGTATGGCTCAGCCAGAAACCATGGGAGCAGAGGATGTGTCTCTGTTTTCAGTGGCATAGACTCCAAAGCCACCCAGAAACTTTTTACTGGAACACGTTAAACACCTCATGTGTTGGAAGAAGTAACAACACGTGTGTATTAACTGTCACTACTTCCTTTTAAAACTAAAATAAATGAAATAAAAAAAATCCAGCGATGAACCTAAATAAAGTTCAGCTGCTCATGCTCTTCCTGCTGGCCCATTTCTGCGCTCAGACCAAGCGCCTGTTAGTGTCATTCAAAGCCTAGATGACATAGCTCTAGGGGAGCAGCATTAATGAAAGCCTCTTTGCAGGGAGTTCATCTCCTCAGTTTTGTTTCCACGATCCCTTTGAAAGGAGCTGGTTAGTTATCTGCAAGTCTATTTCGGTTAGACTCGCACAGCCTCGAGTTCAGTCATTAAGCCCTGCTGTTCACTTAGAAAAAACAAATGAGCCAGACCAGCTGAGCAGAGGCAGCGTGTGTGGGGATGGCAGAACCCACTGTGCTGAAGCATCAACCCCAGCGGGGCCAGTCCTGTCCCTGGGCTGCTGAAGGCACGGTGGGACCTGGCAGGGCTGTGGGGATGTGCAGGGGGCACGAGCTGCCCCTGGGCATCTTCTCCATGCCCCCTCTCTCAAAGTGTTCTGGGGAAGCTTGGGGGGAGCTGTTCCCCCATTGCACTGAGCCATGATCCCAGTAACACAGCTGTACAATGCAGGCTTTTGTCCCTCTGACTGAAACTACTTTTGATCAATTCTCCAACAGATATTTTACGAGCAGCAGATGCTTACCTGCTTTATTTGCATTAATTGTAGGAGGTAGTAAGTACTTTCTTGGGGTTTGGTATTATACACCCGTGGTCTTAGCTTCAGCTACAGACAGCAGAAACATGCACAGACCTTCAGTCTTTTCCTCTGTCCCCAGTGTTTGCACTAGCTGCTGTGCATTTCTGCTTTGTACAACATTTCTGTTTCATAGCCGCAAGACTGCACCATACTTCTCCTCAAGTGTGTGTCTTTACCTGCTTAACTTGGGGAAATGCAGACTTTATTTCCTTCCTGGGAGTATCCAAAGAACGAAGGAAAAGATGAAGAAGAGGCTATAAAAAGAAAAGAGTGAAAAAAAATATGGAAATCTCTTTTTCCTATTGAAATGAAGCATATTTCTTTGCCTAATGGGATTTATCCTTTCAGATAACATGTTTTCTGTTGTAAAGAAACAGCCGTTTTCTTGTAAGCTCCTTAAGGTACAAGTTTGTGAGAGCTGTCAAAATATATTGTGTTGCTCAAGCTTGCTGCAGTCAGGTGGCATGTGGGAGAGCCACCGGCTCCGTGCATCCACATCCATCTCTGCCTCGTGCAGCTCCTGCCTTTGTCCCTAAATCAAAGCAGGAGAGGAATCTGCATGGCAGTTAAAATAACGCCAGAAAACCTTCACGAGAGTCATGCTGCTGGTTGCAGTGCTCAGGGAAGAGAAGGAAGGTGCATCACTTGGTGGAAGGGTTAGGAGCTCAGTTTGTTCTTTGGACTGTTTTGGGCGAGGTGCAACGCTCTCAGACCTCTGGGAAATGTGCCTGGGGTGCGAGGCAGGTGCTGCCAGCAGTGCTTGCTCTGCCCATCCCTGTGGCTCCTGGTGAAGCCTTGAGGTGCCCCTGAGCAGGGCTGAAACCCCCAGCAGACCAGCAGTGCCTGAGGATGCACAGTGCATGCCCCAAGCAGGCACTGTCGTTTGCTGCGGGCTCTTGTGGTACCCTGAGAAAAGGGAGAGGAGCGTGTCTCCATTAAAGCAGAGTAAATTATTTCGTGTTGCTATTAGCCACAGCACTGTTACATTATACATGACTCCTCGCTGATCAAAGCTGCAGATTCTTTCTCTTGTTAAGGATTAGCCTTTTTGTCAGATGGATGGTGTGTGATAACCTGTGCTTTTCTCACTAAATTGGCGGTCTGTCGCCCTTCCACATAAACTTTCAGTAACTGGCATGAGTACTATAAATATACATGGGAAATAAGCTTTCGTTGCTGCATCGGTCGTAGGGAGAGTCAAATATGGGTTTTTGCTTTCTTTTCCTGTTGGCATGGACATATCTAGCTGCCTGGCCACCCTTGGAAGTGCTAGCTGAGCCTATCTAATTAAGCACAGAATCAGAGTGGATTGAGTTCGAAGGGAGCTGAAAGATCATTTAGTTTCAGCCCCCCCCAGCCATGGGCAGGGACACCTTCACTAGAGGGAAGTGTAATTGGACCTGTTAGCTAAATGTGTGAAGTTGCACTGGCCTTGGATTGTAGTTTGCTGTTCATGTTAATTCTCTGCATGTCCTGTGTTCTTACACGGGGCAGGCAGGGGTCAGGGGGCAAAGTCTTTTTTTGTGTAAGATTAAGTACTCCACATTTGTAAGACCCAAATTAATGGATGACACAAAATGTATGATTTCAGAAAAGTTTAATTTCTGTACCCCACGTTGTGGCATTTTTTGTTTGAAATAAGCACAGTTTGAGACCAGAGATCAGGGGAGGACAAGACACTGTACAGCATAACTGGTACGCCTTCGCTCTGTTCTGATGGGATTTTAAAGCACACACCCACAAAGTTTGCTGAGCTTTCACATATCTTCAGGCTCGAATTCAACAGCCTTCTGGCTCAATGAAAAAAACAACATATATAGACCTGGCTTCATTACTTGTACCTTGGAAGTGACTTGACAGCCATTTAGAAAAATACTTAACATTCCCCAGTTTCCTGGTCCCTCCCTCCCCTGAGGAGCCCGCAGGAGCAGATCCATCCGTCTGTGTCCCCGGCGGCACGCGGGGCAGCCCGTGCTGCCTGGGCGCTTTGATTCATGGAATCAATAACTCGAAGGCTCTGCCTAAAAGGATGGAAAACGCGGCGTGACCCGGTGGATGAGTAATGATGGTTGTGTGTGGCAGAACAACCGGGCTACGTTTGTGTCAACAAATAAAGCCTCCTGAGCACAGCCAAATTACCAAGATCCTTTCATTCTGTTTCTTAAATCTTTGCTTTAAAGTTGACCTTGTTTTCAGTTCTCTCTGGTAAATGTGGTCTGGTGCTATAGGACCAAATTGGGGAGTACGTTTAAGCTATGATTTATTTAGGTTTTATCTTGCCTCCTTCAAAGAGTTTATGTTAATTGCTTCATTAACTTACTCAAAAGCTTTTCTCGTCTTCATTTTGACCAGCCTTCCATGAAATGTCAGTCCAGGGGTATCTTTGTGGTTGTTGTAAGGGCAAGAAAAATATGCAGCAAGAAGTTCTCGTCCTCCTTCCCTTGGCTGCTCCTGCCCCTCTGCTCCTGCTGACTGTCACGGGAGTTCAGGATCAGCCCCCTGGTCTGGCAGTGAAGAGCCCTGGTCTGCATTGAGTCCCTGACAACAAAAAGGATGCAGCCTTGGTATAAAGGAAAAGGTAATATTCATCATATGGCAATTTACTGTATATTAGGAAAGAACAAATGTTGCCTTTTATTGTGACAGATTTTTGTTTTATCCACCAAATTCATTGCTGGAGCAAGCTGGCACTTGCTTCTCTTGAGTCATACAGAGGGATTTTTTGGCACCTAATACATTAACATGTGTGTATTCTTTGTGGCTACAACTTGAACAAATGTTTTGAAATGATGACAGAGAAAATTACTTTTCTTGCCTACATGAACAAGTAGGTGTCGTGTATTTTAATTACTGTGACCAAGCTGCAATTACAGCTGATAAACATATGGAGATTAAGCTGCAAAAAGAGAGGTGCATTTACATTTTCTTAAGGAAGTGCCACAAAGATGAATAGAAAAGGGGAGGGGGTGGAGGGTGGTCAAAATAATGCCAAACCTATTTATATTAATAACTGAAATTCTTTGCATTTACTTGTGTTATTTGTATTTACTTATAGCACACTCCATGACCTCAAAGATCTTCAAGTGGTTCATTTTGATCTAGAAAGCCCTACTACGTCAATATGTGCTCATTTTGTGATAAACAACCGTGTCCTTAGAGCAGCACAAGCACCGCGGTGTTGTGGAGTACAGGCACAGCTCTGTGTATAAAATAAGCCTGCAAAAATGTGAACCACAGCTTGACTTAAATGTGCATTTGTGTCCCTGTCATCTGCAGCAGCCTCATATCAATGCACAGTGAGGCCAGAACAGCAGATTATCTATCTGGTGACAAGCATGATACTATAATTGAAATGAAACATGAGCTGTTTTTTTTTTGGTTTTTTTTTGTTTTTTTTTTTTAAACAGTGCCCATTCTGAGATCTCTGGGAGTTCCCAGAAGACCTTAGGAGGTTGATCTGGACTCTGTGATGCCATTGTTTCTCCCAAGATGTATGAGTGTCATCTTACTATTTGCAGGCTCCTCAGAAGAAGGTTTTCCTGATGTGATGGAACAACTGCTATGCTTTGTTGCTGCAAAGTGCTGTGCCTTCATGTACTGACCTCAAGCAAGAGCGAGACATGGTGACGTATCTCCTCACACTACAGTTCCCAGAAACAGTAATTGGTATTAAAACATTCCTAAAATATGATTTTTTTTTCAGAAGAATAGACTGACCAAAGGAAAGTCCCTTGCAGCCAAGCATTAAATATTTTCCTAGCGGCTCTTGAAATACTTACGTATTGATGAAATTTCACTGTCCTTTGAAACCTGTCAAGAATTGTGCTCCTGCACCTTTATTGCATCATTGCAAGGGTTTGTTTTAGTGTGGAGACACAGATGACTAGCAGCGTGCTGCAACTGAGAAAAGAGGACTTCTGTGACAAACCGAGGAGACAGGTTGGATACACATCACTCCCGTAAATGATAGGCTAACATATTGATCCAGGGGGAGATGGAATCTGCCATATGCTTGGTGCTAAAGTTTCTTGCCTGAAAGAACAGAGCTGGCCCCAGACCAAAACTCTGTGATTAAGCTTGCCGAGAATTTCCTCAGAGATGAAGGCTCCTTTGGCAGCTCCTGTCAGGTCGAAGCAGGAGAGGACAGACGTAGTGGGCACCACTTGCCATCATCTCCAGCAATCTCAGTGGTTTTACTGCGTGTGATAAAAGCAGAGGACCTAAGCACCTGAAATAAAATCTGTGATCCCTCTGAGCTATTTCTCATGCTGTGGTGAATATCTCCTGGTGGAGATTTGTCCTAGTTTTCTGTGATAACGTAACGTTACTATAGGAGAATGTCAAAGCGGTGTCTGTTCAGAGATTCTCTTAGTTCTTACTGTATTCAAATCTATACCTTTTGTCATGGTGTATCCCACTTTACTGTTCTAACATAAAGACAGCAATATTAGTTTGAGCTGTCATATGGACTTCTGGTGATTTTAAAGACTTCTCTAACTGTGCAGTCTGTAGAACAATGGTTGCCATTCATGGCAAGCATCGAAAGGCTTTCAAAATTTTTCCTGGAATGATCAGATGGAGATTTTTCCTACTTAATACAGTTTACCTTCTTGAAAGCACTTGAATTAGCTTCACATCATTCTCTGGTACTTCTCCACAAGCTGGATTTAATGACCTGTTAGCTGGGTCGCAGCCCGACTGGCTGCCCTGGGCTGTCCATGCCAGCCTGCTCCAGCCTTTGGGCCTCAACAGCTTGAAATAAGTATTGCTAGTATCTAGGTTATTCGTGGATGCTGGCTTCCATGGAAGATTCTTGTAAGCACTATTTTAACTTATCATTTGAAGTTATTATGTCTGAATTTTACCCCCTTCAAAATATGTGAAAAAAAGATCATTTGCTCTGTTGGCCATCTAAATAAACCTGTGTGTCAGGAGACACGTGTGCTTTGAAGCCTGAAGCTGGTTAGGACCCTGCTTCCATCTGTACCCCTGGGGCTTCCACTGGTCTGGGGGAAATGGCTGCAGCTGAGAGTGGTGTTGATATTCCTTCTCTTCTGCATTCTGTGTCCACACTTCAAACAGACAAAACTAAGATACTATTGAGTTTGGAATTTCTCTAACCTCTAACTTGCTGTTTTTATGAATGGCATTTTATACGGCAATAAAATCAATGATATACCAATCCTTTTCTTAGTCAGACTCAGCATCAAGGGAAAATTTTACTGCAGATACCAAAGATTTTCTTTCTCAGGAATAAACAGAGAACCCTCCTCCAGCCATGCCTTTTGGCTGTTAGCACGAATAAAGGTTAATTGCTGCATTTTTATGTTTCTCTTTGTAATTAAGAGTTGAGCCTTCATTGCTTTTCAATGCAGTTACTGGCAATTGAAGTTAATCTTTTTAATCATTGCAGGAAAATGCACATCCTGTAGTGCAAATCCCACTTGAAATGCACGGGGCTACAGTATTTGGAAACATGCCTATACCTAGGAGAAGCTGGAATAGCGTATTTGGAGAATATGGTAGGGAAAGTTATTTTAAGAATAACAGCTTGACTTTTGGTTTATCTGAGAAGTGGCTGAAAGTTATGAGAATGTAAGGCAATTCTCAAGCTGAGGCAGCTCTGGACCAAGTTGTGGTTGTATTGCATAGCGATTACATTGCTACTAAGGCCCGTTCTGTTTGCTGATGCTTTTCTCTGATTCATGTTTTAGTTGCATCAGGTTTTCCTGTTGTAACTTTCCTTAGGCCTTTCCTCATTCATGCACCAAAAACTCATTCAGGGCTGCATTAATGAAAGAAATTGGGCTTTTTTTTTTTTTTTTTTTTTTTTTTTTTCTCCAAGCTACTGCATCTAGCTACTGCTGTAGGAGAGCAGGTGGCAGCAGGTCAGGGAAAACCAGCGTGCCTTGTCCAGCAGCAGAGGTCAGGGCTGCAAGAAGCAGCCACTCGAGCTGCAGCAGCCGTGAGCAGGAGGCATCCCATGTTTGACCAGCTCCGTATCGCACAGACAGTTGAACAAATACGTGTAATTGCATCGTTTGTGTATAATGCGCGTGTTGCCTGACATGACTGTCATGAAAAAATACATCGCTGTGTTAATAAATAACTGCTATGTTAATTCATGTGAAAGGACTTGTAGTATACAATTACAGGACAGAAATGAAAAAGAAGGTCCTTAGAGAGTTTTGCAACAATTTCTATTTCATCTGATTAGAAGAAAAGGCTGTTTTTTCATCTTTTCTTTATTTTTTTTTTTTTTTGTATTTAAATAAATCTTCTGAAATGTTTGCGTGCCTGTAAGAATTCTGAAAAGCTGTTCAGACCTAAATCAAGTGGTGCTGCGTGAATCTTCCCAGGCAATAAACTTTTGGTACCTTTGACAAGTTTTATGGTTTGAGATAGGTGCACTGTGTTATGTATCATATTTCACAGTAACACAGCTGAATAGATCATATCAATTTTTATATGCTAATAATTTGTTTTGGTATTTTAATACTAGGAGCTGTAATTCATATCTATTACGTCTCTTAGACTACAGATAATCTGAATAATATTTACAGAAAAGTCACTTTAGGAATACCTCCTTCATTACATTTTTCCATTGTGCAAAGAATGCATGAATTAGCAAGTCTAGACATTTAAAAAACTGTATTGAAGCTCATCAGCTGGCAGATCAGGCTTGTTCCCTGTGATTTTGCCTTTCCCTTGGACATAGGACGTTTCAGTTTGCTGCGAGTTTGGGCTGTTTCTCATTTTCTTTGGTAATTTGTGGGTAAGCAAATAAATCTTGCTATTTGCGCACTCTTTTTGCCTAGAAGAATAATGTAAATGTTTCCTCTCTTAAGTTTGCCTCAAATTCCCAGAGATGTTCCTAGTGCATTAAAAAGTTTTACCTATTCTAATCTATGACTTGCTATGGGAGCAGTTGAAACTCAATTGTGCTGTTGCAAACTGGATAACGAATGCCGTGATATCGGCAGTGGGAGTGGTAGAAAGGCACTAGCAATAGTGTGCAGTTACACAGCCAACTGAAAGCTATCTGGAGGGCAGCATTACTGAAAACTGGTATTGTTAACGATAAAATGAAGACAAACTTGACAAAAAAAAAATGAAAATGCCTAAACAGAGGGTGGATAAATGAGACTAAAAGCCTGATTTTATTTTTCTGACAAAATAACCTTCAGTGCTAAAACAGAAAGTCTCATTGTTTGATAAACAGTTTATCAGCTACCTGATCTTGAGCAACTCTGAGGCCCTGCTGCAATATTTACGTTCAACCAGGCAAATTGAGAGGGCAGTACTCCTGCCCTCTCTGTACACACAAACCTCTCTTTATTACTGGTTATTTGTCCCTCTGTTTAGTATAATTAACTCTGAGTTACAAATCTGTTTTGACAGAATGCTCCAGATACCACATCTGAAAGAAATGGTTGCCAAAGCACTCAAGAGAGGAAATCTCCAGACTTATCCGTAAGACTTCCCTCTTTGCCTTGGAAAATTACCAAGCTGGATAACTTCTCAAAAGTCAGATTTTCAGAACCCCACAAAGCACATGGAGTGCTTCCCTGTCACCTCCCTTTCATGTATGTTTTCAACGTAAGCTGCACTGTTAATGACTTTTTGTAAATCCTGAGTTATGGCTTGGAGAAAGGCATGCTGCTAGGTGGTGATATGATTTCACTGGGTTTCTTCGTCGCCACCAGGAACCTCACGCAGCCCGTGGGCACGCCAGAGCTCAGCAGTGAAATGTTCAGAAGAGCCCATTTAAACCTTGGCACCGCATCGCTGCATTTGGGGGATTTGTAACCTTTGCCAGCTTATCATAAACACCATGCCTCGGTGGCGCTTGCTGTGGCTGTAACACAGATCGGCACCTTCTGACTTCTGCTGTCTTTGCTGACTTCATTTCAGAGATTTCAGCAGAGCACAGGCACGGTGAAATCACCATTCAGCAGAGCAGGGAGAAGCAAGCTCAAACCAGCCCTTCCTCCTGAGATGTGACCTCCCAAGCCATGTAGCAATGAGTTCGGTGCTGACCTTCACACAAAGTTTGGTGCCCCTGTGCCATCCAATTGCACGTCATTTCTGTTGGTTTTGTGAAGACTAAACAGATGTCTCCCACGGTGAGCTTTTCATATAATTTAATCCATTCATTTTCATATAATTTAATCCATTCAGGATGGGTTGATGTTGCAAATGGCAGAATTTGGTGGAAACTCATGAGTCTAGCAGTGCCCCTCGCAGTGTGCTCACCCACTGACCTTTCAATGGATGACTTGCTGAAGACAAAGTAACGCTTTCTGTGTGGCTAGGAATTTTCTGTTTGTTTTTTAATACCCATTAGCTAAAAGCAAAATGGCCTTCACTAAAAAGTCAAAAGGGAGACTGCAATTGATTTAATACTTACATTAATTTATATTCAGATGCCTTACTCTGTTTGCAATTGTGTCTGCTCACAGAAACTGTGTAAAAGGAAGCAACTTTTCCCAAATATCATGTTTCTTTTTGAATAACGTATTCACAGAGCTTTTCGCAGTAGAGAATTTGCAATAGATACAGTCTTTTTTGCAGTACGGTGCTGGCAGTGAGCAGCTAACACACGCTTCTTTAGTGTGTGAAATGGGAAGGCAGACTCACTTGACAACACTGCTGGTTTGCACCATTTTATTGCAAATACTGAGACAGCCAACGTGTTCTTCCTTCACCAAGTTGGGTTCTGCGTGTGGGCTGGGCAGTGCTGGTGGCCGTGGGACCATTCATCTAAGCGTATCTGATCATTGCTGCTTGTACTCTGAAATGAAATATCCCTTGCCTTTTAAACAAACAGCACACCGCCCACTACTACATGACTAGGCAAAGGGGACAGATGTTGTATTACAATGCGAGTCAGAAAGGATTTAAATAATGCAGCAGAGAGGGAGCAGTAGCATGGGAATGCACCACAGCTATCAAGATTGTGTATGTTGTACCTGTAAAACTGTGGAAAATGACTTATTTCACACCTTCTTTGGACTATGAAGGAGGCCAAAAGAGTGATAATTGTATTAGGAATTAATCCACTTAGCCCCTGAGTATGTTGAGATGCCTTTTTTTTTTTTTTTTTTTTTTTTTTTTTTTTTTTTTTTTTAACAGGAAAGAAAACAGGAGCCTTTCCCCAGCCTGGGGAGCAGGACCCAAGGGGGGAGGTCCTGTGCCCTGCTCCTGGTGGTTTTTCTGGAGGTTTTGTCTTGTTCCTCCTGCCTTGGGGTAGGGGCTCCAGTCCTGCACTTCAGGTAAGCCATGAAACACTGAAAATTGACTGTTATTTGGTTTGCTGCGCCTCGATAATTGAAACTAATAGAAGCAAATAGCTAATATTTTCTCGTGGGGTGACCTTGGGAGCAGGAGAGCAGCTAGTCATGTCTTCCTCCAGGGAAGGAACTTAGAGGAATTACTGCCAAATAATAATAATAACAGCAGCAGCACAGGCTGTAATTCCCTGCTCACCTACTTCAGTGACACCTGAACACCAGCACAAAGAAAACAAGCCATTTATCACATCTAATTTCTCGGAATCGCTGTGTGGAGCAGAGTGGGGGATCGGGCAGGTTTCTCTTTCCAGGCATACAGGTCTCTCACCCCAGCCGGTAAGGAGCTAGCACGTAGTTCTCCCCTTTTGGCAATTCATGCTTGCTTGGGCCAGATTGGGATTTGGACTGGCATGACTTGCTGTGTGTCCCTGTTTCTTTTTAAGGCACTCTGAGGTGAGAGCTTTTCTGCACCCACCTACTCTTCCTAATGAGGGAATTGCCCCCGTTGCTCTCCACATTGCTGTGCAACCACAAATCACCCACCCTGGCTCTGATTTCAACCTAGTTTTTAAGAGAGTGAGGTTCATGTGATACCTTCGGAAATGCTGAGCCTTTTCAATCTATTTTGGTCTCCAGATTTTACAGTGGAAGAGGAATCTCAGCGATAATTAAGCAGTAAAACACTTAGGGGGAAAAAAAAAAAAAAGTTGGTTTAAGGAGAGGGCTGTTCTATAAAGGAGAGCAGGCAGAGGTCAGACATTAAAAGCTGGCTGGCAGCAGTGTCTGACCAGGAAAACAGCAGGTGAAGAAATCTGGGCGTCAGGAAGTATCATGAAATATAGTTCATAAGCAGTTGGGTTTTGTTAATAGTGGGGCTTATGTTATAGCCTCAGTTCTACATGATGGAGGAAGAGCAATGGTCAAAAGATTGGGGTTGGAAATATCTTGGCACATGATGAAAGAGTGAGTGAGAGGTGCTGCCTGGTTTCTGAGTGATAGAAAGCAATTTATTGATGAAGGAGGTAATTCTGGCTGTAGAAAGAGGTGAACTTGGGGTTTGTAGATTGGGGATATGCTGGTTTCTTTAAAGGGGAAGGCGATGCAATACTGCTCAAAATGAGAGTGGTGCAGAAGAAGGGATGAGGACACAGCAGTGCCCAACATGACACAAACTGAAATCTTAAACCAAATGAGAAGCTGCCATGATGCATGTATATCTGAAAAAAAAGAAAAGAAAAGAAAAGAAAAAAAAAGGGTCCCGCTCGCTGCCCTTTGTGCTTTCTCTCTCCCCCACATACATTCACCTCTTCCTGCACAGAAAACAGGAACATTTCCAGGTGCTGCAGGGGCTGACAAGATCTTCTGAGTGTCTGGAATGGTGGGAGTGAAGGAGCAACCTCACATAGCAGAAATATCAGTAGGTAAGGGAATTAAATGAGAATGAGGAAAAGTAAAAAAGGAGAAAAGAACAGCAAGGGAAAGGAGGTTGGCTCCTTGTTATTTGTCTGCGTGATGAAGAGTGTAGAGTAGCAGAGGAGCAAATGAAGCTGTTTGTGTGGGGTTGGGTCCTGATGCCAGACCTGTATGAGATGGGCTCCAGAGAGCTCCTCTTCATTAGGGGCAGGATTAGTAGAGAATACAAGAAAGTAAGAAAATCTCCTGCATGAACAAATGACTTATGCCACAGGGTCCTTAGATATGATGCTCATAATGTATTTATTGCAGACATTTAATTATGTTTTTTCTCAGTGATAATGTATATACACATGCAAGTTATGGATGTGTCTGCATGTAATTATCCCTGAGTATGCTGTACGTCTCTGAAAAGGCTGATAAAAGTCTAAGATGACTCTTGTGAGTTGAGAATGACTTTGAACTAAGTAGCTTAGCCTTTTAACTCAGCATTTCACAAACAAGTGGAAGTTATTAAGAACCTCAGAGGGTAGAGCAATCTGGCTTTGCAGAATCTGATGACAATTCAAGTGTTGGAGGGGAAAGCAGGGCTGGTAGACGCACTTTTTCCTTTGAATCTTTATCTTTCTAGGGCCGGTCCATCAAAGGAAGTGGTGGCCTTGTGGCCCAAGGCGAACAAGTTGATGAGGCTTTACGAAGACCTTTGCATTTCCAAAGCTGCAGCTGTAGCTGTGCTGCGTTCCTGGCTGGCTCCAGATGGAAGCGTGTTAGCTTAAATCACCGAGGCTGGCTTTAAGTAAGTCATTTTATCTTTCTTTATAATGCTTTGAAGGAGGAAATCTTGTTTCTTATGTAACTCCTGAGAGCCGTTATTTGCAGCAGGCAGCAGCGCGGTGCGAGTGCGGTGCTGAAGGACGCTGCTCACGGGGTGGCTCGTGCGGGGCCATAAACACGCCAGCTGTCCTTGCAGAGCGGGCTGGGGGACCAGGGGAACCCAGAAAATCAGTCACCCGGCTTTCCACAGGAAGTAAATGAATGGCACGGCTGCCTTGCAAAGATAATTTTACTGTAGCTAAATAAATCCTGGGCGAGGGGGAGGTATCACCGCCGCGTGCTGCGGCCCACACAGGGGATGGCCGCTCTCCTGCAGCAGGACGTGCCCCACGGCCCGGCTCTGAGCCAACAATTCCCTCAGATCTGCTGGTCTCTCAAGGCCTCTCCTCTCAGGATGCTGTGCTTTCAGGTACATTTCCCACCAGGATGCTTTTGCCCTTGAGAGGTTTGGACGAGCTGTGCAGAGCGGCCTGCCACTGTGCGGGCTTCTCCTGAAGCCCTGCCAGGGATGCAGCGGAGGCAGCTCCTCAGCAGCCGTGGCAACATTCAGTCCCTGGCCCCCCTTGCTCATCTGACAAGGGGCACACCCCGACCCTGCAGTTCTTCATGCTGGCATCCTGCTTTTGTCCTCATCCTGAGCCAAGCAAACAGAACAAACTCTCCTCGCAGTGTCTGCGCAAGGCAGCGAGGCGCGGAGCAGCGCGCTGTTTGTCACCTCCATTCTGCTTCTCCCTGAAGAAACATAAGATTCTCACCTTCACCAAATCCTGTCTATTAAAATCTAAAGGTGGGTGATCACATGAATGAGTTCAGGTCCTACAACTATAAAATAAATGTCTGCTGCTATAGAGAAGGCAGTTGGTGACCTTTCCCACCCAGCTTCCCTGGTGATTCACAGATTTTATTTTTTGCTAAGTACAAAAGCATTTTCCCTGGCAAATGCTCCTTTACTGAAGGTGAAAATGAATAAAATAAGCCCACAAAACACTGAGGGGAGGGTTAGGTCTTTTCACAGTTACCACTATTTATAACATAAAGCAGCTGAAGTGTGGTGAGTGCTGTGGAGAAACGCACACATTTCCCCATGCCAGGCTGAGCTCAGTGTTCCCAAGTTAATTCCCCCACGCTAACAATTGTGTGGTGTCCTGTATTTCCAGCAGGGAAATTTTCCATAGCCTTGTATACCAATGTGATCTCTTTAAATGATAGGTCTACTTTGAGGGCATTTGACTCTATTAAAAAAATCATCAGGAATTGATATACTGCATTTTTCATTTGAAAATCTGCAATCAGGTAGGAATGTCTGAATATTCATATGCAAGTAATATCTTTTCAGCATTCATTAATCTGAGTCAGTAATGAACTGCAGGTAAAATTGAGTGATAATTTGTAACAAGTAATTTATTTGATTATTTTTCCCATCTTCCGTTTTATTAAATATCTATGAACTGTTTAATTGACCTTCCTGAATTTTTCATTTAGTATTCACAGATTTTTTTGGTAAGTGTCTTGCCAGGAGGTCGGGCAGCCCAGTCCTTGCTCCTTGGCAGGCTTTCCTAATATTTACCCTGAATCTTCATCAGTTAGTTCATGGCTGATAGGGCAAAACCCTGAAGAACAGATCATTCCTTTCAGTTTTACTGTTATTTTTTGTATATTTTAAGTCTGTAAGTTCTCTCCTCAATCCAACTTTGTTCAATCCTTCATCTTGGAGATGTTTTCTAGACTTTTAACCTCTCTTCTGGTGCCCTTTTGATTCTCTTCATTTCATCCACAACGTTACTAACATATTGCATGTAAAACAAGGTATTTATTCCAATGTCTTATCAGGAGTGAACATACTGGAAGGATTATTTCCCCTATTTTGATAGCCACACTTTGATTTACCAGTTAACCCATCCCAGAATGACAATCTTTTTCAGAGCAGCTATTCCAAGCCTGCTCTGCAGCCTGCGCAGTTCCCCAGCCTGCAATTGTGCAATTGGTTATTTCTGCATAAGTACAGTATTCTGCATTGTCTTTGCTAAATAGGATTATTTTTTTTTTAAGATTTCTTCAGTTTGTCGAGACCTGATTGAATTTTACTTCTGTCCTCATGTATGTTTGCAGTCCCTCCCTGCACAGTGTTTTCAGCAAATCTCGCATGTGTGTTCTTTCTTCTGTCATCCAAGTCATTAATTAAAAAACTAATAATGCTGAGCTCAAGGCAGGTCTCTCTGAACTTGTGCTTGATTCACCCTTTAATTTCAAGTAGAGCTGGTTTCTGGAAATGAATGGTCTTCTAGCAAGCTTCACAGCTTGTTCAGGCTTCACCTAGAGCCAGCCTAACAGCAAAGGCTTAAGGCAGGTTCTGCCTCATTCACATCCCACAGACCTCTGTATCTTGTTGCTTTGAGGAATGATGGAGTATTTTGCTGGATGGCTGCTGACCGAACAGGCACGTAAAGCAATGCCAGCCCCTCATTCTAAACGGCAAGGTTGCCTCTTGCTGTCTTTTCCTCTTCAGACTTCCCCAAAAATAGTTAAGATTCTGATATAGCTTCAGACAGTTCCTTAACTATGCAAAGATAAAGCTCATCAGCATAACCAATTTGAAAACATCTAAATTAGCTAGGCACTCTTGCTGTTCCCTTTTTTATGAGATTACAATCTTCCCTCTTTGTTACAGTATTATTGTGCCGACCATCTGCTCTCAGATGGCCTTCTTCATGAAGATTGAAGCAAAGAAAGCTCATTAAACACTCAGCTTACTTGGTTAATGGCTTTCCCACTCCTTTTTTTGGACCTCCTTTATTGCTAGTGTAGTTACAGGATAATATCTGGTTAATTGCCCCATGCTTCTTACCCTGACCTCTCTGATTTCGTCACTGTTCTCACTGCTCTGGCTGATGAAATGCTTGCTGAATTTTTAAATGCTAAAGCTCAGGCTACTCACTGAAATGCCTACACATTAAGTCAATGAAGAAAATGTAATCAGTTTTCATTTCCTAGTGATGGTTGTTGGTCAGGCTGCTTGCACAGGGCTGAAGGCAGCAGCAGCCCCTCTGCAGAGCCCACAGCACACTAGGACTGGTGGGCAGGAGCACACAAGTGGCCTTAAGGGAGATTGTTGAGATTACTGGTTTTGCAATCTAATAATATGCAATTTGTTCAGATTGCATTAACTTTTTTTTTTTTTTTTTTTTTTTTTAAGTTCTCCTCTCCTGACTTGTGCTATTCTTAGTATGTTGTTGAGATTATTTCTTAGGTCTTTAGAGTTCTCTGTGGATTTCCCGTTATTGGTCCCAAGCCTACAAGTAATTGCTCTCCGTCCTTGAGCCTCTTCAAACAGCTCCTGCAGCAAGATTCACCTTTATAAGTATGTGACCTCAAAGGCACATGAAAAATCCTTTTCAGTGATATTGGATAGCTTGTAAACAGATTTCCAAATTACTCCAGCTATATGTAAACACATAAGGGCTTGAAAAAAATATACACCTCTAGTTACAGAGGTACAGGTCGATAGAGATTTCTGGGTTGGGTTCATTCATGGTATTGTAATTTAGGTAATAAGATGAAGAACGTTATAACATAAAATTTCTCTGTTGCAACTTCATTTGTGCTCTTGCACCAGAGACAGGAAATGAAGAAAACTCCAATTAGCAAAGCTAAATAAAAGCTAAGCACAGGGGAACCTGATGGGGCATGCTGACCTTCTTTTCAGTTTTCAAGCAACTTGAAACTGAATCTTGGTTAGAACTGGCCGTTCACGTTGCTTCTTCATGCAGAGGCATTAACCTACAGCTTACGGTAGCAAGCAAGCTGTTCTCTGCCAGTAGAAAAAATCCCAGCCTTCCTCTTTTTCTCCAGATGTGTCTGAAAGTGGATGAGCTTTGCCAGATCCTAATATTTCTAGTCTGGCTAAAGTACTGGAATGCAATAGGAATGCACACTTAGATATATAATGCAATTTTATCTAAATTCTTTGGACCCAAAAAGGAGGAGTCTTAGCTGCAGGGTGCTGCTCTGGGCTTGGGGCTGGAAGTCGGAGTTGGTGGGATAGTGTGTGCTGGTCCTTGGCAGCTCCAGCACGTCCCACTCCACCACAGCCTTCGTGTTTTTCTCCATATAGCCAGCTCCAAGGGGAGCAGTCCTCATCGTCCGGTCCTGACAGTGCTGAGAAGGAGAAGCCAGAGCCTGGCGTTGCCATTTTACACTGCAGCTTCCTCAGAAAGCCTTCACAGCTCTGCAGATCTCCAGCTAGGTGCAGCTTTTTCTGGCTCTTTCTTTGTAGCTCTTTAATTGAAAAGTAAAAAATGAAAAGCTTGGCCTGGACTCCCTGAGTCAGACACCCATGGGCAGATTGTTGCAGGTCGATCACTGCTCAAGATGGCTGGATCTTCCTGAGGTTCTCGTTGTGAATGTAGCACCAGGGCTGAAGGTTTTGTAATAATTGCGGCCGATGGACTGTGAACTTGTGCAGAAAGTGAGCAGCCTTCAGGAGGCTGGGAGAAGGAAGAATCTTCCTCCTTCCTGAGGTTGTGCTTTTTAAGCGAGTCTGTTTTTTTGACAAGAGAATCGAAATGCGAAGCCAATTAAAATGCCAAGGAATTTTCAAAACATAGTCATAACAGAGAAAATATGCCTTTAAACCTAAATGATGTAAGCAAATAACAAAATCTTGATAGCTGACACCAGCTAAAAGCAGTTTATAAATAAGATTTTTTTTCCTTCTTATCTGCTGCTTCAAGCAGTCACTCAAAACAAATCTAACTTCCAGTTCAGTGAGTAAAGAGTTTGAGGTCTCTCATTGGTGATGGGAAGGACAGACTCGGCAATGCAAGCATGCATGCTTCAATACATCGGGATGTTTTCTGATATGTAAACCAAAGAGTAAAAAGGCAGAGGATGAGCTAAAGGGCAGCATGATGAAATCGTAGTATCTACTGATTCCACTCGGAGCCTGTGATCCAAGGAAGAGCTCTTGTTTTAATTGGTAAGCTTTCCAAAAGGCCCTACCGTCCCTTTGGAGAAGCAGGGGCCTTTCGGGTGGCAGGCTGCTGTGTGTGATGCAGGTGACCCACTACTTGTGTGAATCTCCTGAGAAATCATCAACCCGCGGCTGAATTTATTTTTTGAGGGAACTCATTTGGGGTCAGAAGGAAAAATCAGTTCTCCTCCTCCCCACAGTCATTCACTGGAGGCACTGGTAGTGGTGCTGAGCTCTCTGTCTCCATCCTGAAACCACTTCTGTTTTGTTGTTTGTCCTCCTCACCCTTGAAAAATGAAGACCCTTCTGCTTTTTTAGTTACTGAACTGGAAACTATTAAATCAGGCTAAGCCATTCCAAGAAGTAGTGGAAAAAATGGTTGAAAAAGTCATTTGCTCAATAATGACAGGAGCTGGAACTGCTTGTTCTCTGCCACCCTCGTCGGCGATCAGCTACCAAGAATATTTTTCTCCTGAAGGTCAATAGAAAACTCACTTTTTTTGGGTTTTAGTTTTATACAATATTGGAAGAGCTAAATCATGTTTTAGCTCCAAAAAAATCTTATTTAAAATCTTATGACAGGCACTTAAAGCTTCCTTATACACTGTTGTTTCAGGGCCTGTTTTTATCATATTTATGCTGTTGCAGTGCCTCTGTTTAAAGGTGTGTTCTTTGGGTTCAGGTGCTACCAAAAAAATCAGAATGAGGTTTGTTTTCTTGTTTCCCTCTCTGCAAATGGTTTTACCGAGCTGTTGAGCAACACTGGCTGAGTTTTATCTTGACACTTTAATTTGGAGGCAATTTAATATGTTCCGACTAAAAATTTTAAAGAAGTCCTAGTGCAGAGCAGAAACGAGGCACAGATTTCATCATTCTTGACCCACTATCTTTTTTTTCTTTTTTTTCTTTTTTTTTTTTTTTTTTTTGAGCTGTCACTTCAGAAACACTGTGTTGTTTCATTCCAGGTACTTTAACAGCTCATTTTAGTCTTGCTGACATTGCTGTGCCATGGTTCATGTCTTTTCTGACATGAAGCTATCAAGATCTTCCATTTACTCTACCATTTTACCCCTGCTTACAAATGAGGTTTAGAGAAGCTAAAACCTTTCTGCAGCTAAGGTCTCATTTATCTGAATAGGGTTGCTCTTTGCATTTTATAGTATCTGATGCATGGTTCTGGCTGAAAGGCCGGATATCTTTGCAAAATACTTCGCAAAACAGCTATTTTAGATACCGTACAGTAAGGATTGGAACAGATGCATCAGTTTCAATTTGAAAGGATTTGAATTCCTGTAAAACAAAACAGTTTTGAAATATCTCCATATTTCTGCTTTCCCCAGAATGCCTTGCCAGCTCATCCGAACACAGCCCAGGATGTGGCCTGCCTCTGGTTCCCAGGTGCTCCTGACGTGGTCCCCTGTGACTGGGCTGGCGCAGGGGCATGCTGCAGCCCCTCGGCCCTGCGGGACCCCCATTTCCTTCCTGCACCCCGAGCAGCCCGCCCGCACTGCCACCGCCTTCTCCAGGCAGCCAAGAGACTGGAGGTGTCACTGTCTGCATTGCTATCTCTGCAGGCTTGCGTGCAGTCATCTGGTGCTCTGCATAAAATTCACGTCTTTTATTCTAAAATGTGACAGGAGCATGTTTTTCTCTCTTCTCCCAAATAAATATAGCTGGAAGGATGCGCGGAGGAGAGCTGTGCCCCCTCTCTGACTGATGCGCCGTGACACGGGGCGCAGAGGAAATTCAGCACTTTGTCACTCCTGCGGCCGACAGAGGCGCCGAGCCGGGGCTCCCCGTTGCGGGGTGGCAGCCCGGCACCCCAGCGCTGCCTGGGAAGTGTGCAGCCCGATTTAGCAGGGTGCTCTGCATCACTAAACAGCATCTTTGGTTTGTTTTTTTGTTTGGTTGTGGGTTTTTTTTTTTTGAGTGCGGCCGTGCCTGTACTACTCGGCTGGGAGACGTGAGTCACGCAGCGTGAAGCTGTGGGGCTGGATGGCTGCCCGAGCCCCACGCGTGCGCTGAGTTTCAGCGGATCTGAGCTGCCTGTCGGCCCCACTTGAGGCAGGTGCCAGCTTCTCATGGTGCACAAACCTTGTTTCCCATTTCAGCATCCCCTGCAGTTATTTTCATTGTGGTGTTCGTGGGAAAGACTTGTTTTTTCTTTTTGTGCTTCGGAGAAGTGTGTTCAGATAAGAGTGACACATCCATGCCTCGCGTGGCTCTGAATGCCTCAATTTCCCTTGCTGTCATCTCAAATTGAGGACATGGAGGATCGAGTACACAAGTACAGTTTGGGGTAATTTGGCACGAGAAATGGTGCAGAAATGCCCAGCGCATCGTTATGGGTGATGCTGGAGTGAGATGGGTCCAGAGGTGATACCAGAGTGAGACGGGTCCATGATACTGGAGTGAGATGGTCCCAGTGGTGATACTGGAGTGAGATGGGTCCTGCGGTGATGCCTGGGAATCAATTTGATTCCAGTTGGCTTTTCATGTAAAGGAGGAGCAAACCATCTGAAATATCACTGGGGATATAAAAGCCAATGTGCAATGATATCATTTATTCCTCTTTTATATACAAACTGTCTGATAAGATGCAATCTGAAGGTCTTATGATTTTAGGAGGCAATGCTATAGGAAAATAAGTTTTGAGAGGATTCAAATTGTTAGTTCAAATCGGCTTGTTTTCACACAACACAGGCACTACGTCTTTTCCTCGATAAGACCAGAGCTGCCACTCAAGCTACAGGAGCAGCACCAAAGCACGGCCCCACCAGCAGCGGGGCACCCACTGCCCTCCCTGAGTGGGTATCCTGCCCTGGAGCTGCCAGCCCCTTCCCCAGGTCCCATTGCACAAGGGGGGATGCTTTTCTCGTTAAAGAAAAACTAGTTTTATTGTGAATTGTGAGTGTTATACGCGTTTTCTTTCCCCACTTCTTCTTTTCTTCCAGTTGCATGAATAGACTGCCTTCTGACAGTATTTGATTGTCTTGTTTGTGTACGGCTAGCTTTTATTTCTCTGCCAGCAAGCTTTCTCTGCGAATTAGATATTATTTAGATATACAAGCACTGCTCTAACCAGGCAGTTCTGCCTCTGACAAAGGAATGGGAATGTAATGGAGTTTTGCAGTGTTCTGTCTTATAATTTACTTATATGGTACCTAGCTGTGGGTGATATATTTCCTTTATTTCCTGGCAATTCTGAAGTGCCTGGGGAAACAAATAAAGCTTTGTTTAAAACAAAAAAAAAAAGTGATTAAAAACTTTCCTTCCATCTTAGAATCTGCAAAATATTCAATTTAACCCCACGTTAGGTTTTCATTTTAGTTGGTAAGTAATTTACTATTTTTAATGTAGAACAGCATTCAAAATGAAATACTTGATAAAAAGTATTTTGACCAAAAAAAAAAAAAAAAAAAAAAAAGTTATTTAAGCTGTTCTAAACACAAATTTAAGACAATTTGCTGAAATAATGGATAGTTATGAAGCTATTAGATCAGACTGAACCTGTACTTTTTTTTTTTTTTTTTTTTAAGGGAAAACTTTTATAATAGAGTATTCTCCAGCTCAAGGTCAGTGCCTACCACACACGTGTGCCACACACTACCTTTGGCTAGACCCGTACAGGTTTGTGTGTCTGGGGGAAGGAATTTCTCTTCAGCACCTGACCTCCCTGGGCCAGGTAAGTGCTCAGGCCACAGGGCAGGGCTGAGCACCAGGACGGTGAGTTGTGTTTTCAAGCTATAGATGAGCTCTGTTTTTCCCCTGCCTCAGATAGCCACAGATTATTTTTTATTATTTATTTCTCATCAATATGCTATTTTTATTTTATTTTATTTTATTTTATTTTATTTTATTTTAGACGTGTTTTCTGGCTTTCTCTCTGGGTACTCGATTCCATCCTGATTTTCTCACTTCTCTGCTGACCCTTCGCCCCGTCATGGTACAACCGAACACACTCCTTCATTTGCAACAAGAACTGCTCTGGTTTCTCTGCTGCCCAAAATTAAAATAATCCATTCTTGTTGGCTGTAGATTTTTATACCATGAACCAGCAAGGGCTGCTGGGACATGAAGTCCAACCTTGTGAATGAAAAGTTTTGCTCACTTTAAGGAACCATCCTTAAAACTGCATCAGGTTCTGCTCTTACAGGTGGTTGGGGTGGAGGGAAGCTGGAGCAGAAGGATGAGGGAGAGACTCCGGCCATGTGAAGTGGTGGTCACCGGGCAGGTGCACTTTGCTCAGCAAGCCCCTGTGCAAAAGTGTGTGAGCATTGTCTGGGCTGTAACTTCTTGCTGCATATTCCACATTTTTGACCGGTTGATGACCTTTAAAATGAATTAATATTCTAATTTTTTCCCTGCTTGACTATTTTAATCTTTCTTTTAAGAACCATTTCTATTATTTAAAACCCACCTCTGTGTGCTTTAATATGAGAATCTTTCTCAATTTCATTTTATATGTGGTATAAATCTTTGATCTTTATTTTAGCATTGTCTGTAGTGTAACCACCAAGAGAAATGCTAATGACGTCTCCAATTTTCTGTCACTAAAACTAGGATCAGGAGTTTCACAGAAGTCAGTACTAGGTAATGCTCCTCCTGTACAGTTTACACACGTTAAGAATAAAAATCAACAAAATACCACAGCAGATTATTTTTTGTTTGGTGCTGTGAGTTGCATTTTGATGGTGCTCCAGAACTGAACGAGCACCGCTCCAGCTCTGCCAGGAAGCATCCCTTGTTGCTTCTAGCAAGAATTGTCATGGTGATGCATTCTGTTGACCACATTTTGAAACACAGATTGTTTCTAATTTTGTTTCTTTAATTTACTCTGGGTGCTCTGCTGCTTTCTCTCTCTTCTCACTTCTTTATGGAAGAGCTTTTTCATGCCAAAACATGCAGAGAGATCAGGCTCTGCCCTCTTGCCCTTGCTCCTTAGTCCACCTGGCACTGCCGGAGCTGTGGGATGCTGTTTGCAGGTGCCTGTCCTGCAGGGAGCTGACTGCTCTCTGCGATGGCAGGGGGATACTGGGGGGCTCAGCACCCCGGGGCCGGCTGTGCCGTGCGGGGGTGCCCTGAGGAGCGCCCGCACCTTGGAAAGGCTGAGAAGCCTTTAGCCTAGCCAACAGGCTCCACGAAGGCATTAAATTTGGCAGCGAGAGTGTAGCACTTAGGTTATTCTCAAGGAGTCTTGAGATATAAAAATGTTCCCGTGGGAGTTCTTGGCTCCACATAAAGGCTGAAAGAGAAAAGAGCCCAGCCGCCTGCGGGGTGGAGAAGCACTGCTTGATCTGCTTCCTGGCTTGTGCATGGTTTGAAGAGGAAGGGCTGGCGTGGATTTACATCTAACCATCCTTTGGGCTTTCTTGTAAGGGCCAGGAATGGGTTTTCTTCTGGAATTGGTCTGTTTTGAGCAGGTAGGGCAGTCTAGGAGCTCCCTGCCATGTGTCAGGTGAAAATAAAGTCTTGCACACAAAGTGAAATCGGGTGCAGCGTGTGTTAACCCGATGCCTACGGAGACAGAAGGGTTCTGATGCTGTGGATTGGTCTGTGCCTGCCTCTCCCTGGAGGTTTCATTCGGGAGGACCATGGCCGGGGTAGGTCGGTGTGCGTCTCTCCTGGCTGCTTCCACCTACATGCCTTTGCTTTATGAAACTGCTTGTCTTTGGTTCAAAGCATGGGAACAACAGCTTCTGTAGGTAGGCGAAGGCTTCTGGCTCGCAGAGCACTGTCTGCAGCCCTGTGTGAGTGGCTGTTGCCAGTGGTTAGCATGGCTCAGGGCTGCAGCCTCAGGGATGCAATGGGGGCAGGTGGAGGCAGCTGGCCCTGGGCTCATTGTGGTTGTCCCTCGGTGCTTTGCAGCCCTGAAGTAGGAGATCTAGATGTAAATGCTGCTGCAGAACAAGCAGAGGAGGAGATATCACTTGAATCCAAGCCTCTCCTGTCGCCAGACAGTCCTTGTAACTCCAAAATATGGATTAAAAACAAATGTAAATCAGCCAGACTCCAAGAGGAGCTTGCCACTGTGATCACAGTGTGGTGAGCAGCCTCCAGCTGCGGCGGCCCAGGGGTGAGGAGCTCCTTCCTCCCTCCAGGCACGTGCAGAGGTGGCTTTGCTCAGTGCTCAGGGCTGTGTGGAGGACAAACCTCCAGAAGGACCTCGAGGCCGAGCTCTGCCTGCCAGGCAGCAGCACCCAGGGAGTTCCCTGCGGCCGTGGAGCTGCCATGCACTGTAAGGGAAGTCAGTGGTGGGGGGCGAAGGCATGCCAGTTGCCTCTGGCAAGCTCTGACACAGATGCCAGGAGGAGAGAAACGTGCTCAATTTCAACAGAATCATTGGTTTGTAAGAGGTGGCAATTTCATATAGTTTATGCAAATTTCATCACTTTTTTTTTTTTTTTTTTTTTTTTTTTTTAACGTTATGAAAAGGATACTTTGGCATCAGCTTGAAAGAAATGTAAATGAATATATCCTTAATGCTCAGTGTTGTTTGCCAGCAAAGACAAGTCTAGGAGAGATGTATTCCCACTGAAGTCCCAGAGTTACAGCAATGCTGACACCAAGTTCTGTAATTTTGTGCTATTGCAAGGAACAAAGTCATCTCGTTGGGGATCTGATAATCTTTCTGGCTCTGCTTTGTACTGCTAATGATTCCACGGCTACATCTTTTCCTTTATTTTTATATATATATTTTTTTACATCTCAGTGATTGCCATGCCTTTACGTAAGCCTACATGGGATATACAGAGACACGAATTATGCAGAACACCACACAGCTGGCAGCATGCATGTCCAGAGCACAATCACACCAAAATAAGTCAATGCGTGGTGAGCACGGAGTAATGCCGATCTTCTCTGTCAAATAACGAAGCAGTCGTGCATGTGTTTGTGTGGAAAAGATGAAATTCCAGCTTGTGTGTGTGCAGGCAGCGGAGCTGGGGCTGGGCGGCTCGGTGCCATGGCAACGAGGCCTGCACGCGGAGCAGGAATACCCGAGCACCGCGGGCCTCGCTGTCTTATGGGGTGTGCTGCTCCCAACAGCATCCTAAACCCAGCCCAAACAGGGTTATGGCATTCCCCGTCCCGATAGGGATGTTTTGTCCTGGTGCTTGTGGAGTCAGTTAATGGGAGAGCTTTGTTTGTTAAAGAGGAGAGGTAGAAGTATACGGAGAGGATTGCTCCTCGTTTATGACCGCCCACAATCCTCAACTGCCTTCCGTTGTCACCATCAAAAATTTAGAAACACCTGAAAATGGATATTGTTAATGGTGGGGTTCCCTGGCTCCTTCTGCAGCCGGGCCCAGCACTGCATGGCCCCGACACCCCTCAGCACCCCACGAGGAGCCAGGAGCCGCTGCGAGGAGGCAGCGCGCCGGAGGCTGGCGCTGAGGGGGTGTTGCTGACACATCTTTTGGGACAAATCCTGGCTGTCGCAGAGGAAAATGTGAATCATCCGAGCCCTGGCAGCCCGGCACCGAGCACTGCCAGCCAGCAGAACGCAGGCTGTGGCCCCCACTGATCTCACAGGTGTGGGGCCGCATGGAGATCTCTGAAAAATGAAGAATTAAGTGAAAATGGAATTTCTGCTAGCTCTTGGATTTTGTACCTCACTGCTCTTTTCTCCACACTTTGCTGCTGACAACTGCTAGCTAAATAATAGCATGAGGTACTCGTTTAAAACATGATGTATGAACACTTTTGAAATTAAAATCATTTTGAAGTAATTTTTATATGTATATATGTCATGCATTTGGACAATCTGAGGACATGAAAACCTTTTTAGCAGCAATGATTTTAAATTAAAAACAATATTGAAATACTTGAAGTTGAACACGTATCATTATCTTGTATATCTAGTTTTTCCTCCTTTCTCATATTCTGTCCTTCTACAAGGTTAGGTATTAAGTATATTTATTTCTATTTTGAAGAAATTGAAGTACTTGTTGAAAAAAGAGTCTTAAACGTGTACCACAGGTGAATTGTGAGAGCTTTGTGGCTCACTGCAACTATTCACGTCAACAAAACCCTACTGTGTTTTCAGTTACAAGCTTCACCCGGCGTGAGATTTGCAGACCCCTGGACAACTGTATTTATCGCGAGCCTTGGCACAGGCATAAAGCCGTCTGGAATGGATCCTCCAGAGAGTGAAGACTTCACTCTGGCATATCGTTGAGGCCAGTGTGATCTTGGCCTTAGCCCATTTTCAAACCATCTTCAGATTAGAGCTGAAGGAAATAATCCAAGGAAAAACAGGTTACTTTGAAGGTGATGGGTTTTTTTGTCTCCAAATTCCCCCAAATCTACTTTTAAAGTGTTTTTTTTTTTTTTTTTTTTTTTTTTTTTTTTTTTTTTAATTTAGTTTGAAGGTATTTGATAGAAAAATTGGATGTTTTAGGAATCTACTGCTGATGCTGCAAGTGCAAAATGTTTTTTATGCATTCAGATTTTACGTCTGTATGGTATTCCACCTGGATAACCAGTCACTGCTTTTCTCTCTGGTGCCCTATGAGGTGTGCCCTACCTTCTGCTTGGACCTTCTGCATGGTCTTGATTTTCTTGTCTGTGTTCACATTGTGAAGGAACTGATGGAAAAACCTGAACGTTTTAATTGCTTAAAGAGAATCAATATGAGGCTTATTAGGAGATTATTTAGCACTAGTTGTCTTCTATGATGTTCAGAGATCGTTTCTATTTGATAGATGTTTCTATTACTCAGTAAAAAAAAAAAAAATCATGTTTGAGACATAACTATGCAGAAGTGTGAAGAACTAATTCACACTGTGATAAAATAGTTATGTAAATGAGATGGGGAGGAATCATTTATCTGAAAGATTACTTGGGAATAACATCAATCACTGGGATCAGATAATGAAGCCTTATTCCTTCATAGGAAATGTGATGTTCTGGCCCCTAATATTTGAATACAGAGAAGGGGATTTACCAGCTTCCTGTGGGGATTTTGATTCTGCTATAAATAGATGTCACAAATATTATTTTGCAGTCAGATTTGCCATTGTGCAGCATGGGCAAATTATTGGCTTTGCTAGAAAAGCTCAGTGATCTGAGACTTAAAGGTCAGAACAATAAGAAAATTAAAATTTTTAGATTTTATTTAAAATAATATGAATATAAACAATATTTTTAAAATATAATATCTGTAATATGAAATAATTAGCTGAGACAAACTTATAGGGACACTGAAAAGTGTAATTTGTAAGAAAGTAATGTGTAAGAAAACAAAAGAAAACAAAATTTTGTAAGAAAGTTTTATTTGGAGCACATGAAAATTACCTATTGAAAAGCCTTTGCAGGAGAAATGGATCATTCATTTTCTCTGACATTTGCTGAGGTGCCTGCCCTATCTCTCTTGCCTTCTCCTGTCCTGCACACACATTGCTGTCCAGCAGCAGTGATTTTCAGAGCCGAAGGAGGCAGCTCATCATCTCGCCTGCTGTATCAGGAACTTCTGCCCTATTCTGCCTGCCTGACACAGGAAGCATCTGTGGGAGATTTCCCTCTTGTTCTCCACGTGCTATCTGAACTCATAAATTATAGTAAAGAAGACAGTTTTGTTTCCAGCCTCTGCAGGATGGGAAGGGGCACCCAGGCAGTGGCACCAACCAGCCAGCTCAGATGGGGAAAGCTTTCCAGGTTTCCCATCCCCCCTTATCCCAGCGAAGGAGTCCCCGTGAACACCCCCAGCTCAGCTCCTTGCCATTGCCCAAGATGTGCATGGAAGTAGCCTGAAAGGAGAGAGCCCCGCGAACTGATGGCACCCGTGGGACAATGCTGGGTGCACAAGAAGAGACTGCATGAGGAAACAGTGAAAGCAGGACTGAAGTTGCCAATGCAATCTGAAAACTCTATTTAAATAATAAATTTTCTGCAAATGATCTCCCTTTCTGAGCATTGCTTGGACACGGGACCTTCCTTCCCACAAGTAAGCTCTGATCTTTACTAAGCATGCTTTGAAGGGAAGAGTTCTCTGTAATCACTGCCTAGGAATAATTTGCAGTGAAACTAATTCAGGGGTGTGTGTGCATGCGTAGCGTGATAAGCATGGTTTGAGTCTGAGCCTTGATCACATGAAGAGCTTTTCCACAGTTCAAGTGCATTACTTTTGGCCGTCCTTTGACAGCAGAAGCAGTAACGCTACTGTTATCCTGTCAGCTGCAATCATCGAGGCTGTAATTTTTCAAAAATTTTTTTAACTTTAATTTCAGTACAAGCATCAACTTCTTAAGAGTACAGAACCCAAGATTTGTTTAAATGAAGGGACTAGGTATAGAGATACAGCCTTGTAGTCATGATTTGTGCAACTAAAATCTATTATCAAAACTGGTAGAAGGAAGATTATCTGAATGAAAGTGAGCTTATCTAAATCATTAATGGACACTCTGGTGTTACCACATTTGTGCTGTGGTGCTGCCTGTTTTTGAAGGATGTTTTGCCTAGGTGAAGCAAGCACGTTGCTTTAGACTTCCACACCTCGATGAACAAAAATTGGATGGAAAAAGCCTGGAGTCTGACTCTCCTTTCACCTCCATCCACCTGCCTCCTCCCCAAAGTCAAAGCCAAACTGGTGTTGTTCCTCGAGGCCAGGGCAGGCGTGGATGGGCACCGTGCTGCGGGTGGGTGCTGGCTGCAGAGGGCTGCTTTGGGTCACACTGCTGCCCCACTGGGTGCTGCCAACAGTGCAGCCTGCTGCCCAGGGAAATATGCTGTTGTGGGCAAGGAATCTGAGTGTCATGTTGGATTAGATTGGGGTTTTCTATTTTGCATTTATTTAAGAAAAAAAAAAAAAAAAAAAAGCACACAAAACCCCCTTAGCTTCATATTGATATAGTAGAATAATTGGTTTAATTAGTTAAACCTTTCCAACTGCATACAGGAGGAAATGGCATGATTTTTCATTTATTACCATGCCCTGTTGTTATGATAGTCTGAATGCTGAGAAGACACTCCTCAGAGATTGTTCTTTTGATTTTAATGCAAAGATATTTTTTCACGTCAAAAGCTCCGCAATGAAGAGTAATTCTCCATAGCAAGTAGCCGTGCTGGGTCTGATTTACGCTGCAGACTGCTGCTTATGTAAAACAAGGAAGATGATATAAATTGGAGGTAATAGGGTAGAGTGTGGAATAAAGATCATGTTTTGCACTTGGGCGGAATTCAGCACCTTCTCCCTGCTAGATGAACGAGTTCACTTCTTTCTAGGGATCCTCTGCAAAATGGTCAGCGGGCGCTCGGCTGGGGGAGCTGCTCCGGTGGTCATGGGGTGAGAAGCACACAGGTGTCTGACCTTTAGGGCCCGGTGATACACTGCAATACATCAAACATCAGAAGGGAAAGAATACGTTCTTTTGGTGTCGTTTCACAGGATTTTTGCCATGAAACAGAGTAAGTTGTATAATGCTGCTGGTGCAGGTGAGTGCCTGGGAAAGCACTTAGGGCTGGCTGCTGAAGCTGCTGTCGGGAGGAGGCAGACACTCTCCATGCTTGTAGGAGCAGTTCTGCTGCTTTCCTTTGTCTGCTGGGGGGCTTGGCTGTGTTCAGTTTGTTGCTTTGTGGTTTTCCTAACTATGCTTGTTGGGGAAAGAAGGAATTTCATATGGAAAGATTTATTTCATGAAGAAATTATCCATCCAAAAGGTGACATCCCATTATTACCATAAAGCACAGTATTTACATAAAGCTTTTGTTGTTCCATTGGGTCCTATAAAGCACCCTTCTTGGTTGTGCAAGTAAGAATTTTAACGTATGTTTTATATGCAAGAAAAAATGGCTAAGAATTGGAGAGAGTTTTGTAGCTGGCCATTGGGAAAATCAATGACAACCCCATCTGCATCAGAGCATCCCACTCGCTGACCGTGTGAGCACTGGAAATATGTCTTACAGCTTTTAGCCATATATTGGGCTTATTGATAACTTTCTGTTTTTCAGTTCTATTATTTATGACAAACAGTGTAACCCACTGTAAAAACAAGCATAAAAACAGAGGCAGTGCGTGGTCCAGCTTGAGGTGTTTTGCAAATACAGATGGGGTAAGAAAAGCCATAAAAGCTTCTGAGGCCTGTTGATTTTTTCCCTTTGAATCCATCTATCATAAAATCTCATAGAAGATGAGATGTACTGCAAACTCAGAGGTAAAGATAATGTGCTCTTTGTTGCTGCTCTTTGTGAAATCTCTGGCATGCTAGCAATAAATTCAGGTCTTGTGGTCATCACGGAAGAAGGGAGTTTTACCAGCTCGTATATTTTCTGTAGCATTTGATAAATCCTCCTCTTTCAGGGAATGCAAAATGGCACTGCAAGTGGTCGGCTGCTGTGCTGGGGGACATGAAGAACCAAGTACTTGTGTTTTCGGACAACTGCCGCCAAAACAAAGCAGGGAAATCATTGTTGGTGTGCATCTTGTGCTTAGCACACGCTGAAATCAAACTTGCAGAAACAAGTCGCGTAGAACATTTTTTTACACTCTGATGAGTATAAAATATAGAAAACCTATTTCTCTTGTTGCGTTTAACTGCTAAAGGAGTTTGTCACACTGCTGCTAAATGTGCACGTGATATCTTTTCCAAAGGATGGGTGCAGTACGCTGTTGATCACAAGCATAGTGGCGCAATGCAAACAGCGATGCGGCGTTGTTTTCCCTCGGCAATCAGCTGCTGCCTTTGCTGCTCTTGCTCTTCCAGCTAGAAGTTAGCTGCGCCAATTACTTGCAGCTAGAGAGTGTTTTGAGAAACTAAATATGCTTAAAGCACAAATTCATACAAGTGAAGATCTCGTCCCACATCAGTAAGCCTCGTACCAACAGCGGTGTATTGTACCTGTGGATGCTGTTGCTGCCATTGGGAAGTGCCACAGAAAACATAATTTTTCTTGGGGTGGGGTGGGTGTTTCAAACACCCAAATCCCCAGTGCTGTGTATGCAGATAGCAAATGAGCAAAGCTGGAGTTGTGAAGTCACTCTTCAAGACTCAATGCTGAAGTTTAGGTGAAAGCTGGAAAGGTTTGCAGTGTGTTTCAATGTGATAAGTTGCAGTAATTCAACTCTACTGTTAGAAGGATAAAAAAATATTTTAAATATTGACTGCAGAAAGCTAATGCTGTGACTGTAAAGGGAATCAAGCCCCACAGTATGCTTGGTGGGCTTCTTCCACCGTGTGTGAAACCTGCACTGAGGGGCTGTAAGCCAGTGCTGGGCCCACCTGGGCCTATGCAGCTGCCCTGCAGCGTGGGTGTGATGGGTCCAGGCCGTCCATGGCAGCGTGACAGGCTGCGTGCTGAGGACACAGGCCTTGGTGGGACCTTCAAGTCCTTCTTTTTCACCAAAGAAAGGGGAAGAGGCTGCAGGCAGGGCAGCCCTTCCCAGGTCTGTGAGCAGGGAAAGCTCAGGCCAGGCCTGTGCAAGCTGCGGTGCTGGTGGGAGGGCTGGAGGGCTGGGCCGCCCACCCGCCTCAGAGAGCTTGCTGCAAGTCCCAAATCTACTTTCTTCATTCCTCTGCTGCCAAATGGCAGCTTCCGACAGCTTTTGGCACCCTCTCAGGCTGATGGCCGAGGAGGTGACCAGCAGGAGGTGTCCAGCTGTGGCTCCGGCCTGCAACAACCGCCAGGGTCCCATTCGTCCCACACAGTGCTTGGCCTGGCGGGTTTTGTTAATTGTAAAACCTTCCTGTGTGCTTTCCTTCGGATGATGGAGGACAATTCAACATGAAGAAAATGAATTTTCCTGCTTCACATTTTCAGTTTTGCTTTTTTTGTTTCTTCTTTCAGGTTTTAAATGAATTCTAGAAAACAGCTAAAGCAATATGGAAAGAGAGAAAGATTGAAATAAGCATTGATTTTTACAGTGTAATAATTTATGGTACCAACTTAATAAGTGGTGTGACATGAACAGCTCACCATCCATTTATCATATGCTGATAGCTTTTGATACCTGAATTTTTAACACCACTGCTTGGTTTTGATATAATAAAGGACCTGCCAACGTTCCCATTAAAAACTTTAGATTTTAGGACTTCCTGCTTTGGCTACAAATATCTGTATTTGTAATCTATGAATTAATATACAGAGTAGCAATCTATGAATGACTTATTCCAGCAGCTATTAAAATATATATATATAAAATAAATAAAACAAAACAAAACCTGTCATTTTTGAACTTGAGGAGGACATCTTCCTCCTTCCAGAAGAAAAGGTTTATAAATCCTTTTCATTACATCCACTGTAAAAAAGTTTATAAACTATGAGGCAGTTCCAGAACTTTAATAAATCAGCTCAATTCCACAGTTGTCAATAAGGAGACAGCAATTTACATTAAAGGGTTCTGATGAGAGTTGTCTTGAGCTGTAGTTTGCTGGCACAATAGCTGCAGGCTGATCATATATACTTCCAGAAGCTACAGTGTGGTTACAGCTGGGGAAATGAGTGCACAAAAATAGCATCTGAGCATCCATGTTTGTGCTCAGCGGTCCCACCTCAAGGACTTCCCAGACCATTTGGGCCAGCTTAGAGGTCACATCCGAGTCTGGTGACTGCCAGTGTTTCAATAGGGCTTCAGACAATAACATCAAGTCGAGTTATTTCTGTTTCTCACATCACCCTCTTCTGATTTAAAAAACAACAACTGTGAAGCAGAATAAAAAAGCCCTGACACTCCCGAGCTGTCTGACTTCACCACGCCATCTGTACGATGCCTCGCTTGACAGCGAAATAATACGTACATGTTTCAAATAGTTGTGATTTATGTCAAGGTTCTCCATGCTTGCTTTAGTGAAACCCACTTTAAATAAGGCAATGGCTAATAATTCCCAGCATATGGCTGTCTTAGGTGCCAAGTTTTTGGAGCGCTGGAACTTTTGCAGAATATCTGTGGGCCATGGTCCTGCGGGCTCAGTGCTTGGTGCCAGGTCCCGCAGCCACCGAGCAGTTGTGGGGTTCCTCACCGCCCCGTCTTGTGGCCTGGAGATGTGTGTGGAGGTAGGGGATGCCTTGATGTTATTGTGAAGGCAATAGTATAAAGCTGTGGAGTTTGTTTTGATAAAAATATCTATGGGAGAATATAAAGCCATTGCTTCCACCGACAGCTACAGCGCTGTCATTAAGGCCGTGCATCGAGAGCCTAAATGAGATATCTGGCAGCGACTGGGCTGTGTCAGCTATCGCTTCGTTGCCTTGGGACTGGGCACGGGCACCGGGGTTTCCAGGGTCAGGTTTACAGTGTTTGCTCAGAAAAAAAAGCATTGCTAGATAGCCATTTAATAGAGTAGTTTGGAGAGCTGTCTGTTCTGAAAATATTTCTCAGCTTCTAAGCCTGAAACCTGCGTCCTCCTCTCCATCCTTTCTGGAATATATATGAAGACCTCTAATGAGTGAAGACACAAATGGCCTCACCTTTCCATTTTGCTGGCTCAAGGACCCATAAAAGAGAGACATGGAAAATATAAATTGCGGATAATGGGGTAAGATTGAAAAATAAGGTAGCCCTTGTGCTAAATTCTATTTATAGCCATAGTTTGTAAGGAATTGCAATGAAAATGTTTTGTGATTTTGTTTGTCTTATCTGAGGTTGTAGGGATTTAATGTACCATTTATAAGTCATTAGGCATTTACATTGTGACATTTGATCTCCGTGTTTATACTTTATTACTGTAGATTGCTTACAGAGGGGAAAGGGAACTGTGAAATTTCAAAAGAAATTACAGTTTGTTGGTTTTACAGTAACTGGATCATTTAAAAGCTCCATTTTTAGTAAGAAATAATGATTTGCTTTATTTAGTGACTATTTAAAATGCTCGAGGTAACTATTGAATATCTTGACATAGCAGATAAATCAGTAGCAGGCTTAAAATTAGTTTTGTGCAGTTATATATTACAATATGTTCTGTATTACGATTCACGTTATACATCCCTTGTACACTTGCATGTTAGATGGGGAGGAAGAGAGAGAATCTGTTTCCAAAGCTGTTTCTAACATATGATCGTTCTTACCCCCTGAAAAACTGCCAGGATTTGTCTTTAAAGCACAGAGTCAGTTTATTTGGGTGTTTGTGGATGGTCTCTGGTATGTTAGGGCTGGGCGCTGGGGGTCCCCGTGCCAGGGCACTGCTGCTGCCGGCGCTGCCTTAGGGGGGCCCTGCCCGCACGGCCCTGCAGGTGCTCGTCAGGGCCTTTTGTTGTTTGGCCGATGGACATAAGCATGAGGATTCACCCAAATATTCCCCAAACTGGTGCTGACAAACAGCTGCGCCTGCCTCAGAAAATAGTTTTGTTTGAGGCTGAAATTAATAAACTCAGCCCTGTGTTTGAGCAGGCCCACAGGGCTAATTCCAGCCAGCCGACTTTGTGAGAAATGCACAAGTGCTTTGTTGCTTTTACCATTAGAGACATCAATTACATTATGATAAAAAATAAAATTAAAAAAAAAAAAAAGAGAGAGAGAGAAAAGCAATAGTGGTGAAGAGAAGGGCCGGCCTGCCGTAGGTGTGATGGCAAATACCAGCACGTCAGCCTCTTCTGTCTGCACTAACCAGCAGCGCGACGCAATGTTTTATCTTCTTTGGCCTTGAACCTTGTTATTCAGAATACCATATAATAATAAAGGAAGCATTTTGAGTGATTTTGTTAGAAATACATCAGACTGTCTAACAGTTTGATGGCATCAATAATTCCCTATTAAGCCCTCTACACCCATTATGGTTTGTGCTTTCACTTTTTTTTCCAAGTTAGTTTCCAGGCAACCAGCAAGAACTGAATTACATTAAGCTATTAATTCAGGACCGCACGCCAGCTTGGGCTTCTTCAGCGGATTTGTTCCTCTCCCATACAAGTTTCCTCATAAAAACCCTTTTATTGGTTTAATCTTTGGTGGCACCCAATCCAGAGAATTGATTTTAAAATTGCAATGCCTGTGCTTCACGATTGTTTCTTTTTTTTTTTTTTTTTTTTTTTTTTTAATGCTTTCTGGTGGGGTTTATTGTGGATGTGCAGTTAAGCAGAGGTCTGTGCTAGCACAGCTAGATACAGCAGGTACCTCTATGTTCTTCAGCATCGTCCTCTGACATCCCCTCACACTGAAATCTGGACTAAGAAGTCACTTGTGACATTGCCTCTCAACATGCAAATTAGAAGAATGATTTTCAAGAAAATTCAACCTGTGGGATCTTTCTTTACCCAAAGGAAAAGCCTGCTGTCCCTGCACTTTGACTTCAAATCAAAGCTGAGCCACGTGGTGAGGACAGCTCCACTGAGGGCAAGCTGACTGTGGGGTGAAGGCAGCTCTGAGCCCAAATCGGGCCCTGCCTCAGCCATGCCCAGGTCCCAGCACTGCCGCCCGTGGTTCTACTCCCACCACCTGGAGATGTCCCGGGGGCTTCCAAAAGTACTTGGTGTATACATGCTCTGGAAAAACAAAGCATGGGAAATTCTTTTAGTGATGGTAAGCTTGCTATCACACCCAGAATATTGATTTTGTTGTTTGATCAACAATGTGAAAATATTATGTCAAAGGTTCCTCTTAAGGCAGCATGTAGTTAGGAGGCAGTTCATTAATACTTTTAAGGAAAATGCACATATGCTAATATTGCTAAAATGAAGAAGCAGCAGTAGGGAGGTGTAACCACTCCTTGCAGGACATGAAAATCTTTGTTGGTATTCAAAAAGAGTTATTTTAGTGCTGAGCTCCATTGCTAAATGCCTGTAGTGGTGGCAAAGGGCGGTGGGCTGGCTGCTGGGGAAGGAGCTTCTGCGCTGCCTCCCAACACAGGCAGAGAGGTCGAGCTTCTTGGCTCTCCTCTGAGACCCAGTGGGAAGCAGGTACCTGCCAGTGGGATGGCTATTTGGGGGTGGAATTGCAATAATTATGAGTTACAAAACTCAACCTGTGCATTGCATTGAGCTGTCTTATGTTTTATCTGGAGGTCAGGGAGGTCACTGTGCTTTCCACAACTTACATTCACTGGGGACAAATGCAGACACTCCAGGTATTTTTACTGTCTTTGTCAGTCTTTTTATTAGAGTCAGCGAGCTGGGGAGGTCTGTGACATGTGGGAAGTTGTGCTGGTAAAATATGGTAAGTCTACAATTAGAATAATCAATTTGTAAAATAGTTGAATGAGTATGGAATTTTAAAAACTTTTTTATTTTTATTTTAAAAAATAAACTACAGTTCTGAGCTGTTTCCAGTTCTGTTCTTTAGAGATCTGCGATAAAAGTTTGAATCATAGAGGTAACAAATTCAGGCCACAAAAGATAACCGAGTCTTCATAAAACTTATCTCGAAAAACAAAATAATTAAAGGTCTGCTGTTTATAAGCAAGGTGTGCATAAAATATGCTCTTCCCCGTTGTAAGAAGCCATAAGAACATGTACAGCTAAAAAGGATTTTTATGCCTCATCAGTCGCTTGGATATTTCAGAACAATTATAATTACCAGACTAAGTGGTTTTCCCCCTTTCCATTTATCACACGATAAAGCTGTTGCCATCCTGAGGGTGTGTGGTTCTCTCAGCATATCCAAAAAACCCGCGGTCAACGTGCTCAATCTAATCACATTCTCTGTTTCTGGGACATACTTTATTAAACATTTTCATCACTTTCAGCTGTGCATTCGTACCTCAGCAGATTTATATCTGTAATTAGGGGAATTGTTATTTACCAGGAGAAACAAAGCTAGTGAAAAGACACCTCTCAGCAACATGACTCAAGTGTCGTGAGTTACTACCAATTTCATATTAATAATACAGTTAATTCTTTTTGCTACAGGTTAGGAATGTGTCTCATGTTAGAAACCTTTGGAAATGTTTCAGAAATGCTGGGCAACAACTATTTGTGACTGTCCAGTTAGGGATAATCAGATGTGTAAGGGAAGAAAGTGATCTCTCTCCAAGATCTATGTTCAGTAATGAGATATTTTTACTTAAGCAAGTCTCCAACAGATGGTGTTTCTAAATTTTGAATATTAGGGCTGTTTTTGAATGAGGCCTCCACTCAGTCTGATGTATTGCGGATGAGACTTTGCATTTCGGCTGTGGCTAAGAGCTGATTGTGTTGCCCCTCCTGCGTGCAGCGAGGCTTCATCTCCCGGTGCTGTGACAAGGCAGGCGTCTGCACCGTGACACCGTCGGGTCTGCAGCCGCTGCCACCAGAACTTCTGCTCCCAGGGAGATGGCTCCTCCAAAAGTCACGTCTATGAATGATACCTGGAAGATGCAGCTGTTGTCAAAAGTCAGCTGTTGATGGTGTATGCTCTGCAACATGTCTCGCCATGTATTATACCAGTTTCTTAGTCATTGCTACATGAAACTACGACAGTCTGTGCTCAGCACTGCCACCTTCAACAGCCAATTTTTCTCTTGAATGGAAACTCATCAGTTTGAAAGGGTTCTGTGAATTCTGTTGCCTTGACATTATGAAGCAGTGATGTTGTCATTCACTAACCAAGTCTTTATCAGCAGCCTTGTGGTTCCCTGGGGACAAAAGACTGGAAACGACACCTGGAACCAACACGCCTGGTAGCACTGCACCATCGTGGTACGACCGCTTTGCCAGACCTCATGCTTCTGACCTTCTGCCAGTGTCCCCATTGCTCCAGCAGGAAGGCTCCCTCTTCTGCTGGGGACAAACTCCCCACGCTCCCCCCTGCTCTAACTCAAAGCCAGTTTGTGCTCATTTGCTCAGCGCTAACAGTGGTCACTGTGCTCAAGTGCTCAGACCCTTCAGGCAGCTTTTGTAAAGAGGCTCTCCCACCTTTTGTGAATAGCAGCAGGGCATTGTCTTGGCTCTATTCCTGGAGACATGTTCCTAGTTCAGTCATTTCATGAATATGAAGCATATAGGGACTGCATCTTCGTGATTTAATCCCTTTTCTCTGAAGCAATGCAAGGTGCAGCTTGCTGACCTGGAAGGCGAGCAGGCTGGGCTGCGGGTGCCTGCACACGTGGCTCGGGAGAGCAGCTTTGGGGAAACATCACTGAGGGTAAATGGAAGAAGAGAAAGTTGAATTCAATTGCATTTTAGTAACTCCAGATTGGTTTTGAATCATATTTACACGCTTTTCTATTTCTTGTATGTTCACAAGTTTTACTGCCGTGGTTCTAAGCGTCTTGGAGCGACGTGAATTAGCAGGTATGCCGTTCCCATACAGAAGATGAACTGTGCTAGCAGGGAATGAGATCGCTCCCCAGGGCCCTACCCAGGAAAACTGCAGAAAACCTGGAACTGAACCCGTATCTCAGGGGGCCCAAATGGCAGTGTGACATATGGCATGACAGGCCAGTAACCATGAGCAGGACGCTCGGCTCAAGTTTTAAAACTCAATTCATATGAAGTATGATGACTGAAATAGGTCTGTTTTAGGCAAAACACTCCCTGCCTCTTACAAAGACCCAGGAGCTTTGCAGCTTTCTATGCATTGCTTCCAGCGGTTGCTAAATGTGAGAATTTTGTGCAGTTTCAGATTGAGAATGAAAGTGAGAAATCATTTAACACCCTGAGCACCAACGGGAGAAGCGGTGGGAACAGGATTGATGGAAATGCCCCAAATTGATGGTGGTTTTAGGATGGTTGTTTTCATTGTTGGTTGTAACCTTTCTGTGAATGCTTTTCTAAGTATATATTTCAGCAGAAGGCAAAGACTTCTTGCAGGGTGAACCAAATAAGAAATTACAGCTCTTGAATGAGAACTGCACCCATAAAATGAAAAACCTGATGTGACACAGTAAAAATGGAACCATTGTCCTAAAGTGGTTAGGTCTGACAATAAATGTATACTTTTATGATTAATTGATTTTGTCATACCAATTTGATTCCTTTTTGTTGTTGTTGTTCGTTTTTTGTTGTTGTTGTTGTTTGTTTGCTTATATTGCGAAGACTTAAATGATATAGCCACTCAATGTCAATTAAATAATTTTAAATAATGCAGCTGATAAACCTGCCTTGTTTAGCTACTGGCTTTCTAGCTGCTGTGCTTTTGCTGGGTGATATTTGCTTCTATATGGTCCTGTTTCTGGTGGACTTGCACAAGTACTAATGGTATTTTTTTTTTCCTTCTCCTGATTTCTGCTTCTTAGATGTGAAAAATACCATAATTGTATTGGTATAGGCATGGAAAATGAACTCCAAAATACTTTGATCTAGAGAATTTGAGCTTAGTTCTAGTGGGAATTAGGAAGGAGAAGTTTCAACTAATTTATGTTTGAAATGCCTTCATAACTTTTGCTTCATAAACACAGAGAGAGAGAGAAAATGATAGTAAAAATTCATATTTGGGAAATGGACATCTCCTTTCCGGCAGTAAAAACTCAAGGCAATTTGCTCTATTTGAAGGAGATTGTTAGCAGTTACTGTGATTTCCGATGATGTAGCTTTAATGTTCAACATAGCTTAATCTTGCCACCTATAAAACATTCCTTTGATAGGAAGTTGATGTTCTATGTGTTTGAATCCTATCCATGTGTGGAATTAATGCCTTGGTTATAAAGGATAAAAAAGAAACCTCACGTAAAACCCATGTGGTTGCCTATCCTCCGAGGTGGTCAGCACGGCCATGCAGTGCCCAGCCCCGTGTCCCTGGGGCTGCACAGCCACAACCACTACGGGCTGCAGGGCTTCTGCTGGCTCCAGGCTTAAAACCTCGCCCTGCCAAACCAGAGACACTCGCACGCTACCACTGTTGATGGGGGACTTCTTATGTAATAGGCTTACTGTTGGAATACCTAAGTGTAAATGGAAAAGCTAAGAAGAAAATGCAAGAAGAGACCTAAGAGGCTTGGGGATTTTTATTTTATTTTATTTTATTTTATTTTATTTTATTTTATTTTATTTTATTTTATTTTATTTTATTTTATTTTATTTTATTTTATTTTATTTTATTTTATTTTATTTTATTTTATTTTATTTTATTTTATTTTATTTTATTTTATTTTATTTTATTTCTTGGTATTGAAAGCAGGGATGCTGGCCACCAGCATAACCTGCTCCATGCTGGCTTTTTGGCCACAGTCCCTGGGGATGAATCAAACTACAAAACCAAATAATGGTGTTTGTCCAGGATTCGGATTTTTTTTCCATGTCTGTGGCAGAGCTAGGAATCGTGTTCACATTGTGGGGCTCCAGACCAGGCTGTTTCTCGCTCATCAGCTGTCCCTCCAATGAAATGAACTGTCTGAAATTAACATACATTCCAGCATCACTTTTTAATTTAATTTTCTGTTTCTTTAAACTAAAT
Source organism: Aythya marila (assembly GCF_965140915.1). Lineage (NCBI taxonomy): Eukaryota > Metazoa > Chordata > Aves > Anseriformes > Anatidae > Aythya > Aythya marila. The sequence goes on along the minus strand of NC_139051.1, from coordinate 1,335,045 downwards.
TGCTTTTAATAAAAAAACAAACTTATAAAAAAGGATTTATTCTTGTCTTCTAATGCCAACCTCGAGCCACCATTTATGTGTTTTAAAAATTTCAATTTGATTTAGACAGAGTTATAACCTAAGTTAATAGAGAAAGCAGACTAGATATATAAGAAAACTCCTGAATTTACAGATAATGCAGAACACTATCAATGTAAGTAATTAAAGGAGAAAAACTCTCCTATTCTAATTCAAAAAATAAGTGATGGGGAAACTTGTACTGCTGTGTGAACATTTCATTTCCCAATAGTAAAAGCATGTTTGTATCTGGGTCAAGAGAAAAAAAAAAAGTTGCTAAAATTAAGCAACACTTCAAAGTTTGGATTTATTACATGTGAGTGAGGCTCAATAAGAAATACCGAGTTGTTGTATGGTACAAATGATATTTTCTTAATGGGATGTAGAGTTTTGTGTTTGATTTCTTTTTCTGAAATATTTACAAGAAAATTAACCGCTGTGTTCTGGTCCTGCAAATATCTACACCAGTTTTTTATCTTGTGTTAGCAGGATTTATATGCATAACTATTTGCTGAACTGAATCCATGACCTACGGGTTAGGTGTACCGGGAGATCTGGCAGGGATCTCGTCACTCCTGTTCGACCCACACAGTGGAAGCTCCACTCTGTGTTTCTGATAGAATGAAGCAGCAAAAAAAGTGGTTGATAACAGCCCTTTTCTGGTGAAATGCACCAAATCTCTGACTAGGAGGTGTGCTTTCCCCCACAGGTGAAGCCTCCCAAGGTATCTGCTGCTCCCGTGTGTGTCAGATCAGTGCCTTTCGGCCTGATGTGGGTCTCGCTTCTCCTTCTGCCTCTGCTCCAGGGATAACATCTTCATGAGGAGCCTGTTACTTCTGCTGGCAGGGTCTGATGCTGTGTCCCTTGCTGGGATGGCTTAGCTTTAGGTTTGTGATTTTACGTATATGGAAGTTTGTGAAAATGTCTTAGTTTTTGCAAGCCTTTATTTAAATAACTATATAAAAAAGGCAATTTGTCATACACAGCATCCCTTCCAAGACGTGCTGCGTGTCCATCTGGAAAAATTCCTTACCTTAAGGATTTGAAAACCTGGAGTAAAACCTGCACCTAAATTTTGATTTTGAACGTGGGTGGTTTGTGAACTGTGGATTCCTAAATTCCGGCCTCAGGTGCCGTGTTTCCAAGGCCCAGCTTTGCAGAAAATTTCAGCATTTCCCACGTGAGGTAAGGAGCGAGGGTGGTGTACAGGGATTTTCAAAACCACCCACGCTTCCCAGCTGCGTTGTTTTGGGGTGGCTCTGTAGGCTTTAGCAACCAAACTCAGCTGCCTGCAGGGCTCCTGGGGCAAAGCATCTCTCCCCTTCCCCCCAGAGCTGCAGAGTTGGGGCTTTAGCCTAAATCCGTCACACCTGTGATCGCTGTTTTCACCTTCTGGGGTTTTCTTTTCTTCCCCTCTGTTGTCCTGCAGATTGGGTGCTTCAGGGTGACCTCAGACTGGCAGCAGCTGATCTCTGGCTGCAGCCCACTGCTGGGGTGGGGAGCAGGGCACCTCCAACCCTTCCATTGTCCCAGGCCCTCCACCTACACCTCTCCCCCACAAAAGCTGCCCTTTTTTATTCTGGGGATCTAAGACCATGAAATGATCAGGGCTCAGAGGGCTGAAGAGATCCGTCCTGTGGCTCAGCACACAAATTTCACTCAGCTCCTGGAGATGCAGCTCTGTAATGTACCAACGCCACGGTCATCTTTTCTCACGGAGGGGGAAACAATGGCTGTAGGCATTTAAAAATAAATAAATAAAAATGAAAACCCATCACATTTTGTATCACCATGTGTGTGGAGGCCCTCAAACAACTCAACTCCAAATTTCCCCCTTCTCAAAGCTGCCTTGTGAATAACAAAACCCACATTGTTCTTGGGTGTTCTTCTGAATTTATTTTCTGTCATCTTCTTAAGGAAAGAAAATACAGCTTCTCTCACTTAGCACCCTTTGGGACGGCAACAGTAGATGAAGAGCAAGCAATCAACATGTCAGGATAAAATTAGATTGCCACAGAGTACAAGGTTTGATCCAATATCTGTATCAGATTTAGTTCTCAGCTGTGCACATCACAATAAAATAATACTCACTGTTTGTTGTCTAAAAGCATGCTCCAGAAGCAGCCCTAGCATGCTCCACCAGCACCCAGCCCAGCACAGAGCCAGCCCAAATCTGCCTCTGAGCCAGGAAGAGCTGGGCAATGGGTCCTCAGCCAGGGGCTTTGCTCTGCAGACCTGCTCCTGCTTGCTGATGTGGCCTTGCAGACAGCTCTTGTAGGGTCAGGGCCTATCCAGTGCCTGCTGTACAGTTTGCTAATAAAACTCTGGCATTTTGACATCACTTTTTCAACAAAATAATGAAGAGATAATATTTCCTCCTATTTTATTGTTAAAAAAAAAGTAAATAAAGTGTTCATTCAAAAAGTTCTGCTGTGAGTCAAAGTTTTTTGGTTAACATGACGCATCTAAAAAACTGAATTGCCAGTAAATGAGAAAATGACAGCTATGTGCAGAGATGACTGAGTCTGTCCATGCCCTATTAAAAGCTTAGAGCCTTTTTCTACCTGTTTGCACATCCTATTCCAGCAGGCTTCCCGTCGGCAATAGCTGCCTGTGCAGGGGAGGCAGCAGGCTGCCAGGTTTGGCTGGGCCTTGCACAGGAGCGTTGTTGGATTTTCACCCTTGGCCATGCAGTTTAACTGCACTGATAATGGCAAAGTCACGGCTCTGAACTCACTGAGGATAAAATCAATTTTCTGTTAGGTGTAAAAATGTTGATATGCACATGCCCGCTCTTTCTGTATCATTGCGGAACAGTTAGTCTCCTGTTTAAGGGATTTAACCTCGTTCTGCTCATACTCAGCTTTCGGATTCGTACTATGAGACTGCAAGGATGTCTCCTGCCTTTGTGTTATTTCATTCTTCTGATCTTTTAAATTAATGAGTTTTCATCGACCCTGGTGGAAGTGGATCAGGTCTGAGCTTGCCAGGCTGTTCCCTGCAGTCCCAGATCTGGAAGCAGTTCGCCTGCTTCAACACCCGACCCAGCACCTCTGAGTGTGTTGTCTGAACCCCACTGATTTAGCCATATGTGTCCTGCTGCTCCTGGCTGGCAGGTTTTTAGTAAAGAAAACTTCGGTTTTGTTCTGCAGTAGCTCCAAGTTGCTTTGGGTTCCCTTCTACACTCACTTAGCTCCAGAAACCTGCCTAGAAAGCTTTTATTAGCCCAGGGTTTCCTGGGAGAGGAAATTGAGCACCGGCGTTTTCCCAGTCCCTAAATGAGATTTGAAAAACCTCATTTCAATAATTATAATAACAAAGCATCCCAGAAAATATAAATAGGATCACCTCACAGGAGGCAGAGCGGCCCCCAGCAGCCTTGCGGCTCTTCCAGCCCCACGGTGCTGCTCTCCAGGGCTGGCTGTACCAAAGGCACTGCTCCTGCCGTGCCACCCCAGCGCCAGGGGCTGCCTTCTGCTGAGGTTAGTGGCAGCATTTAGCAGCCCATGGGGCACGTGTGGGGCTGAGGAAAAGAGTCTCTTTAAAAGGGAATATAATGGGGCATACAAGTTGTGATTGAGTATCATAAAAGGGGGAAAAAGTTTGGTATGTATTGGTATCGGCAATTCTCTATCAAAGCAAATGAATGAAGGTAAAAATGTGTAAAAACTATGTTAAGAGGAAAGCATACAATACCATTAGCTGGGGAGACTGGGCCATCAATGTATTTTACCTGAGTTTGTTCACTGTCATACAAGGGCATAAAATCTGGCATAGGTCAGACTTTCTGCTAAATGGATGGGGAGAGCCACTAAGGGAATAAACAAAATAGGTGGGGAAAACAGCTGCATTCTTAGAGAAAGTACACAACCATGAAGAGACCTTAAAAATAATTTCAAAGCGAATTTGCAAAGAGCACTCGTGATTTCTGTCATAAAGCCTTCCAAAACAATCTTACGGCTCAATGTCTGCAGTCACTGGTGTGCAGAGAATTACGTAAGGTTCCTGCTCTTTGCTTTGTCGTATGCTTACCTCATATTCTCAATGATTCATTATCAAGATTTGTCAGGACTAATTAAGATGAGTGCCAGCTGTGATAGAGTTTTTGGTATCTGGGCACCTTGCTCTGTGGGGGTGTGACCGAGATTGCTCGTTGTACAGAATTAGCTAATAGCAAGTGGTGATTTAGTGGCTTGCTGCTCGCTGTGGTCTGAGCTGTTAACAGAGGTGAAGCTGTTTAGCAGCCCCTGGGGATACACCACTTCGGTATACGAAATTGAGTTTTCTGTAACTCTATTAAAAACAAAACAAAAGAAAACCCACTGCCAACAAAGAGAAAAATTATTAAATTACACATATGACTTTCTGTTTTATGGCAAGTCACCTTTCTTTATTTAAATAAAAATTAGTAAGTACACACTAAAAGAGAAGAGTGTAACTTTAAAGTCAGGAAGGTACGAGAGAGAAAATTTTGCATTTGGTTATGGCTTTGAATGTGAGTTTTAATTCTGATGTGAGCTGTCCAGCGAGCTCCTAAACCTCTGGAAGCAGTTCACAAATGAGTCCTTTCTGGCCCCAAATCCAGCCAGGACACAATCTATGTGCAGGTATGTGCACCCTACTCCTAAATAAATAAATAAATAAGCAGTGAATTTCTGGGCGGAAGTGGCAAAGCTCATGCAGAGGTGTACAAATGGGGTGGGGTGGGGGGTGGCCTGGGGGCTGCTTGGCACAGAGGGGAGCCTTTGATTCTTGAAAATAAGATTATGGAAAGCAAGCCTTTAGAAAAACCAACTCAAACTCAACACCTCAAATCAGCGGTATTTTTATCTTAATCGCTGTGTGCCTGTTGACCAATAGCCCTTCTGTAAACAAGGATAATAATACCACTTATCTTGTGAAAATAAATTACTGTTTTTGAAGCACTCAGATGCTATAGTGATGATCAAGATAGGAAAACCCAGGGAAAAGTTATTAATTCTGCCTCGAACCAGAAGGACCACATAACAGTGTTTGCGGGGGGGGGGCTGAAGAAGCAGTCGTGCATCTGGTGTTTCCTATGGTCGGTTTTGCATGCTGGGGGCTTCTTGCTGAGGGGGTGAGGGGGCTTTCGAAGGGAAATGCTGGGGCAGGAGGCAGCTGGGAGGGGACGTGGGCAGCCCACGTGCGGGTGGTCCCCACTCTGCCCCCTTTGGAGCCGTGCCTGGGGGCTGCCATGGGGCAGGTCGCTTTGTCACCTTGTCACTGGGTGGCCCCAAACCCTGGTTGTGTAGGGAAAACCACTGCACTTAATTACCGAGAACGTGCAGGACCTTCATTTTCCTTCAGCATCGGAGGAGATGTTTCAAGGATTAAGTGAATCAGAATATTCTCAGTAAATCAGAAACCGAGATAATAGTGAGTATTTGAAAAGAAGAAGTTATTGTTCTCTGCGGATTGCAGGGATTTTAATGATTTGGCTGAAGTGCCCATCTAATAGAGCTGCCTCTTTGAAATATTTGCCATCTCAGAGGAACAGTTTTAAAGTGTCTCTTGCATAATTGATTGATCCACTCTTCTCAAACGCTTGCCTGGCCTTCAGAGCGATGGGACAGGTACTGGCAGCACGTGGAGGGGATGTGGGTTCTACATGGCCTGTGGGGAAACACAGAGCTCCCATCTAGAGAGCGGGACCTGCCCAGAACTGATCCAAACCCATTCTCAGGAGGAGAAATGGCTTTTGTTCCCCATCACCTTCTGAAGGAGAGGAGACCCAGCCTCCCCCAGGGCCTTGGTTGTCTCCCAGGGCCTTGGTCGTCTCCCAGGGCCTTGGTCCACCCACAAGTTCAGGGGACGAGGGAGGTGGCAGCCACGGGCCATCACTGTGCCGCTCTCCTGTGGTTTCTGGCACACTCGGCACAGTTCCTTCCCCAGCTTTTGTCTGTTCAAGGAAAGCCCTGACCACCATAGGTTTCAGTTAAACAACAGATCTGACCTAGAAAGGCTCAAATGCCAGGAGGGAAATAGGACAAAAAGGTGTTAATTTAAACTGCCATTCACTGCAGTCCCGTGGCAGTGTGGGAGGTGGTGTCCAGCCTCGCGCTGCAACTCCTTCTTCTGAGTGTGCTACTTTGATGGGATTGTTTCATAACGCTTTGTTTTTCCAAAATATAGCAGGTTTGGCTTCAAGACTGAGTGGATGCTAGTATTTAGATAAATTTTGAACTCAGTTTTTGTTATGTCTGAAACCATCTTCTTGACAAAGACAATTGTGGTTTGAAAAAAAAAAAAAAAAAAAAAAAAAAAAAGAATGAAGAACTGAAGACTTAAAGTTGCTGTAAATATTCCCCATTGGTTATCTTGCAAGTTCTGTATATTGGTCTGATGGTAGTTTTTATAAATAACATCCATTGATGAAAATAATAATAAATTGCTGTCTCTGCACTTGCGTAAACATTCAGTGTGATTTTATTTTTCCTTTTAAATACTATTATCAACAACTATCTTTCTGGTTGAGCTCCTAATCCACAAGATATGGTACATCATCATGCAGGAGTACGAACGGTCACTGTCACTGCACACAGGCACCTTCTGTGGCTGCGTCTCCTTCGGCAATGAGCAACTCCTGCAGGCAGCCCCACGGCATCTGCCAGAACCCCTTGGGCAGCCTCCACACGGACCTGATCAGCCTCAGCCTCCACATGGACCTGACAGGTCCAAGCCCCAGCCCAGAGGCTTCTGCTACCCCAGAGATTTTTCCCTTTTCAAGCACTGGCAGCCTGTGTGGAGGAGGCTGGGCCTGGGATATGAGTGAAAATGGAAAAATATCTTTTCAAGCATCAAAACCAGGGAAATGTTTCCCTCCAGAGAGGAGGCGAGGCTAGCTCTCAGAGCCGCACTGCTCTGTTTGGTTTTATACAGGATCATGACCGTGTGTTGCCACAGAGTGTTAGGCCCAGGTACTTTGTGTTTCAGCACAGAGTATCCATTGCATATATTTTCAGAGGCTTGGGAACAATCACTAATGCTTATTTTATATTTACTAACTTACATGTACTATAAATATATAATTTATAATATAATTCAATATTTTTACTTATTAGCTTATAATAAATATATAAATAATTTGCTTCTTATATAAGGCTTAGCGAGAGATCCAGGCCACTACATCCTTCGAAGAGAATTTGCTCTCCCCATCTCCCTGGCAGCCAGTGCCACACTGACACTTTCTCATTGTAAACAGCTTCAGTAAAACACCGAGTTAAGGATCAGGGTTTTTCACTAGCCTCTGCTCCAAAAATTCATTATTTTCTGAACGCCAGATAAGCAGGAGCTCTGGCTGCTGTCCCAACACTGACTTCACCCAACAAATTAATTGCTTGTACCATGTCCATTACAGTTGTTCAAAATGACCTCCAACTGTGCACAGCAGCAGCATGCTACATTACCAAAATTTGAAATATTGTCTTATTTCTCTTTTCTGCTATTCTGTAGCTCTTTGTTTTGCTTCCACTGGTCTGTTGTAAAACGATTTTGTGTTCACCCTGCCAGTTGCCCACATAAAAGCAATGTTTAATTATACAGCATCTTTGAAAGTAGATGCTGGTAAGATCCTCCTGTGATGGAAATTGCGTCGCTCCCCTGAAGGATGCCAGCTATGATGCCGATTTCTTTCTGGCAATGTCTTTGCTTATCCAGTACCAATTTGGCTGAATCCATGATCTTATTTGACAGACAAGTTAAGAAATGTTTTTGAATATGCTTTTGGATGTGTTTAACCACTGGCTGTTTACTTTTAAACAAATTATCTTACTAAAAAGATCAGGCTAGGTTTTGTTGTTTCTTTCTTTGTTTGTTTTTAAGTTTTCTTTCTTTTTTTTTCTTTCCTTTTTTAAATTTATTTTTTATTTTTCTGTGAAGTAAACTTTCCCAGTGGGAAGTGGAGTGCATCCCCTGGTGCCTGTCCAGGAGCAGTGGGGGCGTGGGTAGGCTCGGCACTGCACGGAGAGGCAGCAGTGCTCACATGCATTAAGATGCCCTGCAGATCTCCCCTCACCTCTCGGACAGACAAAAATGTAATAGCTTTGTTCTTATCACATCAAGTCTACAGCCTGCTCTGGTGTGAGCACAGTGCTCCGGTGCTGAATTAGGGCATCTAAAGAAAGCAGTCACTGCTCTCTGGGAACTTAGCAAGGGACTTTTGCTGGGAATTTGATTTAGTACAAGAATGACTAATTACGAGGTGAAATACAAGGCATAACATTGAAATGACTTTCCCACCAGTGGAAAGATAAAAATATGCTTTTATCAATATTCCCATTAAATACATAAAATGTTGTCATTCTGCAGCTTTGTTAGAACAACATTGCTTTCTGAGAGTCAGTTCAGATTAGGGATACAACTTTAACATGATTTAGTGTGTTGAAACTCTGAATTCTCACTGATGGCTCTAAGAGTGGGGCAGTTCAGTGTGGAGCAGCCGTAACCTAATTTATGCCTAGGTACTGCAGGTTGAGTCCAAGCAGAGAGCAGCTCCTCTGGTGGGCACAGGTGTGGAGAAGAATTTCTTAGATCCGCAGGGATGGGGGCTGCAATTCAGGGCAGGTTCTGAAGCATGGATAAGTTGTGATAAGTTGTGATATCTGTGTGATGCCTTCAGGATGGTATTTAGCCAGCACTCTCTCACCTCCACGTATTCCATAAGCCCAGCCAAATGAAATGCTTCTTCAAAGTAAAACCTGGCAGTAGCAGATGCATAGGTTAGTATTTTAGTTCCTTGTCTGAGAGCACCAGATTGAATATAGGTAGCCAACTGCATGGAAGGGAAAGAGATCAAGTACAAAAATGGGGAGGTTACTAACTATTTTAAGAGTTAAATATAAAAACTGGGAAAATGAAAGCTGATAAACACAGCTTTTGTTTCAGGCGATGTCCGATGAAACTGTGGTGCTTGTTACCACCGGACACCACTGAAGCAATGTGCTTAACAAGAGTGGAAGAGGGACCAGGCACTTTTATGGATATCAGGAATATCCAGAGTAATGATTAACTATATCAAAATTTGTAATGTAATTAGAATAATTTTTCATGCTTCATGGCTTAAACCAATTTCTGTCTATGAGAGACCAGGATGAGACTTATGGTAGGAGCAGATTAAAGACATCTGCATACTCCAGAGCTCCTGCATTTTCTTCTGGAGGCTCTGCTGCGCTTGCAAAACAAGATACTGGGCTAGGACAGACCCTAGGCCTACCTTGATCTAGTGTGTTGTTTTTTATGTGCCTTTAGGGAACTTGGCATGGAATATGCAGACTTATTTTTTTAGGTAATGAGAGTGTGATGAAAAGGAGGATGAAGTAGACAGCAGATGGATTTTTCTGTAATTTTTGAGAGGATAAACATGTTGAATGTAACTGCAGATTTGCTCAAAGAAAAAAAAAAGAAAAGGAGAGAAAAAAAAAAAAAAAAAGGCTTTCAAATTCAGGAGGTAGCTTCCTGCAAAACAAGGCACAGATTTGCCAAAAAGAAAAAAAAGCCTTAAAAAACTTTCAAATTCATGAGGTAGCTTCCTGCAAAACAATGAGATTTATTAGAAAAGATGATTTATGTTTATATCCTTTCTGAATCTTGAGCACTTAAGGCAAGCTTGAGTCATGCCTGCAAACTCTTCTCCACAGCCACTAGAGTCGGATTTTTTAATACTAATAAATACAGCGAAGACTCTCAGAGAAGAGCTTTAAGTGGGCAAGAGGTAAATAAACACTGAAGAGCTCACACTTCACTGCACACGTTCAGATGTGAAAGGGGGCTGGAGCTGACATTACCAAGGAATGGTTGGGAAGGAAATCACCGACACTGTGCCACAGCTGAACCGAGGCAGCGAGCTACGCTGCGTGCGGGCATCGAGGCGGGCAGCTGGGCCCTGGCCAAGCTGCAGTTTGACTGGTGGGGCTGGAGGGTGGCGTGCATGAGCCCAGGATTGTGGGGAGGCAGCAGCCCAGTGCCCAGCACCCACAAGCCCCCAGCACCCTCGTGTCCCATCCTATGATGGTGGGCAGGGGAGGGGGGGTCAGGAAATCATGGCTGCGCTTTCTTCCAGTGGTGAATAAAAACGATGAGCAACAGGGCCTGAGCGATGGCACAAGCTGGATTGCCATATGCAAATTGCTCTGAAATAATCTCTTCTGGGGTTTTTAGTCTGTGGAAAAGCTAAATTTTGGTCCTGAGCCCCAGAATTATAATTTCTAGTGGAGAATTCCAGCTGCTTTTGTTGGTGCTTATGCTTGTTACGTTCTGGCCCTACTGCAAAGGCCTCCAACTGACTGTGTCTGTCCAGTTTTACTGAACCTCTTTCACTGAGGAATAGGCACATGTCTGCTGTGGTCGTGGTGGAACTGAATAGCACCACCTTGGAAAACTTGGTTGTGGTAACTTCTGCCAAATGCAAATGGACATGGAGAGGCACAGTTCAAGGGAACAACAAAAAAAAAAAAAGTAAAAAATAGTGAGGATACAATTAAAAAAAAAAAAAAAAAGGAGAGGGAGAGAGAGAGATTTTAAGGTGTTAAAATGCCTAAATGATTACTGGAATGATGATTATCTTGCAAAGCCCTAGCCAGCTCCATCTGAAGTCAAGACCTGACTGGCAAAGCCCCTCACTTGTGCCTGCCAGAGCAGTCGTGCTCTCCCAGCTCTGGGTCATGCAATAAAATCTGGCTGGGCCTCAACAGGTAGAGACCATCAGAGCCGTGTTACTCTGCCTTCGCTGAAGCACCGTGTGTTGGAAACTCAGCAATCACCACAGCTCTCTATTAGCGCACACTTCCGAGCTGCAGCTGGACCGGGCAGGCTGCACAACCACCCACGGCGCGCTGCCGGTCCGGGCTGAGTTAGGGGCCATGCGACGAGCAGCAGCTCTACCCCAGATGGTTTTTGTGCAGCACGAACCGCCCGCTGCCCTCCGCCGGGCCAGGGCGCTCCGCACCGCGGCCCCGCGCCCGACCGCGGCTCCCAGGCGCGGCCGCGGGGAGCGAGGAGCGGGGAGAAGGGAACGGGGAGAGGGGAGCGGGGAGAGGGGAGCGGGGAGCGGGGAGCGGGGCTGCCCTGTCCCGGCTGCGCCCCACCTGTTTGCCCCCGCTCCCCCTAGGGCCGGGATGCTTGAGCGGCTGTGGGCGCACGGCTCCATCCCGGGCTCCATCCCCGGCTCCATCCCGAGCTCCATCCCTATCCCCGTCCCCGTTTCCATCCCCATCCCCGTTTCCATCCCGGTTTCCATCCCCATCCCGGTTCCATCCCCAGCTCCATCCCCTGTCCCTGTCCCTGTCCCCATCCCATCCCCATCCCATCTCCATCTCCATCTCCATCCCCATCCCCGGTCTCCGGCCCGTTCTCGGGCTGCACGGCCGCATCCTGCGCAGCGGCGGCGGGCGGGGCGGCGGAGGGGGCGGGCGGCGGCGCGGCCCGGCCACCATTTAAAGCGGTGGCGGCGCGGCGGCGGCTCCCCAGTGCCGAGCGGCCGCCGGGCGCGGCGGAGGCAGGGGGGGAGCGGCCCGGCCCCGGCCCCAGCCCCGGGCACCCGGCGCCGCCGCCCCGGGCCGGATGAAGGCGCAGGGGAGCGGGGGGCATCGCCCGGGCGGCGGCGGCGGCGCCGGCACCATGGTCCGCCTGGGCAGGCTCCTGCGGCTCCTGACTCTGCTGAAGTTGCCCTGCTGCCTGCTGGAGTTGCTGCTCTCCGAGGCGGCGCGGGGGCAGGAGATGTACGCGCCGCACTCCATCCGGCTGGAGGGGGACATCACCCTGGGCGGCCTCTTCCCCGTCCACGCCAAGGGCCCCCCGGGCGTGCCCTGCGGGGACATCAAGAAGGAGAACGGCATCCACAGGCTGGAGGCGATGCTCTACGCCCTGGACCAGATCAACAGCGACCCGGAGCTGCTGCCCAACGTCACGCTGGGCGCTCGCATCCTGGACACCTGCTCCCGAGACACCTACGCGCTGGAGCAGTCCCTCACCTTCGTGCAGGCGCTCATCCAGAAGGACACCTCCGACGTGCGGTGCACCAACGGGGAGCCGCCCGTCTTCGTCAAGCCGGAGAAAGTAGTTGGGGTGATCGGGGCGTCGGGGAGTTCCGTCTCCATTATGGTGGCCAACATCCTCCGGCTCTTCCAGGTAGGGCTGCTGCCGGGCCGGGCTCGGGGCTGCGCTCGGGCCCCTGCAGGTGCTTCCCTCGCCTCCCCCCGGAGCGGAGCTGAGCGGAGCTGAGCGCCTCTCCTCGCCTCCCTCCCAGCCTTCCCTCTCCGTTTCGGCACCCCCACGGCTCCCTTCCCGGCGGTGCGTGGCACTCTCTGGATTTATCGCCCCATTTGCAAGAAGCAAGCCGTGAAGGAAGAGGAGAGAATTAAAAAAAAATAATAAAAAAAAAATAAGGCGATGATTGAGCTGGGTTTGCATCGGAGAGGAATCCGGCTCGGCGGGCGCAAGGCGGAGGGGGCACGGAGCGGGCGGGGGGCGCCGCAGCCACCCCCGTCGGGGGTCCGGGGGTCCAAGGGGGGCTGCCCCCGGCGGCCACGGGGCTGTGCCGGGCACTGCCAGGCGTCCCCTCGCCCTTCGGGGCCGGGCAGGGCGCTCTGCCCCGCGGCCGTGCGGGGCCGGGGCCACCCCCGCTGGACGGGGAGGGCAGCGCGGCCACCCCGGGGCTGGGGGCGCGGGTCCCTGACCGGGTACGAGGCGGAGGGGCTGCGGCTGCCCCCGGTCCCCGGTGCCCCTCGGAGCTCGCCGTGCCCCGGGGAGCCGCCGGCAGCGGGCGCGGTGGCAGCGGCAGAGCCGCCCCCAGCTGCACCGTGCGCCGAGGGGTTGCTCGCTTCCCATCCTGCGCCTTCGCATGCGGGGGCGGTGGGCTGTGTGTGCGGGGTGCGGGGGGGTGGTTTTTTATTTCTCGTTTCGGCGGCGGGGGCAGCGCTGCCCGCTTTTCCCAGCCGGCAACCCGCGGGGCTCTGCCGGCAGCCCCCAGCGCTCCGCGTCCCCGCGTCCTGCCCGCTCTCCCGAGCGCTCCTCACGGACCCGCTTCGGTTTTCCTCGCTCCTCCCCAGCTCCCGGCAGGTGGAGACGCGGCTCGCAGCGCCCTGGGGTTCCCAGCCGCCGGCCCTCGCTTTCCGGAGCCCGCAGGGTGCGAGCGGTGCCCGGGCTGTGCCCAGGTTCTGCCCCAGCAGGGTCTGCTCTGCCCGGGGCTGCCGGCAGCAGGGCAGGCGGCATCGGCACGTCTGAACGCCTGCAACGGCACACGGTGGGCACCGCGCTGAGGTCTCACTCCGGGGGGAATCCTCGGAGCCTTCCCTCCAAAGCCACGGCACCTGCGAAACCTTTGGTGCCGCCGGACTTACGTAATGGGGCTTGCAGACAGCACGGCGTGCGGGCAGTTTGTGCGGGTAGTGGTATTTCTGTCTATCCAAACATTTTAACATATTGTGACTAAGCATCTGCTCCAAATTGCTTTTTATCCAAATCACCCAGAAAGCAGGAACTGGTACATCCTGAGAGAGATTTACTGAATATGTATTTTGCAGATTGGTTCTGCCTCCTTTAAGCACATTTTTCATGCCGTAAAACTGTTCCCTCTTGCCCTGTCCTCCTTCAAAACCAGTTCAGAACGTGTCCCAGCCAGAGAGAGAAATAAGGAGGAAAGAAATATTTTGAGGTAAGAGGAGGACTGTGCCTATTAAGCAACTACGTGCTGTTGTATGGGGAGACAGAAGCAATCAGCTGCTAGAAAGAAAATCAGCAGCACACTTGTTAACCTAAATGCTTTCCCAGATGCATTAGCTTTTGCCCCCAGCGTGTTCCTCGAGGGTCTCTGCAGGTTTCCTGGCCGTGGCAGTGCACTGAGGGGTTGGGGGTGGCTCCTGGACGGGTGTTCTCATGCACGAGCTGCCGCTCCCCTAACGTCTCCTAGATGAATTCTCTTTCCATCTGTGGAGGCCTCTGCAAAGAAATCTTACTCACTAGTGTTTACATTTCTCTGACAGTATTTTGGAAGAGAATTGAATTACTTGGTACTCTACCTTAAAGTCGGGGAGAAGAAACGTGTGTAAGCCATGCAGAGCCTGGGGGGGGGGTTCCTCAGATGGCTACCGGTGCTCGTGGGCTCTGTCCCCAGGGGGGTGTTTGCCCTGCTCTCTGCACACTGCGTTACCGTGACCGGCCGTGCTGCTCACCTGCCTGCTCCCGATACAGCACAGAGCTTTGGGAGCATCTGCAGCTAACGTCAACAGGTGTATCGGCAGGGGAAAGCCGTGCCGAGGTCCTCTGATCTGAATTAACCCGTGCCGTTACTGCTTGAAGTTCTGTAGAAGCTTTCCTTTGATAAAAAATGAAGCAAAGAATCTGCATTAGCTGTCCTTTCAGCACAGGGACAAGCCCACAGGTCCCTCCCCCTGCCTCTATCTCTGAATTGCACCTTCAGTGAAAGCCGCAGGGACTGGCTGGGGCAGGGGGTTTTGCCTGGTGCCGTGGGAGCTGGAAAGCTGCCGCAGCAGGGGGATGGTGGCCCCGGCGATGCCCGCGTGCCTGCTGTGCTCCTCGTGCTGGAGCGAAGCTGCCGGGGATGCTGAGATGCGGGCACTTGTCAGAGTGCTCTGCCTCTGGGGCATGGAGGGGGTGCCGAGCTGTTTGCCATGGGCACAGAGTTGCTATGGGGGCAGGACATCTCCCAAAGCCACGTACGTGAGGATTTTTCTCCTGAAATGACAGCTGATGAAAGCTATAAACAGCTGCACTCTGCAAGCACAGGGTTTAGCGAAAGGAGGAGGAGTCTGAGCCTGAATTCAGTGTCTGGTATTGCCACAAACTTGCTGTGGGCCTTAAGAGAGTTACTTGGGATGTTCAGCACAGCCCAGCTGGCACCGAGGTCCCACAAGCCTGACCCACACAGAGGGGACCTGGGGGCAGCTGGGTGCTGGGCTCACATCTGATGGCAACTGTCCGGTTTGGTGCCAGCTCCCTGCAGGAGGGATGGAGTTGGGGATGCCTCCGGCTGGATGCTTTCTTCTTGCTGTTATTTAATTTCTCCCTCTTCAGAAGCAGAGTGGGAGCTGTGCCTGCTGGGCAGTGGGCTGGGTGCTTTGTCTGTGGGCTGGGACCCCCAGCACGTGTGCCACGCTGCCGTAAAATACGTGAACTCTGTGCAGGAGGTTGTGCTTCCTTTCCTGCGTGGAAGGCGATGCATTTTCATAGATTTTTCTAGGACACTGCAGAACATTGCTGGGAAATGGTGGTTAAGCTGCAAACTTTGGGCAGAGGACTGCGTGGGGGAGGCGTGCTGCTGAGCACGAGGGGCCTGAGCCTCCCGCACAGGGGGCAGCATTAATGCAACAGGAGTAACAGCACCGGGTGTGCTGGAGCATGGAGGGAGAAGTGCATAAATATTCAAGTGTGTCAAGTACGGTGACTTTTTCAAAATACAATTCTATTAGAGTGTGCTGCTAAATAGTATGCAGATTGTAAATTAAATATTTGTTCTAAAAATAAAGCAGAAACAATTTAGAAAGCTGTTTCCAAATGCATGAGGGATTTCGAGGCAGTATGTTTTTTAGGCTGCTGGTTTTGCATTGTAAAAAATGTTGGTACTTCAGTGTCATAGTTTTCTGTACAAATTTAACTCCATGAAATTCAATAACTGTGCTGGAAAAAAAAAAAAAAGCCAAATGCTTAATCTGTTTCATCTTCTATCAGTAAAACCATGCAATATGGGGAATATCAGCACACTCATTTCTTTTCTTCTACTGGAAAACTCATTTTTGGACTCCGTTCTCATTACAGCCTTCGATAATGAACTAATTACTGCTCCAGGTTTCTGTCCTCAGTGGATGTAATTTTAAATAGTCAATCAACAGTAGCTCCTCCTGTCTGAAAACCTTTTTCTTGTATCAGTGACGGTTCCTGTGGCCTGTGAGGGTGCATGGCCAAGCTCCTTCAGGGAACTGTTTAGAAAACAGAGTGGGATAAAGGCGTACAACTAGATTGGAAGTGTAAATTGAAACTCCCTCATATCCCTTGGGTGCTTTTGCCTGTATTTCCTTCTGCGGGTACCTTAACACTGAATGAGAGATGAAGGTTGCAGTGCCTGCCTTCTGCTGGAGACACGATGAGGCCAGCAGAAATGTGATTATTTGGAAAGGAACAGAACTTAGAGGTGCAGCTCTGAGCTGGATGCTTCTTTTTTTGTAGAGGAGGGCGTGCATTTTCCAAGAATATCTAAGTTGGGATCTCCTCTTTGCCAACGCTGCATCAACAGGCTGCGGCTGGCTGAGCTACAGCGTTCGAGCTGCTGCCGCCCGTATCGACGGAGATCGTGGCGCGCTCTCAGCTGCTGGCGTGAGGGAATTAAATTTGGCTTTGGCAGTCATCAGATCCTGTTCCTGGTGGATTTACTGCACGGTCGAGGGGAAGATAAGGGCTGTGTGAGGATTGCTCCAGAGAACGAGTGCTGCTGTCGTTTCAGGGATGTTGAAGGGGTGGTTTTTAAGCTGCTGCTCTGACCAGGTTCTATGAAGTCCTTCACACCACAGCAGAAGGATTTGCAAACTAACGGCTTTCTCCCTCTCATTTGTTCAAACTTCCCATGGGAATATGAGATGTAGGCCCCAAAGTGAGCATTTGCATAGCCAGAGGTTCCTCTGGAGCCCCTCCTGCTGCCCCTAAGAAGGCAATTCCAGTGCCCAGTGTAATTCACTGCAGTTACCTCCTGTGGGGGCGCTCGGCTTATCTCTGGCCTTGGGGAAGAAACCCAAGATGCTTTAGCAGCATTTTTCTCTAGGTGCTAATTACATTCAAAAGGAAAGGAAAATTCTTGTGCCAAGAACTCGCGTGTTTCCATGAGGAGCTTCTAGTGGTATGCTGGAGGTGCTGTGAATATATATATATATATATATATATATATATATATCTTCTTTGGGGGGGAGAGAGGGAACATGGTAAAATTTATGTTCTTGACAAGGTAAAGTTCAATATTAGCAAGAACCTCAGCTCTTAATCTAGTTTCAAATGTTTCTCTGTAGCCTTCAGGTTGAAAAGACTGCAAGGAGACAGTTGGAAGAAGACTGTTTCTGCCAGGGGAGCCAGCAGGAGGAGTGGGAGTGAGCAGGGGGCTGGCAGATAACTGGGGTGCCGTGGGGGCAGCACGTGGGGTGCTGGAAAGTGCCTGCCCAGGTGGTGAAAGCACGTAGCAGCAAGTACATCGTGCAATTCCCAGCTTGCTCCCGAAATGAGAAAAGGTGACCTCTTTGGGATGACAAATGGAGGGATCATTTCAAGGCATTAATTTTTATGAAAGAAATATTGATCTGGTTTTGAATCTCATAACACTAATACTGTAAAACTACATGTACTATATTCCGTATTATATTCTATTAAATGAGTTTTGCTTGGAGGCATTAAAACCCTCCAACACAGTGCTGTGCATCATAATATCAGATGTTGTTACTTCTATTTATAGTGATATTCAAATTAATCTCAATGAGTGACAATGATGACTGTCCCAGACATAGGACCATGATGAGTTTTATCATAATATTGGAAGATATGAAGCATGTAATTAAGGCTGTTTGAGAGCATGGTATCCAATATAGTCGGGTCATTAGTGTGGTGGAGTGGGCATCCAGGCAGAGAGAATTCTGAAGAAAAACAAGTATTTCTCATGGCCTTCCTTGCTACTGATGATTCTCAAGGTCCTAAACCCCTTCTGCTGGGGGCAACAGAGCTGTTCTGATTGACCACCAGCAGAGCTGAGAGCAAAGCGTGGTCTCATCATGGGTCACTAAAGCGTGGTAGCCTTGCCGTGGCCAGGGCCACAGTCACTTGGGCTGGTGGAGCTCCCATGCACTGCCTTGGGTGAGTGACAAAACCACCTAGAGGTGTGGCACACACTTGAATCTGGTGTTGGGGCACAGGGTGTTGCACCCTGAGCACAGCTGGCAGTGGGGTGCAGGTGATGGGCACTACTCTGCTGGGTCGGGTGCTTCCAGTAACACCACCTGGCAGCTGCTCCTACATCTCCAGACCAACTCCAGCTCGAGCAGCATTGCCCAACTTCCCTCTGATGTTGTTTGGTTTGTACTGAGGTAAGTGATGCTTTTGCTGTGTCATTTGGGATGTTCGGGAGAGGCATTAGCATGCTGAATGGATGTGAGTGTTGCAGGGTGTATATCCTCTTCTTCTTCAGCTGCTGTGGTAATGCAGACCGGTGCTGCACTTTGGAGTATTTTTAAATGAACTTGGCAAGCATTCCCAAACCCCCGTGAAGTGCTCCTAATTAGAGATTGCCTTTCTGCTTGTGTGAAGATGTGCAGCACTCAGACTACCTGGCCTCTGATCCGAGTGGGAGGAGGAAGCAGGCATGGGAGACCTGCCTCTGAGTGCCCGCGCTGCACAGGCTCCATCTTCTCACACGCAGGGCACATCAAATAGCTCCCTCTTTGTGTAAAGGAGAGCCTGACCTGGGGAGGTGGAGAGGACAGCTAGAGTAGTGTTAAAAGTTGTTAGACTTTTTAAGTTCATTTTGATGATGGCTCTGCTTTAATGTATGTGAACATGCTTGTGTATGTAGGGGTTCGTATATCCACTTATATATGTTGATACATGTCCTTTTATATACTTATAGATATCTATCTATATATATTTTTTTATATTCTGTAAACACAAGTGACCTGTATTTCAATATCTTGCTCAGGAATGATGCTGGGGTGGGAAGGGGGGAGCCAGCACATGTGCCAGGTCATGGTAGGTGAGGGTGGGATGGAGCACACCTGGGCTTCCACTGAGCGCTGCTGTCAGTGTGCAGACAGCCGTGTCACCTGGCTGCTCAGCTTTCTGGTTCTGCTTGTCTCACGTTATTATGGTGTGAGGCTCAGAAGAATCATGGATGGGTGATTTAATGGAGAAAGATGAGTTCTAGTAACACAGAGCCACCTCAAAGACGTTCAGCAATGCAGGCAACAGGTTGTGCTCAGGCCTGGCTGTTCCTGCTGGACAGGGAGCAATGGATGAGCAGAACCCATGATGGAAAGGGGGGAAGCCCTGAGGGGTTGGTTTGTGTGCAGCTGGTGCAGGGTGAGATGGTGACCTGGAAGGAGGATGCTCTGCAAGGGCAGCTCTCCCTCTCCTTCCACCAGCAGAAGCCTCAGGTCTTCCCCCAGCCTTGCTGGAGCTGCTTTACTGCTTCCAGTTCAAAGGCAAGATAATCTGGACCTGGCTCTGGTGTGGTCCCTTTGCTCCACTGCTTGCTGTAGATATGCCCTTAGATCTTGCTTTTACTGTTTTACAACTGCTCTTGCCTTTTTGCTTGTGGGTATAACAACTGCTGACAAAGCCAAAGCCTTAAGCTGTAGATACGTGCCGAAAAATGACTGTGATCCAGGTTCTCCTCAGATGGCTTGGTACAAACCCACATCTCCACTTCCTTTGTAAGAGATTTCACACCTCTGTCCCTGCTGGCAGGGTTTAGCACACGGAGCTGCCCGGGATGCCCGTGGTCGGTGTGCAGAGCACTCCCAGCCCTGCAGCTCCGCTCTCTGTGCTGTGGGGCTGAAGGTGAGGAGGCTCCAGCTTTAAACACCGCTTGTCACTGGGAGCACAAAGAAGTTGATTGTAGTGCTGTTACAGAGGCTTTCCAGGGTTAGCTGGAAAAGTCATCCCCTTTGTTCATAAACTGAAGTTCAGGTGGAGAAACGATGGTGTAAAAGTGACTATACATCCCTGCATGTGATTTTTACAGCAGGCATTTATTACTATCTTACACGAAGGCCCTAATCCTAACCTTTCTTAGAAGAGTGCCCATAAATAAGTGGGACTATAAATCTGAAGATTGCAGTGGATGCAGGCACGTACTTGTCTTACCACAAATTTCCAGTGCTTTCTTTGAGGAGTCCACCCAGCACTGGCTGATGTCAGTTGGGTGGCAGCTGGGCAGGGATCCATCCGATCCCCTTGGACAGCTTTAAGCTTTCCTTTGTCCTGGTTCCAGGAGACCTCCTAAAACAAAAATAAGCAGAGACCAATCCATAATATCAAAGCCACTCACTAGAAACCAGGTGTTTTTGTCCTCATCAGGGGTATTAGGAAATTTTGTAAGGCCCAAGAAAATTGAAATGGGGATGGGGGATGGAATTCCTTATTAAATCTGGGTTAGGAACATGAGAATTTGGTAGTCTGTACTGCTCACACCTTGCTGGCTGGATTTTGCCCACCTTGTACATGGAGAGGTGTCAGCCCCTTTGCACTGGGTAAGAGCTGCACCATGTCCATATGTGCATTTAGCTGTAGGAGTTCATGTGGGCCCCACAGAAGTCAGGTGTGAGCCATGGGTGCTCAGTTGTCCCCTCGCTCCCTGCTCCAGCCCCTCCTGTGCCCTTCTCCTGTTTTCCTGGGGCACGGGCTGTCACTTCCCCTCCTGCCACTGGCTGTTGTGCTGGCAGTGCCCCAAAGTCACTGCTGGGCTGGATCAGCTGGTCCTAGCAGGTGCCTGGCTCACCTTCTACAAACACATAGTGAGGACGATTCTACAGCCTCCATGGATTTTTTTTTTTTTTTTCTTAATAGGCAGCTTTTATCTTCTTTTGAAAGTTTCCTGGCTTTGTTTTGACTGTACTTTCACAGCAGGGTATGAGGTTTAAGTGCAACGTAAGATGCAATAGGTCCCTTCCTAAAGCAGGATTTCTGCTCGCTCTTCTGCTTGGAGTTAGGTAGCAAAAAGCAGACTCTGACCACTTTAATGAGAGATTTATCCACGGGATTAACATATACTCAGCTGGGACCTGGGAAACTCTACCTCTGTCTCACTCAGGCTTTAGATTTAGCCTAAATGTCCAAGGTCTGGATGAGTACTGGTGGCTCTCTTCAGCTCTGTGTCATTTCAGTGATGCATTCCAGTCTAGACTGCTTGTGCAAAAACAACAAAACAACTAAACAAAAACTCCACAAGAGCTATGCTTCCACAATAGCCTTTGTTTAAAGAGCTGACAAATTTGCAAACGAAGCAAATAATAAATTTCCAATTGTCTCTATTCAGGATCATCAAGCTCTGAAGAGGAACCTCAGGAAACTTTCATGCCTACACCATCTGGGATGGGAATGCTTGGGTTCAGTGCCTTGCAAATTTGTTTTCTCTGCTGCCATTTTAGACTTGTGTAGAGTAATATTCTGCAAGCTCATATGGAGAAGGTTTTCTAATAAATTTATTATTTCATAAATATTTTAATAACAGTAATTATGCATTCATCAGAATGGAGATTTGTTTCAATGTCATTAAATTCAGCCTCATAATTATATGCATGGTATTTTTGCACACAGTACAAGCTGAGTGCAGTTCCTTTGTAAATATAGTGCAGCACTTGGCGACACTGGAGGAGTTCACATCTCTGCAGAATTTTCATCTCTAGCTATTGGCATGTTTTATACAAAAAAAGGGGGAGGGGGACAACAGGAAAATTTCTTCCACGAGAAAGGAGAATTCAGGCCTTCAAAACTGCAGCAGTTTTGTATCTCCAGCAACAACAACGAATGAGCTCCTCAATACAAGATCACGGATGAAATGCAAATTGTGGGATGCGGAGGCGCCAGTTGTGCACCAGCGATGAGCGCTGCAGCACAGCCACCATGGGGGCCCCATTTGCACATGTGGCGATCACCACCACTGCTGGCTGAGCTACCAACATGCCGTGAAGATTTAGACATTTACTTTTGTTGTAAGTTTATGATGCATTATTTTTGTGAAAGGCTTTCTCTTTGCTTTCTTTTCGAAGACAAACTTATTTTTAGACATCTTGAGATAAACGCAGCCAAGTTAGTATTAAAAGTTCTGCTGTTGCCAAAGAAAGATTGAGTAGGATACAAGTTTTGTAGCAAATCCCCTTTTCACTGTAAGCATGGAGCTTCATTCTGGGAGAGCAATGCATGTGGTGGTTTCTAAGTATCTCTGCACAATAAACATGTTAGGAATAAATAAAAGCTAAAGGGAAACTGTCAACTCAAAATTGTCTGAAAGTTGTAATTTTTATGTAAATAAAATCCAGAACTAATAGAGAAGTGTTTATTTTTTTACACAAGGTAATTTTGCTCTGGTATTTGAATGCATAGAAATGATACTGACAATAAAAAATAATTGAATGACTTGTTTGTCTTGTTTTTTTTTTTTTTTTTTTTTTTTTCTCTCTGAAAGCAACATAGAAGCATAGAAGATACCACACTATTAGTGAAGTAAAGGAATTGTCTTTTTAAGGTGTGTGTGCCATTGTTATAGTGAAGGCTTTTCAAAATAAGTAAAGGATATTTCCATGTTTTGATTCCTCAGCAATGGGAGCTCCACACCTGTTCCTGTACTTGAAGATATTTCCTGTAGAGTAGTGTTAGCATCACAGGTAAAGAGATCTGTGTGCTGCGTGGCATTCTTGAGGCTGACAAAAAATTAATTTTCCATCTGCCTCCAACAGCCACGATGGCATCAGCCCTCAGGGAGTTACAGCTTGTTCTCACTTTGTTAGCTAAATGAGACGAGTGGAAATGGAGAAAGGCCCTGACTCCCTCCATGCTGTGCTGCATGTCCAGGGATGCTGCAGAGCTCAGCACGCCAAGCATGTGGAGGGAGGAAGCCCATGGCAATGTGCCTTTCTATTTTCAGGGGGTTGTGCCACAGTAAGCTGCAGGGCATTAAATCCATGAAGCAATGACAAATTTCAAAAAACATCTTTTCCCACCTGTGATAAATGCATTTTTCTAGAGAATCCAATTGTTATTAAAAAGCCTCCAAACCCCATGCTTATTTTCTCAGAAAGGATCTTATTTCAGAAGGAAATAAACACCTCTAAGCACAAAAGCACAGAGGAATGAGGCTGATAACCCTTCTATACAATGTCCTGCTTGAGATGAGCAAAACATCTACTGTTCTCTTAAGAAATCCATCTGTTAGTGAGATGATAATTGTTTATTAAAATGGGCATTCTATTGCTACGTTTATGGTAAGTGCATACTTGTGAAATAAACCCCATATTTGTTTCTGGGCGTTCATCTGTGCTGTGCTGTCACCCTGCGCTTTATATTTAAGCATGCAGCGACTCGTCCCTGATTATCACAACTCAGCAGTTGAGCCCTGCTCAAAACTCTTATCAGGCACGGTGGAAATGTCACATGGGGAATTAGAGCAGGGCCCTTGGCCATTGCATGGCAGCTTGGTTTGGAAGCAGATTTGGGACTCTTAAGGGTAATAGGACATGTTTGCATGGTAGTAAGCAAGTAAATGCTGCAGCAGCAAGTCAGCTAGGTTATATCATTCGGGCTTTAAACTATGAAAAAAGTAGTAACAATTTATCAAAAGTATTAGCTGTTCCATGGGGCAAACCAGCTGATTTGTGGAACCTCCTTGCAGCAAATCATTACATACATTTTAATGCAATGTTTTATTTAGACATATTGCTTTGTTTTTCCTTTTGCTAGTTTTTCAAATCATTTTTTTTTAAAGCAATAAACGTGTGTTTCTACCTCTTCCCTCCCTCCACTGTTCCTCTCTCAGCTCCTAAGCAGTCTGGAAAATTGGTCTGACAGCTGATCTTAATCTCCAGGGTGAATTTTAGATAAGATGCTATTGGGTTTATAAAAGGAAGATTTTTTTTTTGCCATTATAAAGGTATCATTGAGCTAGCAAAACGAGCAAACTGTTCACTTTGTCTTTCCCACTGCTTTTGTACAGCGTGTTAAATCTCGTCACTTAAATTATAATAAATACAGCGCATATTAAAAATAACAAAATAATGAGGTTTAGTTTAAACACACAGCTAGGAGGAAACACAATCTTTCTCAATCGAATCGTGTTTCTGCTGCTCATGAATCTTTTTGTCATCTTTGTTGACGGAGACTTTGCTTTAACGTGCTCCATGAAGACAAATTAAAAATGCTGAGGCTGGGGCCGTGCCGGTGGGAGGTGGAAATAAAGCACGCGTCCAATCCCTCCCCTTTTCATTTTATCCCAGCCCATGCTGGAAAACCAAATCACCACATTGACTGTTACTGTAAAGCTTCACGAGACATCATTTGTAACTTGTTGGCAGCCTTTCGCAGCATTTAGACAGTGAAAATTGAAGTTACGGCGAGCTAGGCCCCATGTTTATAGCCAGCTCTCTTAGCACACCAGCTCTTTGTGTAACGTTTTCTGTGGCCTTTGTTTGGAGGGCTGTGCTTTGTTTGGCTTTGGGATGGCTAAATCCGTGTTGGCTTTGGCCAGTAGGTGTTGTAGGGGTGCTTTGTCCCTCCTGTGCTGTGAGCATTCCCTCTCAGCCCGTGTTACCCCATGACACGGGGGCAGGAGGCGACATGGGGCCTACAGCGCGCCTTCTAAGAGCGGCCCATAGGGAACGTGTCTGCACAGTTACTGAGGGATTCTTAGCACAGGGAAGGGATGTGTTCAGACCAAATGACAGCCTGTCACGGCACAGAACAAAATACTCTTATAAGCTGTAGCAATTTTAAAAATAGAAGCCAGGGAGAAAATGGACTTGAAGGTACATAGCACTCAGACAGCTGGGAATTGGTCCTAATGGCCTTGAGCTGTGCTCGGGACAGAGGGCTGTGAGCTCAGCCAGCACAGTGAGCTGCAGGTGGGAACAAAGCTGCTGCTCTGTTATGTCTCCCCACATCAAATGTATTTTTATTCCTAATTCAGGCAAAGAACTCTCCCGGCTTCAGCTTCTCCTTGTTCGGTTGGGCTCACTGCTGCAAGGCCAGGTGCTGCTGCTCCAGGAGGTGATGGGGGAATCAACCGTGGAGACTTGGCTGCTCTGTAGGGCTATTTATGCTGTGGAAACGTGCTTCATATGAAATCTGTTGGGCCTAGATAACATCTGAATTCAAAACGTAGTACATGACCTGGCTTCTGAGACTAGCAGATGAGCTTATTTGCTGTAAGCCCAGGGAAGATGGAGATGTGATTTTTATCTGCTCCTGCACCCTGACTTGCTTGCAATCCTATAAGCCTTCCCAAGGAGTCATACAGCCTCCAGGGCCCCTGCTTGCCCCCAGGGACTGGCCTGGCCCAGGCACCCCCCGCAGTGCTGCCAGCAGCGACCCTGAGCCCCACTGGCTGGTGAGCTGGGGCTGGCTCCGAGGGACATTGTGCTTGGTGCAGAGAAGCTCTTGGGAGTTTTCAGGCTTGGCAAGATTATTGTCAGAACAGCAAGTAAAAGGAAGAAGAAAAAAAGTTTTGCTCTCCAGGTGTTTTTTTCTGCCCTCCCTCCCTCCCAGTGTTCACAACGTGGTGCAATCATAATCTCTTTGTTTTAACAGCTGGCAAAGCGTAATAGGTATGGTTAAACCTGGACCTGTTGAGAGATGCAAAACCCACAGAACTCTTCACCTGTGTTGTAAAAGCATACTGCTCATCTTAATTGGAGGCATCAGTGACTTAAGAAAAATATTTCCAAGGTGTTGTTTGTTTATCTTTGACCTATAAAATATACGCTGGCATAGAAATCAGGGGGTAGCTTAACAGAGTTTGCATGCAGCATGAGCACTATCTTAAGTGCATGTGTTGGGAAAGCTGTCCTACGAGATTTTGACCTCATCTGGGGCTTCTAGCTGCTAGCATAATACCAAAAGTATAAAAATTATCATAATGACAATGCATAAACAGCACTGACTTTTCAGCTAGAATGAGCTTGTCAGCAGAATTATAGGGATTGCCATTACCTTAGGACTTTGCTCATTGTCTTTCAGAGACGAACACAAAACCTACCCATAAATAACCAACTCAACATTTTCTTTGAGGAAAGGGAGGGAGCCCTGCCAGTAGTAGTCTCATGCAGATGGAAATCCTGTCCACTTCTAGCACAGATTAATCTCTGACTGCCAGGATTGCTAATTTTTAAACTTTATGCTTCTTTGCTTGGGAATCCTAGTGGATCTGGAGAATAATGGAAATACATTCGGGTGTATTAATTAAGTAATTAAGTATTAACTCCAGTATTACTTTTGGTCAGATGGATGTGCTGGTATTGTTGACAACCTCAGCGTAGTGGTAGATGGAAAGACTAGTGGTAGATGAAAAATTTGGTGATGACATCTGACTGCTGCCCTGGCCAAGGTGTGTGCCTGCAGCAGGTGTGGGCCTGGAAGAAAGGTGGTAGGGATGGACACAGCTGGGTTCTTAACCCAAGCCTGCCTGAGGATTACTGTCCATTTGTTGGCAGTACAAAGGGAATCAATGACATCTTTAACTTCTGTGTAAGGAACCTGATCCCTGAAGTGCCAGAAGTCAAACCTGCAGCTGCAGAAATGCTGGTGGGTGTTGCTGGAGCTTGGGGAACACCCGCTGAGACATCAGCTGGAGCTGCCAAGCACCAGGCACTATGAAAATAGAGCCGTGGATTCTGGTTATTGGTGGGATGGATCCTAAGAGGAGACAAATGTATTTAAGTATTGTTTTCAGCCTTACCTCTCTGTTGAAATGAAGTTCTCAGGTTATTTTTTTTTTTTTCTTCCCACTTCATACTTTATCATTATGTATTTCCAAATGAGTTTTTAAATTCACACTTTGTCGACAAGGACACGATTCTGGGGAGTCGTGATCACAGCTTTGCTGGTAATGAGCAATAACCAAGAGCAGCTCTGAGGTCCTGGCGGGACAGGAGCAGTGCACTAGAAAATGCAATAAATAGAGCTAACAGAGAAAAGGAGACACGTGGTCATATGCTTTATTTAAGATGTGATCATGCTCTTTGGACCTTGGGAACTAGCAATGTTTGTAAAAAAAGTCAGAAAAGACATGAGAAACATCTGATTTATTTATTTATTTAGTTAGTTATTTAGTTATTTAGTTATTTATTTATTTTTTCTAATGAATCTTGCAAACTTGAGCCTTCCTGAAAGGCCCAAAACCAACGTGGAGTTTTGACACAATTATTTTAATGAAAGCTGAGACTCTCCCAGGAGTCCACGGCTACTGGAGCTAGGATCACTGTAAAGTCATGCAAATACAATGCCAACTGCAGTAAGATTACATGCTGTTAGATGTGTAAGACATTTCTCAAGATTTTCAAGTACAGGAAAGCACCTATGATTGAAAATACATATATATATTTATAAACAATTGTTGAACATTGATTCAGGTGATTCTGGTGCTTTGACAAGTGAAGGGAGGCATGTTAAAAACATAGAGGTCTCATGCTCTCCAATTTAAAAGTACTCACTAGTACAAAAAGCTATTGAAACTTGACTTAAGTCTTACATGGTAAAAAATTATAATCATGTGGTGTATTGAATTGAACTCATGAGTCTAATTCCCATGATTCCCTCCAGTGCTCTCAGCAGTGCAGCCGTGTGACCTACCGCATTGATGCTCTCGCACTTTTTGACAATCTCACTCGTACTTAATGTATTAATCTAGTGCTTCTGATGGTTATTTTGGCATCCCAAGTGCTTGATCCTCTTCAAATAGTTGACATCCTCTCAGTGCATTAATTCCTCTCTGGCATTATAATGAAAAGGTATTGATGAAAAAACTTGGAAGACTTAGAACTGAATTGAGTCAGGGTAGGACTAACCTTAATTAATTCACGTTACTGTTTCTTATATGACAGTTTATCTGCTCTTAATTAATGTTGTTAGAACTACAATATAGATGTGTGATTATAGACTTATTTTAAAAAGCAATGAGATGGTGAATAGCTGTCACGATCCGACAAAAGGTATGCTTGGATGCCAAGAGAAAAGAGGTGGTTACCAGTACTGCAGTGTCCTCCGCACCACGGGAACCAAACGAGATGACTACTGGCTGTAGTTGACCTATCTGTCTGTGAACTAAATGGAAATTGAACTGAGCAGCCTACTGAATCTTTTTCAATTTTGCCAGTTTTTATTGACTCCTGTAATTGTCCTAATGAGACACTGCATTTAAGATGTCTCGTCTCTCCCACCCACTATTTTTTCTCTAGCTTTTCTGAAAGTCTATTTTTTACATGGACTGTTCATGTACGCAGTTCTTTACATTAGCAGCTTTAAAACGACAGTTCTTCTATGTCTTTTTTTTTTTTTTTTTTAAATGTTCTCTGGGGAATGATGCTTCAAACAGGGAAATTGTATGTTTCATTATCAAAAAGGTTTCAGGCTTTATCAGAGTCTTTTTGTTATAGTTGTCATGGAGGTTTTTATTATTATTGTTAAATTGAATAATGGGGAGGAACCTGTTCTTAAGTCTTTGTACAAGAACTAGAATTTAAATCCAGATAAATTCAGTCTGTTTGTAAAAGTGACTTTTTAAGGTTAACTGCATTTAGTTACAATCACTGGAAGTGCAGTTATGTTACTTTATATGAACCAGATAGCAAGGTTTTTTTGCAACTG
Source organism: Aythya marila (assembly GCF_965140915.1). Taxonomy (NCBI): domain Eukaryota; kingdom Metazoa; phylum Chordata; class Aves; order Anseriformes; family Anatidae; genus Aythya; species Aythya marila. Next base: position 1,306,638 of record NC_139051.1, on the reverse strand, counting down.
TGATAAGTGAGGATGAAACCCAACTGCAGTTGGAGTATCTGGTAGGTAATTTTGCAGGCACTATTATTTCCCCGTAACCCAAAGAAACCCTCTTGCAAACTCTCAGAGGCTGCTAAGGACACCCTGGCAGGGATGAAGTCCTTCAATAGGGGCATGGGAAGAGATGATTCAAAAAGAGTTTTTTTTTTGCAGCTCATCTGGGGCGTCAGGGAGCCAGAGAAAGCACTTCTCTGGAGAAGGGATGCTGACTGCTGTTCTGCGTGAAGTCAGTATTATTCATACGTCCCTGGGATGACAACAGCTCCTGATTTCTTGGGGCTGGGACGGAATCTGAATAAATAATAAGGAGATTAAAGGCTTGGGGATCTGAGTGAGCTCTTACAGCTGGGAGTTACCACAGCAAAATAAATAAAAATGCAAAGGTGGCGGCAAGGTGGAACCTTTTCAAAATTTGGGTCAAATTTAACAAATAGTTTTGAAATAGTTTTGTCTTAAAATATGTAGAAGACCAGTTTGAAAACATATAAATAAATAAATATTTATATATCAGCATATTTAGGCAACCCCAGGCTTTAGGGAGCTCCCAGTTCAGAGAAAGCATGAAATGTAAGTACTTTATATAATGTTTACTGTGACCATCATGCTCATTATGCCTATGAAATGCATCATATTTTTTTCCTTCAGATGCTGAAATTTGTTGACAATCAGGACTCAGAGGAGTCCCGCAGGATTGTTTTGGTGTTATGCTATGGGATCCTTCATTGTAATTACCACGGAAAGGCAAATTGCAGCAGGCATTTTAAAATAACGTGTTTAAATACTGACCTTTTTCAAAGGCTTTGATGAAAGATGTGAAAAATTGAAATTCATTATAATATTTCTAATTTCCTGACATGAAAATAGGAAAGACTTTCTCAATGTGCATCTTCTCAAACATTCACCATCAAATGTCCTAGATTAACAAAGATCCCTTGACTCTATGCATGCCAATGAACTTAACTATTGAATATATAAATCAGTGCTCATGCATGCTCTACAAAAGGAAAGGATTTCTTTCTGTGTATACATTGCTGTCATACAATTCATTACCGTGGTGTAAATGCCTGAATGAGTTGGGTCTAAAGGTGCATAAATACATTTAAATGGATTTAAAATTAGGACTATTAAAATAACTATGTGATTCCCCCAAGAGCGTTTTGGGGCAAAATTAAATTCAGAACACATAAAACGTAGAAGATTCATATATATATATATATATATATATATATGCTTTCAACATTGCCATCGTTTGTTTTTTATCTAGTCAAAAGAAAACACAAAAATAATTCCTACAGCAATTTTGAGAGCCGTAGGGAAGGTAAGCAAAGCATCTGGATGCTGTTTACTCCTGACAGGCAGAGGCAGAATTCTGGTGTGGTGCCAGTTCATTCGGTTTTCTGTGGGTGGGGTTGTTGGGGGTTTATCAGAGACTTGAAAGACCCTAACCTAAACCATTCTTCAAGGCTTTGTTTAAATGTACAATGAGACAGTCCCCGCTCTAAAGAATTTACCGTCTAAGCAGAAAAAACAAAGGCTTTGGAGGAGAGATGTATTATCTCCCTCTTGCAGATGGAGAACTGAGAGGCATAACAGATTAAGTGAGTTGCCTCTGATCGTTTAAGACAATCTGTGAGAGCCGTGCAGTGAACTTGGATAATGTAAGCTACAAAATCATCCTTCCCCCTGTGGGCCATGGGGCGAAGGGACCCATCTCCCCTGGGATATGAGTTCTCCTTCTTCCTTGTGTCCAGGGCTCGATAGTCACGCGTGGCTTCCCTTGGCACCCTTCACGTGCTCCTGGCATCTCTCGGGCCAAAGCCCTCCCTGTGGAGGAACACGGGGTTGTGACAACTCGCATTTGTTTTCCCAGCGTGTCAAGATTTCGTTTTGCCAGGCAGGTGAAAGTGCTGACAGCAAACCGGGTAATAAATATTAATAGCGGGTAAAAAGATGGAGCTTAAGCACCTGCTGCTGCTTACTGTTAAAATCAGGCATAAAATGGATAGGGGTCAAAATATCAAGAGAGGAAAAAGGTAATGCCATTCCTTTTGGAAAAGGAAAAGAAAGAAATCATGTCAAAACCAGCAATACTGCATGTGCCAGGTGGGAGCAGGGCTGAGGCAGGTGGCAAATTGAGTTGAATTAAGGCAAAAGGGACACAGATGGGCTCAATAGGGAGGGAATGAGGAGGGTAAGAAATGGGAGGGGGGTGGCTGTGTGGGGAGGGATGGTGGCAGAAGGACACCTGCAGAAGTAGCAGCATGGAGAAAGGATGTGGTTAGCAGCAGAGGACTGATAATCCAAGCAGGTATGAGCTAATCTTGGGGAAAAGGGTCTTTAGTTTTCCTCTCCAGAGGTGCTTTTGTGCTCTTAAAGCAAGAGGTTCAAAGTTCCCGAATGAAACCCCTCCCTTGTGTGTGAGCCCCCAGTTCTGCCCAGCATCTCCTGCCTGGCACCGTGTGCCCCCACCAGCCTGCAGCTGTGTGTGTTGTGGGGCCCAGAACAGGAGAGGAGGCTTGGACTTTGTAACAGCATTTATTTGTCTTTTTGTGAGCTGTTTTGTAACTTCTTGGGGGCTTGTTTGGGGGCTGAGGAATTGAGTGGGAGCTTTGGCTTTAATGGGTCTACACTCCCAGGAGAAACCTCCTGGCTTGCAGCGGAAGTGGATGTGCTGGGTCTTTTTTTATGGGAGCATGAGGTGATCAAGTATATCTCAGGGAAGGCTCTCGCTTGAGAGGGAGAAAAGCAGCACTTTGGAGTTTGTGCTATGATCTTTCTAGAAAGAATGGCTTTGAGTGTACTTTTTGTACTGCATAACTTTATTTATTTTTAAAAAAGGCTGTGTTATTAAATTTGGCTTTGTCTGTGCAAACAAACATGAATTATTTTGTTAGCTCAAGTGTCTTTGCAGTCATCCATAAATAAGCTAAAATGACTTGAAATTACAATTGATCAAAAACGATGCTTGGAGGTTTTGTCTACAAGGAGGCCATTGAATGAGGAGTCCGATCAGGTCATGAGTTCTCACTCAACCACAAAAGGCCTTTCTGCTCCAAAACTGCATCTCATAATAATATCTTTGTTTTCTGCAAATGACACCATAATTCAGATAAATCTGTGCTCATTGAGAAAAGCAGGATTGAGCTGTGTGTGAAGGTGATGGCTTTGCAGCCTGCCCCGAGGGGAGCGGTGCGTGGGTCTGGCAGTGGGTGGAGGGCATGGCCCTGGTGAGGAGGGGACTGGTGCGAAACCTGCTGAGTGCTTTGGGGGCACACAGAGGTGATGAGTGCAGGGACAACACCTGGGCTGTGCCTGTGCTGCCTCCTGAGGATGGTGCTGCTGTTCAGAGGCAGCCAGCAGATGCAGCAGGCCGCAGCTGCTGGGCGTCCCTGCCGGTGATGCTTTTGCCTGGGCAGCTTTAATGAAATACTTGCAGATACATTGCTTTTAGGAGTAAATTATCCAAATCTCGTTGCAAATCAGTCCCACAGTGAAGGGCACTTTCCTAGGTTGGCCCATAACAGCTGTGGCCACAGAGGTCACATCAGAGTGCGGCAGCATCTCCTTGTGCCTCGCAGCTCTGCTGCTGTGCGCTGCCTGCCCAGGGAGCAGGAGGCCTGGGGTTAGCACGGGGAGTTCTGACAAGATCAGGTATGCATAAGCAGATTAGGAAATGTTGGCTGCGAAACTGAAGTTTAATAAATGGGTCAAACTTATTCCAGCTCAGGGAGCTAATGCTGCCGTATTCCCGCTCAGAAAGCCCGCATCAATGCTGTTTAACCTACATGTTAGCGGTGTTCAGGCAGAGGCATTGAAATTAATTTGATCTGTTTGACCTACATAGTTACACAGGGAGGAAACAATAAGAAATAAACAAGAAGATGAGACTGCATTAGAGCAAATCCTATTTTTGGCCTGTTTTTTCTGCCTAGTGAATACTAACATACAAATCAAAGGAATATACTTAAAAGTGTCTTAAATAACCACCCGTGTCAGAGGCTGGTGGAGAAGGCTTGTCGTTACATAATGCACAGGATCAAGGTGATTTCTGCATGCAGGAAGGGAAAATAAGGAGCAAATGGCTTCAGAAACTCTTCCTGCCAATGTGGGACTGTGTCCTGCTGGTCCCACGTTGGGATGCCTGTCTGAGCTCACCCCGCTCCGATCTGCATCTCTTATCCCTCCCCTGTCCCTGTGCTCATATACAAGGGCTCCTTCTCCAGCCCTGCTGCCCGTGCTTGCTCTCCACATCCCATAGCCAGACTTCTGCCATTTTTTTTCCTTTTTTTCCAACCTTTCTCCCCAGCAGTCCATTTCAATAAGGAGGGCTTACTAAAGCGCTGTCTCTTAGGGATCTCTGTTTATTCATTTTGAAGAGGAGCGTGGCTAAATGTTTTCTAGAGACTCCAGGCTTCCCTGGTGTCCCAAGAAGGCAGTCCTCTCTGTGTACAGATAGCCTCCGCTGTAAGATTTTGTGAATCTCTCAGGTTTCAGAGCTAACTTCACAAGTCTAAAATTACCATTAGATCTCAGTTAACATAAATTATCGCAAAATGCTGTTCGTATTAGATCTGCTCCTACTGGGTCTTTCTGTCTAGAAACATAATCAAGTGAAGAACTGTTGAAGTGAAATGAGTTGGATATCCTATTTCTCTGCTGGTTTTGTTTGGATTAACTTGGTGTCCTGGCTGAGTTTCTTCTTATTTTTTTTGAAAAGTCCTGTAGACTTCCAGGTGAAACGCCCTTCTCCACAAAGCTGCTGCTACCTGTCTGCAGGCACGTCTCCCCTCGATGTGCAGATGTCCCATGCTAGTGGGGCTGGGACCCGACCCCATGTTTGCTCCTTCTGGTGAGAGCAGGAATAAAGGAAACCAGGTGCAGGTTCTGGGGCGAGTGTCCCATCTTGGTGCCACCTTTCGAACTTACTGCACTTTGGTTCAGTTTAATGCACACGGGAAGTGTATTAAGCCTCCTTCAGCCTTATTATGAGGCTGAATTGAGGTGATTTCAGTTCTGAATTCCCAGAATTAGTATCTGAATTAATTTTTGCGGTGTGGGCAAGTCCTAGATCTTTTTACTGTCTTCCAGATTACAGCAGGAGAATTGCTGATGTGTTTATTTCTTTAACTTTGCAAAACAGTACTAATGTCTTGAAATGTGAAAGAAATTCACATTAAGAGGTGAAGGAGAAAAAGAGGTAGACATTAATCTTTTTATGGTGACTTTTTTCTCCATGTGCAGTAGAAGAAGCAATGATGAATATACGTAATGTTTTCCAACCAATTTCTGGGTCATTTCTCCAATTGCTTTTGAAAATTACTAAGCACAATTTAATCTGTTTTCACAGATACACAAATGAGAAATTGTGATTTCCCTGAAGCAAGCTTGGGCACCAGTCCCAGGTTGCTGGACTTCCCACCTTGTGCTCACTGCAGTATCTGGGTGCTGTGGGGTGCCCTGGTGCAGCTGTGCCGTGCCCTACAGCCCGTGGTACGTCTGAGTAGTGGTGTCTCTGTGTTGTTCCTCATTGTGACACAACTTATCATCACAGTCTGTTCCCTTCCTACTAACCAGTATCATGAGAAAAGTAGGATATGTCAGACAAAGCTCCTTTATTTGTTCTTGAGCGTAGTTGTTTTTTTTTTAACTGTGAAATGGGGAAAATGGTGACTGGATTTCCCCACCCACCCCAAGTGCTTGGAGATCTGGTAATGAACAGCTGTGCTTTGGATCAGGGGCACTGCTGCTTTTTTATTTTTTTTTAATCACATCCACCTGCAGTGTAGAAGATGGTGCTTGGAGAGGTAGTTCCTGGTCAGCAGTTCGGTTCAAGTACCATTTTTCAGTAGGAAGTGGCACAGGAGCTAGGCTCTGCCTCAGCGCTGTGGTGCTGCTCTTCTTCCTGCTGCTCTTTGGTGAAACAGCCAGTGTGCCATCCAGCTGCTGTGTCGGGGAAGCTTTAGCAACATCTGCCGCTTTGGCAGCCTTCTCAGACAGTTGTGTCAATGGGTTTTGAACAGATTGGGCTCCACAATGGCTGATTTAATCTATTGGGCACTGTTTTTCTCTCTGACTCATCTTTGAATAACTTTGTGCCAGTCTGAGTTGATTGTAAGCCCTTGTGCAGCCCATGTAAACAGTTCTGTGCTCGTAGCTGAATGGGCCATCTACCAAAGAGATGTGCTCTTTGTGTCCTGCAGTGTCAGTTCTTGCAATTCCTTGATTACATATGTACATACATCCAAGTGAAAGTAGTTTCTAAGATGAATGTAACTCTGATTAAATAGCTACAACAAATATGTAAAAACAAACAAAAACACATGCTCACTTTTGTTATTAATTCACTAATAATTCAGTACCATGTGTTATTAGGAAAACACAGCTATAATGTTCAGTAGACAGCAGCCGTGTTCTGGCCCTGAGATGCTGCTCCAGATGTCAGAACAAACCATTAAAAGAAAGGGTTTGGGCTCCTTGGCTTGGATTTGACTGTATCTGCCTATTGTGCTCTTTATTTTGTATTAGTACCTTACTGTTGTTCTGCACCAAAGCTGCCTAGGATAAATCAGGCTTAGAAAGAGGCCACGTGTTCCTCAGTATGGATCTGTGTTGCTGCCTCTGTTCGAAGCAATCTTTTAATCAGACAGGAGGGGGTAGCTGGTTGATGAATTGAGTCCAGGCTTGTGTTTATATAGACTGAAGTCCATGAGTTTGGGTCAGCCCCTTCAGTCTGACACAAATGCCAGTGAAACCACTAAATGTCAGACTCCTCTGCAGGGTTTTGATTTGTGATCTGGTCACCTCGTGTAAGAACAACATATGAGCAGCAGCTTCTGATACTGCTTGAATAGCAGAACTGCATTTTTTGTTACAAGTGCCCGTTCTCTTGAGTTCAGCTGTGTGGTGTTTTGCTCAGTGTGCGAATTGTAGCACTCGTCCTGTAGCTAGAGATAACTGGAAGAGAAAATATGGTGGAAAATACTAGACAAATCTGAATAAAAGGAGGGCATGTGAATGCATATCGCTTATCTAAGACCTTTAATGAGAGGCCAGTATTTGTACTGATTTGACTAAGTTTGAAGTGAGAAAGCATCTTTCATCTCTACCAAGAGCTCTGCACCAAGTGTTGAATTCACTGATTGGTCATGCTGGTGGAGGGGCTGGAGGGGATACTACAGGGAAATAAAAGGAATCTGCTCCCACGTGGCACTGTCTAAGGCGTGGGTACACCCAGACCAAAGCAGGGAGGTTGGTGGACAGATCTCTGCTCTGCTGCAGCAATATCTGGCATGTTAGGGCTTTTTCTGCATTGCACCTGAATAACCTTTTCAGCTCTTATGTTGGGGCTTCTGGGGATCAATGGGAATTGTTCACGTTGGCTGTGGGGCATGGTGCTGCTGGTTTTGGTGGGTCTGGGCGGGCAGGAGCTCCTAGCATGACCATGCCAACCCTCTGAGGAACACAGTCTGGTCATGGAGGACAATTCAGATGCTTCATCGCTTCTCCTGCCACTGTCCTGGAGAAGAATTTTGCTTTATTTTTTCCAAGGCAAGACTTAGCACTCAGCTCCTGTTAGTTATTTCCCACGGAGGCAACCTTTCTTCTCTGAGAAGCTGTAACTTTTATGGGCTGCGGGTGATGCAGAGAATCACAGCTAAGCTATCTTCTTTCTCAAGCTACATGGGAAAGCAGAGTTCAGCCAGTTCTGTGATGCATCTCTGTTTTTTTCCACATCCGATGAGATTTATGTCAAAGGACTTATTGGTGAAATCTGCTGCTTTACAAGCTTTATGCTGCTCAACAGGTCGGACTAGATATGTGTAATATCTCCTAGAACTCAGTTTCTTCTGCCCTTAATCTTTACAGTCCTGTTTTTCGTGATCTCTGACACTTAGTATGGTGAATCCATTTCTGGAAATTAATACCCTTGTTTAATACGGCAGAGGTGCAGATTTCTGCTGTCAGATGCAATGTCACAAACACAACTGGATGCCTTTTACATCTCATTTAAACTAACATATGAGTATTCAGTTTCACAGCCACATAAGATTAAGAACTGCCTTAGTAATATCCTTTAATTCTTTCCTATGATCGAGCTCCTGCGACTGATGTTGTACAGATGCTGACTAATTTGCAATATTGTCTGAAGGGAAGATAAGTCTCAGAACATGATCTGCAGGCATTCATGAGTGTATACGCACTGATTTTTTTGTTTCCTCTCACATTTGTGTAGATGACTTAAAAAAAAAAATGGGACATGTATTTTGCTTGCTGTAAATGTAAATATAAATCCTCATCAGCAACTGTATAATCCAGCAATGATCTCTCTTAAATTGAAACAAATAATACGTTTTGTGAATAGAGTGGAGGATTGATGGTGTCATCCCTGCAGGCAGTTTATATGTAAAGTGTCTTATATTGGCTGTGCAAGTCAAGATTGAAATAACACTAGAAGGGACCAAAAGATTAAAAAACAACAAAAAACCCAACACCTACATGTGAGTATTTGCAAATCAGCCCCCAACCCTGCAAGCCCTGTGCTGTGAGCAGGCAGCGTGCCTGCTCCCTGAGACACAGCGCCTTGCATGCAGCCTGAGCCCGTGCTGTTCTCTGCTGTGCTTGGGCAGTTAGCAAAACCCTGGGAGCTTCCCAAGACAACTCCATTACGATGGTATATAGGTCAGTGGTGTCCTTAATGCAATGCTTATTTATACAAAATACCCTGAAAGGCCATCTCAGCTAGCAGAAACAAACACGGGCTGGAGGAAGCAATCTCTGTGCAGCTGCTGCTCCGGTGCTTTGGTTCCTGCAGTCCCTCCTCCTGCCACGACGGTGCTGGTGCTTGCAGACACACACGGGTGCTCTGATCTCCAGCACATGTGGACTGCAGCCACCAGCGTCTGAAGTCAGGGAATGCACTGCTCTTCACAACTTACCTCTGATCTGCTCCGTGGTGTGGAGGAGACGAGTCCCAGGCTGCTTTCCTGATGAAAGAATTTAATCATGCCTCTGCGTCTGAAAGAGTAATTGGTGCAGGCTTTGGCTGGAGGAAGATCTGTCATTGACTTGGGATCCAACCCTTGCCTGCTGCATCTATTAACATGTCTCAGCACAATATAAATCACTCTGTTTTGTTTAAAATCTTGCTTATGGTTGAAAAACAAATGATATAGCATAAAACGTACATGTGGCTTGGTCCCCTGGTGATCCTTCAAGTAAATTAATCTGAAGAATAATGAAAAATACTTGGGAAAATAAAAAAAACTACATCCCCAAGCACATTTTAATGAGTCTTTCTTAAGCACAGAAAACAAAAAACTCCACCTTCTGCCCTTTTTACAAGAAAAGCAACATCAAAGAGGAGAAATTGTCAATGCAATCACAGGCAGTGGTGGTGCAGAGAGCAGTGGTGCTCCTCTCCTGGAGGAGCTCTGGTTGTGTTTGGCAGCAGGTCCCTTATTGAGGGTGTGTGTCTGTGCGAGTGCTCTTGCTCTCCCCGGAGTCATTCCTGCAGTTTGAACTGCTGAGTCCATGAGATAAGTTTAGGAAGAGCAGTCCTGGTATTCGCAGTAAGGATTAATCCTCTCATTACATGAAGGGCCCCACCGTACCTGACCTGAAATCCTTGCCAGGCACATGTCCTCCGCAGCCAGCAAGGGGAGATGAGCTGTTATTTTGGGCAGGAGCACAGCACGCTGTAAATGAAATCAAAGCAAATGTAGCAATGTAGAGAGCTCCTGAGTATCAGAATCTGGGTTAGTGTATGTTTCAATGTTAGATTTTTATTGGATTGGAAATTTTTGGCTTGCTCTGGTGCTACACCAGGGGACCTCTTCTGGGTTATGAGCGTGCTGTTTGGGGATGAGGTCTGAATAGCAGATCACCAGGATTACGAAACCAGCATATGTGACTTCTGAGTTGATTTTTGGGGCTGTGTCCCTGGCCCTGCTGTGCCGGGAGGGGTTGCAGCAGGTGCCTTGCTTAGAGCTGGGCTCAGCACTGGGGCTGTGGATCAGCGCAGCCAGTGCTGGCTGCCTCCTCTGCACACCTTAAACCCTCTCTCAGTCCCAAAGGCCTTGGTGAGTTTTTTTTTTTTTTTTTTATCCTAAACTGATCAAACTTGGGTAGGAAATTCACCCGAGAAGCTGTGAGAAACCTTTGGTGGGCTGGGGAAACTGCACGTTAGTGCCCAACCTAAAGCACTGCTGCCCATCAGCTGCATTGGTTATGGTGGAAGTAATCCTTCTGCAGTCAGTGGGATTATTTGTGGAGCTAGCTGCTATTCAGAGTAAATAAGTTATGAAATCTGGCCTGATGTTATCAAAGAGGATATTTCGAAGTTGTATTTATAGCTTCACAAGTATTATCTGAATGCCATGTCGGTCAGCAGCTCCCCTGCCATGCGAGCCTCTGTGGGGATAAACACAAAGCAGGAAAGGGCCAAGCAGAAATTCACAGGCAAATGAAGATTTGTTAATAGAAATGTGATTTTTCAGTAGCCCTTTTCATATGTTGGAAATGAGCTATTAATGCTGTGATTGAGATGTCTCCCAAGGGAAAAAAAAAAAAAAAAAAACTGACTAATGGGACCAAAATGGTGTGGCCAAACCTCCATTTGTTGCCATGCTTCTGCAGTGCCCAGCAGCAGGACTTCCCTTTCTGCAGTGGTATTATTGCAGTGATATTTGTGCTGCCCTCCTTTTTCTTATGGGGGCAGCTTGTAGCTGCAGCACAAGTGCCAACAGGGGGTAGGTCACCCTAGCCAGAGCAGGAAAATCAGATGTTAGTGTTATTTCTTGGAAGTTTCCCTAGAAGAAGCATAATTAATCAGTCCTAGCTGAATGACTGAAAGACAGTTTTTCCAGGCTAAATAACTGAAATGGTTCCAGTGGGACAAATCTCCTGAAGTAAAACATTCAGAAAGCCAGTGACTTTAAGTGAGAGCGTCACACCAAGCATTGCAATATTCCTTCACCCAGTCCCACATCTGCCTGCAAGATATAGATGTGTGTGCAGCCTCATCCATCAGCTGACAGCTCCTGGCTTGTGGAAACAGTGATGCTTTGACACCAGGCCACTTAAATTTCCTCAGTGGCCAGGCTGGAAACCTCTAGCATTTCTCATCACTCTCCTTCTGTCTTTGCTCTTGCTTTCAATTAGACTGTTATTAAATCTCAGTTTAGAGTGTTAAAGTTTACCCAACTGGACATTGCATCAGATAGAACATGTGCTGATGCTTGCTGAATGTGGTATGCATTTGGGGAAGCAATGAAGGAGAGTGGAGCTGCACGCAGGAGTAACTCATCCCAGAGTAATGCCAGTGGGTTGGAGGTCCCGGTCCAGCCTCCTGCCCCCAGCAGGGATCTGGGCCAGGCCAGGTTGTGCAGAGCTTTATCCAGCCTTGGAAACCTCCAAGGATGCAGCGTCTTCCACTGCTGGGCTGACCTTGTTGGGAAAGGGTTTGTTTTATAGGCTCTATGTATGTATGCATATACATACGTAGTGCTTCTATAGCATGGTCCTATGGCTTTTCCTTCCAGACTGTGCAAGTTGATGAAAGTTATTTTTAGACTTAGGTGGACATTGCATCAAGCCCGTTGGCATTAGTCAGTGTTCCTGTATTACACGTGACAGTCTGCCAACATGCAGAGGACAAATGGGATTGCAGGCCACCAGACCACCCCGAGATAGCTGCAAGAGAAGGAAGAGCTGGCAATTAAACTGCTTACTGGCAGAGGGCTAAGCTATAGTGGAAAACTGAATGGCTGTGGGAAAAATAAAAGTTAATGGAAAGTAATTTGGCAACTTAATCTGGAGTTTGGCAGAAATCCAAGTGGATAATAATTTGATTTCAGCTGCTTTTGTGTACTTAGTCATTCAGATACCCTGCAGAAAGTCACACCGAGCTCAGCTGGCTGAGGACTGAGCTGGCTGCCTGGGTCTGGAGCTGCCCAGCCTGGGGGGTGTGAAGGGTCCCTGCCTCAAGTGGATCACCAAGGGGACAAGCTGAGGTTTGCTGGACTTCATGCTGATATTGCGATAAAATCTTGCTTTGCAGCAACATTTGATTTCCTATAATCATCTTGTAACAACTTTGAGCTTGTGCAGTCTGTGTCTCTTCCTCATCCCTGTAGCTCCAGCAGTCTATTAGAGCCTCTGTGGCAGTCAGGCAGGCGACAGAGAGCTCCCGGTGAGCGGCATCCCCATTAGGATAACGAGCAGTCTGACCTAGTGCTCAATACTCAATATTCCTACACGTAACACAAACTTAATGAAACTGCTGACTACTTCGGTGCCTTCCAAATATGCCAAGTTCTCTGTCAGTTTAACTAAATCATTAGGCTGCAATTGTTTTGTGCTTTCCTCATGTTCTTGTCAGTATCCACGTTCAAAAGCCTGTTGTTTTGTGATGTGGCTGTGCCACCTTGGTACTTCTAAAGGTTTTCTTCTTGTTTCCTGACCTGGGGCGGGTGGCTCTGTGGTCTTGTTGTGCTGGGAGATGTGAATGCTCAGCTAAGGCTCGCTGGTTTGTTCCCATTGTGGCTTGCTGAGCTGCTGCTCTTACCTGTAGAGGTACACCCGAGTGGGACACTGGTAGTGCAGAAAAATACCATGATTACATCTAAGTTAACTTGTGTCTGTAAAAGTATTCTTCAAGTACTGCTGCAAGTTAGGCTTCTCCCCGGTCATTGAGAGGCTTTCTTTACCTTGTGTGGGCAGTTCATGTCTGGATTCATTTTTATTATGCAGTTGTTCATTCTCCTGAGTCCTGTACGCAGGGATCTTGAAGACTCTATTTTTTTTAAATTATTATTGTTTTTTTAATAATAATAATAAAAAAAAAAAACCCTCACAGCTGGGCTGTGTCTTAAAAGAGCCGTCAGCTGTTCTTGGTATATGTTGCTGTAGCTACCTAGGAAGAAATGCTGGACATAAGGCTGCGGAGGTCCTTGGTGTTCCTAATTGTTTATTAAATACATTATCATCTCATCTGCCTGTCCAATTAAATGTCATTAGCAAGATGAGGGGGGAGGGAATTCCAAGAAACAGTCTGTCTCTTCCTAATGCAGCTCTTCGTGCTTTGTGCCTCGCTTACACTTCTGGTTTCTGTGGCATCAAGCTGCCCTCTGTAACGGTGAGTGGTGTTCTGCGGTGAGGGAATGCGGCTGCTGATACCTGAAGACGGTGTCAGGAGTGAAATATTAACTCCATTGTAATGTATTATCTAATTAGTGTAACTTGCTGCAAACTTTAACTGCCTCAAATGCACTGCTCTCAAACGAGCCCCAGATCAGTGCTTAGCTCAGCAGTGAACTTATTTAATATGGATATACCGCAGGCTCTCGGAGTTGGTATGTGTGACTCACCCTGCCATCTATTTGGGTTATGGAGCATAAGCCTCTGCGTTTCCTAGCTGTAACTGTGCTTTGTCATCTGTGCTATCAGACTCGGAGATTCTAATGTGCCTTTGTGCAAGTATTTAATTTTTGAGGGGAAAGTTTGCAGATTTCAGCACATAATTACTCCAGTTGGTTTAAATTAATAACAGGAAGATCTGTTGCAACAGTAGCAGTGGAAATAAGTTACTGCGCTGCTTCCAAAGCCCAGCTCTTTCCCTGCCGAGCCCAGGATAATGCCTGTGCAGCTCAGAGTGCAGGCTTTTATTCTCAAGGAATCCAGCTCCTGAAGCAAGGAGGAGGGGAAGTGGCATTGCCTTTCTTACGGGTCTGAAGATTAAACCTTTAAGACCTGAAGCAGCTCTTCTAAGATGCAGGACAGTGAAAAAAGCTCCCAGTAAGTAGCTTAGCCTTTAGTACTAGATGGAAAGATGATAACAGTAACCAGTGATCAAAGCTGCCCCTGTTCTTTCAGGGCTGTATTTACCAATCTCCCCTTAGGCCAGTCACGGAGTTTCCCATGTATGTTATGTTTTTTGGAATTAAAATGTGAATCCCACATTTTATAGAGTTTCTAATTGATGCCCTTACACCCAGCAAGTGAACTCGAATTTTTGTGAAGATGTTTTCTTTGACCTGAAAAGCGAATGCTTTTCTCCTGACATTATAATGCTGCTACAAGAGCAATCTGGTGGTATTCCTGCACTAACACGAAACAAAAAGGAGCGCGCCCAACTGCTGGCTGACTGTACCCAAAGCAAATGATCCAGCTCTGCCAGAGAACTTCCTAAAACAGCTACTAATTCCCGAGGGCATCTAAAGGGGAGCTATTGGTGGACACAAAGATCCACTCTGTTTTGTATTTCTAGGGATTTTTCCGTAACTTTATGTTACATGGCTGCAGAATTCAGAAGAATCCTTCAGAAGGCAGTTCAGCTAATGAGAAGGGATTGGAGGGAATCCATTTTCTGTCAGCATTAATAGCTAGAAAATAAGATCTCCAAATACCTAATTATGCCTATTTGTTTTTCTTAGAGGGAGTCTTTGATTAATTTTAAAGACCACCTGTCCCTCCCCAGCCCTTATGCTCAGTAGGTAGTTTCTCTGAGGTTCTTTTTATTTTTGTTGGGTTCTGTTTTTTGTTGTTGTTTTGTTCGGTTTCATTTTTTTTTCCCTTGGTAAACTGGCTTAAATACTTTGACTTTGAAGAAGCCATCAGGAATAATTTGCTATCTCTGTGCTGGGTGTTTCCACTCCCTTATCCTTCATGCTTCAGGGAATGGTCTGCAGGAGGGTTTGCTCAGGGGTCTCAGCAGGACGTAGGTAGGATTGGCCAGCCAGCAGGTCCCCAGGCGGTGCTTCTTGCCCTTCTTGAAGGTGGGCATCACGTCTGTCTTGATCTGGTCATCAAGGCCCTCTCCAGTAACTGCAACTGCTGTGTTGGAGTGCTAATGAAAATTGTCACTTATCCTTTCCTTAAGCAGTGGGGAATCTGAATACCCTAACAGTGCAAGAAAATAATTGTTTTCGAGCATAATCACTATATCACTCGGATTTAAATTGATTCATCTCCTATTGCAGTTATCAGCCAGCTGGGAAAGTACATTTTCAAGGTTAACTGTAGAGTAAAAAGTAATAAGCTTACTTATCAAAACTCTAGTGATATGAGCAAATGTGTTTATTTTGGCATCTTTATCTAAAGAAACTGTAATATCAGTGAAGATTTCTTAATGAAAGATGTATATAAGTCACTAGGCTTCAGTTGAATTTCAGTTTGAATGCTGCTGGACAGGAAGACCCATCGGTGGCTCTGTTCTCTTCTTGCTGGATTACATCTTGGCCTCAGTGTGGCCAAACACTCCAACAACTGCAGCAGCAGGTTGAGCAGGGCTTCATGCTGATGGGAGGCTTTCTGCTGACTCTGCATTTATGTGAACTTCTTCAGTGGTAAGGCAAGGCAGGGAGCCTGAGGGCGAGGTAGAAGACGAGTAATCTGGTCGTTGCCGTTTGTCAGCCCCGTACTGCAAAACTTTGCACGGTCACATATGTTACGGATCTGTAATCTGCTAGCCTAAGTCAGAAAACCTGGAACATTGCTAAAAGGGTCTGGCATGCCTCGTATGATGAGGTAGATCCCAACTTCTTGCAAAAGATATCATTATTCTCTGGTGATTAGCAAAAAAGACTCGCTGTGGGAAAGATGTTTTATGGCTGTATCAAAAAAAAAAAAACCCTGAAGTCTAATGTAAATGATCTATGTGAGATCAGTAGGAAAAAAGGGGTAGTTAAATCAAAGACCATTTTATTGAGCTTCTTCCTTTTGAAGATTTCCCTTTTTAGCCAAACCAAATTTTAATCGCATATTTTCAGTGCTATAAAAGAAATCTCAGATTCTTATAACTGAGGGCAATAGAAAGCAAGAAACTTATAGGAGCACTTTAAAGAGTACAGAAAAATAAGGAATGATTTGCAGTCTTTAAAAACAAAACAAAAGGTTAAGTGAAATAAAAGTAGTAATGTAAAATTTGTAATTGTCAAAACTTACTTAATGCAGGTTTTTATAGCCTGCTGACTAAGTTTGAGGGCACTGCAAAGTTCCCACCTGACACACGTTTTAGGTCAAGGGCCGTAAATGAACGAAGCTCAACCATCCTCCTCTATCATCCTCCTCACCCTAACGCAGGGCTGCGAAGTCAGCAGTGCCTGCACAGACACACACGGATGTGTGGTGGTTGTTCTGTCACCATTGGTCTTTGAGCTGCCAGGCTCCAAAATCGTGACTCACATTTTCACATTTACAGGATCTCTTTGTTCAGACCTCGGCACGTTGCAAATAAGATTAAGGACCTGGCAGTCCATATGCTTCTGAGGCACACACAGTATGTACATAGCACCAGTTCGTCCTTTATTACTGGTTCCCATCAGCACACAGTTACTGCTTAGCAACTCTGCTACTTGCTGTTTGGCCTGAGCAGTTTGGATTTGTTGTGTACCACAGAGGAAGTCACTAAGATATATATATATATATATATATATATATATATATTTAAGTGGGAATAGTAGCTAACACTTACAAGAATTAATGTTATGAATCTCCTCTTCATTTAAGGTGGTGCTGTGATGTTAGATATATGTTGTCTTAAAATTTTGCAGGCAGCAATAGAAATATTTCTGCCTGCAAAAAATACAATAGGAATATTGCTGCCTTTATTTCTAGCTCTCTGCTGGAAATAAAGCTGGGGCTTTATAAAGCTTTCATGTGGGTGCTTCAAGGCTGGTCCTGCAGCCAGAGAGCTGGTGGGAGGTGTCAGTGCCACAGGGTGGTTCATTCAGCACAGGTACTCTCACACCAGGTAATGCTCACTGCTGTGTCTGAGAGAGAAAATGGACAAGCCAAATATTTTTGCAAATACTTTGAGAGGCAGAGAAAAAAAAAATCTTGGTAATCAGGGGAAGGTCAGGGGAAGCAAAAGAAAAAGCAGAAGATGCACCTCTTAAAGGAAAAGTTTGTAAGTAGGGATGTTTCTGATCCAGAAACCAAAAAGAATACGAAGACATTCTTCCTTGTAACTAAGAAGCTGCAGGAGAGTTGATGAATATCAAAAATCATTGTATTTTTCCTGGCTGTTCTGCTTCTTGAAATGCTTGCTGATGAATTGGAGATTATTTTTTGGCCATCCTGGATTTCTTGCACTGTAGACATCCATACCAATGACAAACTCTCACATAAGTTCTTCCCAGTTGTCAGGTGCTTGAGGCAACAGTCATATTCGTCCAGTACATCATCCTTGGTAGTCTGGGCCTCTGGAAGTTGCACAGACAGACAGCCATCACGTAGGAGGCTGAATGGTCACTTCCCACTCGCGCTCTGAGGATCAGGTTTTCATTCCACCAGTTGTCAAATGCCCTCTGTGCACGTGCAGCTCTCTGCATTCTGCCTGCCTGGCAGTTTCACCAAGCTGCCTACATGGAATTTCTTGCTCTTAACCTCCTGCTTGATTAAAAGAAAATAATTGTTTTCTTGAAATTAACGAGGTAACACCCAAATAGCTGCGTATTTTAGTATGGTGCAGGCTTATGCCTGTCTCTGTTAAGAACTAATATGATGCATGCTTTAGGTAGTTTAAATCCAATAACGTTTTCATACTTCTATGGAAGACAGCTCTGAAGTGATGCAGCTTTTGTTATTTTTATCATCTCTGCGAAGCCAAGCCGCCTCAGCTTTGGATGGAGCATTTAAATGCCAACAGTTGTAGTTTTAGTGACTTCACATTTCAATCAATAGCAAACCAATATAGCATGGAAGTATTTTAGACTCCAAATTTTTGCTGTTATCTTTCATATGATCACAGTAGTCATTCAAGGCGCCTTGGCTGCTCTGAAGAACAGATGTATTTACTGGAGTGTCTCCTGCTGAATCTCAGCTCCAAGGAGTTAGTGCTCTTCTGCAGAACTTTCCCTCTGAGTCATGTATTTTCCTACATGCATGTGTAAGGTGGGTGTTGTAAGTTCTCATGGATTTCAGCATGGAGTACTACTTTTTTTAATTTGTGGGGAAATCATCTTTACATATGAATTTCCTTACATTTAACATTGCGGATACTTTATGATGGCAAAGCGTTCTGAGGTCCCTCTGAGAAGACTATTAGATCTAAAATGTATTACTGCTCACTTTTACAAATTACGGAAATAAAGCACTACTTTGGCAGGAAGAACATTTTGAAACATTAGATTTATTGAAAAACATTGCGAGTCCTACTAGTAAGTCAATTCTAGCAATGAAGTCAGTAGGGCAAATATCTGCTTGCATTATCATTACTGCAGGCTGAGTGTTAAATAGATCTGCATTGCCTGTAAAAGCAATCTCCTGGTGACTAAGATTAATGGTAGCTCCTCTGCTGTCTAGAATTATGAATAGTTCTTGTGAAAGGTTTAGTTGCTGTTAATACTACGAATCAAACTGATCTGCGTGGGGCATTCATAACGTGTCCATCTGCTCTCGGTAAGCTCTGTGTTTTCCCAAGGACTGTAAGTTCAGTGTGTTGGTGAAGCTGCTGAAGGACAAGAGAGCCTCAGCTGAGCAAGAAAGCTCTACTGAGAGAGACTCATCCTGCATTAGAAACTTCTTGGTTCCTCCTCCTTTTTTGTCTTCTGCCTACTTAATACATCTCAAATAAACTTCATTAAATAAACCTTATTCTTCAGAAGAACAATTGCTCTCAGCTCTGTTAACAGTGGAGACCACTGACTTGTGCTCAGGTGATTTGGGGTGCTGGAATCTCTTCACCATGCAGAGCAATTTCAAAATCTGCTTTCAGCTGTAACCTCAGGCAGTCTTTGAAAAGGACTTCAGGCAAGTTGCTTTTATTTTAGTCAGGAAGTTTCTGATTATTTTCATAACATTGGTGTTATATATCTGAGAGTTAAAACATCAAGCAAAATACTCCTTTTTATTGAGTTAATAGAATTTCAGATTAGATGGAATTTTGAACATCTCATTTTGAAAAAAAAAAAATGTTGGAAAATAACCTTATTGATTTAGAATAATGTTATAAAAATATTTTTCTTCCAGAATGGCTTAGTTGCACTATTGGAGACAGTATCCTCTAATTGCCTGTACTGGACTATCTTTTATTTTTTACATGAGATCAAAGACTAGAAAATAAAGTGGGGCACAGAACTGGCTGCTTTTTGTCTTCCCTAGAAGTTGATTAGAAGCTATTAAAATATTAGGGCATGTTACTAAGTTAGTTACCATTAATTATTAAAGAATTTAGGAGGACTGGCTGATTTCCTAACTAATGGCAAGGGCTGATGCTGGGTTGATTCCTGCCCTTGCTGTCAGGCAATTGTGTCCACCGCGGTGCGTGGGAGCAGGAAGGTTGCAGGACGTGAGCCCTGATGCTCCAGGAAGGCTGACAGTAGCTGTTGTGTAATGTGTCCTGATCTCCGGCATGTCACAAGTCCGTGTGTCACTTCCATTTATTTTCAGTGCTTGTTGTCTGTGCACAGAATTAATATGCACACAGTGCTCTAGATTTCACGGAGTGTTTCTCCCCACTCCTTTGAACTCTGTAATGAAAGCGTTTGCTGGGTCAGCTGTATGTTGTGTTTGGCTTTTGAGATCTGTTGTTTGCTTCTTTCAAACTGTCAGAGGAAGCCTGGCAGTACGTGAGAGGCCTGTGAGCAAGGCGTCCGGGGGTCAGGGTCAGCGGCTGGGTGCTGTGCAGGGGCGCTGACACCTGGGGTGTCTCTCAGCAGCTTCTGCCTTGGCTGCCGTGGTGCCCTGAGGCCTGCACATCCCTGCTCCTGTGCAGACCACCTGAACTATGTCGTTAGCAGCTTTTATATCAGTTGCCCTCACCTTCCAGAGGGCTGGTGCCCTGTGTTTTTCATGGGCTCTGTCTCACAACTCCTCAGCTTCCTGGGCCATGTACATTCCCAGCCCACAAGGACTCCACTTCTCCAGACGTCCACACTCTGTCTTGGCTTAAGGAGCACGCCAGAAGATGGGGCCACACAAACCTTCTGTAGAGAGCTCATCCTGCAACGTGTCTGCGGTCAGGATGTACAAAAATCTTACTGTAGGGCTTGTTGTGTGAGCAGAAGAAACAGGAACAGACAGGGATGGAGGAGGACTTGTCTGGCCCTTCCTTAGCCTTTAGGACTTTAATATGCACCTAGAAGGCAGTGGGATTTTTGTTTATTAACTGCAATGGGAATAGACCAGGCTTTCACATATATTTCATTAGTAATGTCATTTCCCAAGACAAGTGGGAGCCTTCCACCTCGAAACACAGCTTTCTCTGGCTGTCAAGACTTGTGGTCTCTCTCTTTACTAAAATGATGCTGAAAGAATAAAATGAAATTTATTGCATATTTAATTGGAACTTCTTTGCTCTTGTCCATCTGACAATAAATTGATCTTTAGCATAAGAAAAAAATAAAGATTCTCCTGCAGAACCCAGCTATTTCTGACCGTGACTATAGGCTGTATGTTCAGCTAAAAGAAGTATGAACTGCTTCTGAATGCACAGCTTTAAGTGTTTTGCACACCAAAGAAAAGACCACACAGATAATTTATGGACCTTAGGGGCTACCAGAGCTTTGCAGCACTGGAAGATCAGCACAGTCGGTGCCTACAGGTATTGGCAGTGTGTGTCACTGTTCCCCGTGGACCCTGTGTGGGGACAGGAGATATTCTGGCCTTTGGAAGTAATCACAGAATGGCCATCCCATTGAGGAGGTGGAGAAGAACAGCAGCTCTGTCAGGCTCATAAAACACTTGAAACCAATAATAAGCCTAAAGAAAATTAAAGTATCAGCAGTCCAGTGTACAGAAATGGCTCTTATTCCTGAATGCTTTGCATTTCTCGGGGTAGTCATTGGTTGCCTCCCTTGGTAGTGCTGGTCACAGCTGTTGAAGCTCAGCACCGTGAGTAGGGGTCTTTGCTTGGACCTTGGGCTCTTGTGTTTTGTAGCGGATGCAGCAGCAGGAATATGGGCTGAAGACACCTGGAAAGTAATAATGTGAGCCTTAAGTACAGTCAGCTGTTGTTTACAAAGAACTTAATGCCAGCGGTTTGAATATTCGAGCAAGATCTTGAATAAAAATTGTGGTGATGGTAATGTAAATTATAAATCCCCTTGTATGCTAATATCAAGATGTTGCTTTGTTTGTTTGAAATGACCTGAATTTTTCCAGAAAGCCCATTATTGCTTTCCACACAGAGTTACAGAAATACACTCTGGTATGTTTGGAGAGACTAGATTTCCCTAGCAGTGTCTGTGTGATGCCCCGTCTGTTGCCTGTCTCCGCAATGGGCTTGTTGATGACAAAGGATATGAGGAGGTAAAACCATAGGGATAGCCTAGTATCTAATAAGTCATGTAATTCATTTCTTCTTTGAGAAGATGAACATGCAGCTTGTTCTTGCTGTTCTATGCACAAATGTGAAGGGGAAAGTAATTGGTCTTTGCTGCTTCTCTTGGTTCAAATTACTGTCCTCTCTTCTCCCCCAGAACGACCATCTTTCACTTGAGTTTGGTGTTGGTCCAGATTCAGTCTCCCTGAATTCGTTTGTTAAAATTGCATTGTTGAACGAGTCCTTGATGTCATGTTGTCCTTCTCAGATGGATGAGAAGCCTCTTTATTACTGATACTCCAACACAATAGCCCACACTCTGCAGGGAGAAGAAAAAATAGTAGTCCCCTAGGAACTTTTTACTTATTAAAAAACAATTGCAAGGAAAGAGAGCCACTGAAAACAGTAATCATTCATTACTTTGACAGAGCTCCCCTTGTTTGGGAGCTGCAGTACATCCTTACACTAACGGCATTGTCATCTACAAGAATAATGTCGCTTTTCTAACCCCCAGAAAAAGAAACAATTACTGCAGAATACACATTATACACACACTTAAGCAGCCCAGAAGGCACTCCATGGCAAAATAAACAAAAGCTGAAATTCAGCAGTAACATTGTGCCTGCAGAAGTGAAGTCAGGGCCTTCTGCTTGCCACAGCCTCCAGCCTTCGTGTCACATTTGGAGCAGCCCAGCCTGGTGGGACGTGCGTGTGTGCATGCCTGAAGGCGGAGGGGCTCTGTGGAGATGTGCAGATGGGGTCACCCCAAACCTGGTGCCGCCTTCTTCTGTACAGCCTCTCTGGCTCTGTCTGGGCTTCAAATATTTTCTAGTCCCTTCTCGTTTCTCTTTAATTTCAAAGAGCTGGGGCTTGTTTCCTAGGCTAGGTTGGTTTGGTGACAAGATTCATAGATCAGTCCTTAAAACACTCATGCTACACAAAGGGAAGAGGCTGTATGGGGCATGCGATAGCTTGTGTACACTGCTCCCAGAGACCTGGTGTCATTGCAGTCGTCCCCTAAGCTTCTGTTCAGAGGGAGAAAAACTCTGACTCCCTGTGGTGACCTTCATTTCAATCGGGAAGGGACTTGGGGCCAAGGGACCCATACATCACTGTTACTGTGCAAGCAGTTGGACACTCAGCTCTCCCATCACAGAAGTAAAAACGTGGACAGAAATAGACAACTCTAACCACCCATGTTTCCATTGGTCATCAGTGTTTTGTGTTCAAATACAGATTATTTAAACACAAGCACGGATGAGGTCAGGTTTTTTTTTCCTTCCTATATTACAAGCTGTTTCTGCTGGGGACTTTTAGCCAAGAAGGAGACCAAAGCATGGGGGGAAAGTGGAGACTAACACATACATTCTGCCTATGCAATTTATATATATATTTTTTTTTTTTTTAAAGAAAGAGCTATTCTTGTTCATTTTTCCCCCAAAGAATTTTTCCATCTATTATTGAGTGCAAGGTGAGCATATATTTAAAATAATAACAGGAATGATTTCTAGCTCTGAATTAAATTTAATTAAATGTATGAAAGCTGCCCTATTTTGGAATATAATTTAGTGGTAATTGTATCATATGGGCAGAGCACAGATCATTTCCTCCCGATCTCTCTCAGCCGCAGCACTCCAGCAGAAAGCTAATGCACTTAAGGCATTACGCAGCAGAAGTTTGCCGCGTGTGACCGCAACACTTCCAGTGGAGCCAGACGACCTCTCCTGCACTGTGCCAACCAAGTTATTGCTACTCTAAAAGGATCCTCAAACTCCTTTTCTACATAATGGTTTACAATTAGCGGCTGCTGTTTTTCTAGAAGCAAGCTCCTGTTCTGTCTGTTAAAACTGCAGTGCACGATGGTGGCTCGGTGTCAGGCTGCTGGTGGAGCAGGAGGGATGGTCTGCCCTGTATGTGCTGTGTGCCACGCCACAGGCTGCACCAGGGGTGGCAGCGTCCTCTGGTCAGCTCACAGCTGGCAGAGCTTTTATTTATTTATTTATTTATTTATTTATTTATAATTGTTATATTTAATGCTGCATGTCCAGGAGGGGCATTCAACCCGATGGCATTTGCATGGATGCAATATCAGGCTGCCTCGGAGGTGTGAGCTTTACTCTGGATCCTTCATGTGCAGTGCTCAAAGGTAACAGTAAAACTTGTAGAAGATGTGTCCTGCATCCAACAGCATCTAAACACACTCTTATTTTGGCTTGTGTCCTTGTGGTAAGCTGTATTTATCTTCTCTTGCTACCAGTCAGTCTGACCTCAGTGGTGAAAAGGACATCCTTGCCACTGCATGGAAACCATGTGCTCATGTGCTGCCATGTGTATATAAGCAAGGTGAGGTTTGAAACTTGGCCACATGACATTTGAGACACTTTTAAAGGATTTTCTTAGATAAATGTAAATGTTTTAGTTTTTTGCCTTTCATGATCATGTGAACACTAAGTCTGCTCTCATCAGCAGAGGGTAGTAACTTCATGATGTATTGACAACAAAACTTAGCATTCTTCTGTTACTGCAAGAGAGACTTTTCCAGGCTTAGTTGGTAGCTTCGTGTCACGTTTTTTGAAATTTTGATCTTTTTTAGTCACAAAGCAAGGAAAAGTGATTATGATCAAGTCAGGGGTTTAGTTCAGTTTATCTTCCTGTGAATTCCTTCATGCAAATACCTCTTCTGAAGCAGCTGGCCAGCAATAACCTGAAGTGGGTAAACTATCTCGTGATTATTTTTGCAGAATAAACTATGCCAAGAACTGCAAAGTGCTTTTCTTTCCTGCTTTGGATAATGCTGAATCCTTTCAGATGGTTAATTCTGGCATGCGCCTGGCTCTGAGCTCCTTCGGTCTTCCTGCTGAAATTGTCCTGGATGATTGTGGCTGTTGCATTGCGTATGGCAGCTCACTGTGCTGCCACGTCCTGGGGGGATGCTGTGGGGGTTCAGGGGTCCCTGAGCTGGCATTTGATAAAGGTGAATTTCTGACTCTTTATCCTGCCCTTATCCCTCATCTGAGGAACAGGGGGAGGAAAAATGTATCAGGCTGAGCTTCGTCTAATTAAAAACTATTTGCTCTTACAGCCTCAGAAGTTGACTCTGGAGTTTTAGTTGCAATAAACATTTGAAACTGATGAGTTGTAGTAGGCAAAGGGGTGTATACTGTGATTATATACTGTATCGAAGGCAATTGTCTTCAGCTTGAAAAATTCACCCCAATCTTGCCCTATGATTCATCGATTCAAATCAATTTTCAAAGGAACATCTGCAAGAATTAAAGGATTATAAAAATGAATGAGTAATTTTTCTCAATCTATTGTTGATACGACTAGAAAAGGGTGGATGATTTACTCCCTGACAATCTATAATTCTGCTTGTTAATAGGCTGGGTGAAATCCTTCATATTCATGACAAGGGATTACAGGATTCTCCAGTGCATTAGCACAAACCCCAAATGAGTCTACTGCAAGGGGCTGCACAGTTGAGGATTTGTAAGGATCTGATCGAGGAAATTTCTGGAAAGACTTGCAGTGACACAGTTATGTTTGTGCATATTTCCCTAAGCTGCTGTCTAAAAATAAAGATCATATAAATTTAATTGGCAACTACTGTATCATAGTCACTTGAAGGATGCAGTAATACTAATATTAGAGGATTCAAATGCAAGGATGGTGCAACACCTTTTAATAATTAATTAATAAGGCACACTATATTAATTAAGGTCAACTGCAACAGTAGCTATCTTGTAGGCAAACTCAAAGGCAAATACAGAATCTTGTCCATTTGGAAGTTGGCACCCGCGAGTTAATTATGCGTGATAGCAGAAGGAGCGCATCTCTCGTGAATAAGAGATCTGCAAAGGAGACTTATGATTAAAAACATCAAAGAGTCAAGAAAATGAGCAGATACCAAAGAAAGAAAATAAACGATGAAAAAGTAGAGGCTGGGAGGTCTTTTCTGACCTTAATGATTCTGTGATTCTGCGATCTTGGTCCCAGTGACATCAGTATTCAGTGAGTGCTCATGTCGCTCCCGGGGCTCTGACCGCGGCAGTGAGCTGCAGCGATGCCGCCTCTTAATGAAAATGAGTAGCCAAGTCCGGAGCCCAGGACACAAATGACTGGTATCAGACCTGTGGCAAGGTTTGTGACTTCAGGCAGAGGAAATGTTAGTTCTAGGAAAGTCCCAGGCTTAGTGTATCGACCATCCCAGTGGCGGGTAAAAACAACAAAGAGTGATGGAATAAAGATCTTGAGAGAAGAGAATGTCAGCTGGATGGGGACTGCAGTAACAGGCTTAGCGGGGAAAGAAGAGTGCAAAAGGTGCAGGGGAAATCCAAAAATCAAAATTTTGTAGTGAGGGAGCACAGAAAATAGTGATATATGATTAATCTGAAACAGCAAAGACTTGGATGAACATAGCTGTGTGTCAATGACCAGTATTTGCCAGTAAGGAATTGTAGGCATCAGGCATCAGAGTCCCAGTGGTTTCCCAGCAGTCTTGTTGATCTGATTTGCCTAGAGCAAAGTGAGAAACAGATGATCTGAAAATGTTTAAAATGGATTGAAGTAGATTTTGTTCTCGAAGTGATCTGCTCTCCGAGTTGGATCTGCGGAAGCATCTGCAGACACTCCTTGTTCAGAGAAATGCATGAAGTACGTCTTGCATTTATAACACTTTCTAGAAGCTTAACCTTGCCTGAAACGCTGAAGTTAGCCTGGTTGTGGCACTGGGGTTACAAGTGAAGGTTCTGCTTATGTCCTGAGACCAGTGCGTTGGCTCTGGGGAGCTGGGTGCAGGCGGGCACCTCTGTCCTGCAGCAGTCTGCAAGGGGAACGGCAGGATAGCCCTTGCACTGCCTTCTTCCTTTACAATTTCTCTTCTTTTAATGGCTGTGGCTGGTTGTACTGGGCATGTTGCAGTGGTTCCTGTGTACCTCAGTGGTATGAAGGGGTAATTTAATTAGCCAGCAGTAGGCCATATAGGTTGGGGAGTCTGTTCATAAAAAAAAAAAAATGGTTCTGTAAAGCAATTAGAGAATTTGCCAATATCCTAAGCTGCAGAAGCACAATTTAAGAGTTTTTATGAGTTGTAGAAGAAAAAATAAATAAACTGTACAGTGCTAATATTTAATTTGGGACCCTTTGGTTTTATTTACAAGGCACTCAACATTGTTTTGTAGCTTCATTGTCATCTTTGTCATTAAGGGGCAAAGAGGAGAATATATAAAGCTTTAAACGAAAGGAGGAGTAAAATGTTTTACAAACATTTGAATCAGTTTGTGCATTCCTTGCTGTGGTTTGACTGCTGTCCTGAGATGTTCACAAGCACTATTGTAGTCCCTTACAAGGGTTTTATCTCAACTGTAGTGTCAGAAACCTAAAAACCTTTAAGATTTGCTGGATCAATAGAACAACACTATATCCTAATGAACGCGCCTTTAGTATTTGTGATGTGACACAAAATATATTTAAGTGCTTTTATGGGTTCGTGAGAGATGGGGGCTCTTGAGGGGGAGGGGATACAGCATTAAAACAACAGACAGGGCCATTCTGGCGGAATATATAGTTTTTACTAAAAGATAGAAACAAGTATTTTACACATCTATTGTGTGAATTGCAATCTATTATAAGAACTGAAAGTAGTAAAATACCAATGGTAATCGCTATGTGTAAATTCCTTCCCTTAATTTTATGCCTAATGGGCAATGTATAGCAGTACCAATTATCTCATATTCTCCATTTGCAGAGGTGGCACTAAAGATAATGCCGATGTTCCTCATTACAAATTCTATTATCTCTAAAAAGAAACAGTTAATTAACCCCATAAAACCATTAGTAGATCATTCTTAGTATTTAAGAGACATCTGCGTTCTGGGAGAGATACTTTTGCCAGCAGAAGCCAGCAAGATTAACTTCAGGTTGCTCAGAGGAAGAGGTTTCATGTGAGCAAATAGAGCATAGCCAAGTAAATAACATGTTAATCATCGGTGTTGGGTATGAGGGATTTTTTTTTGAAAGGTCTAGTCATGGCTGGAAACCTTGAGAAGTGAAATAGAGCATACATGTGATCCTGTGGCATCTGTAACCATACTGCTGTAACTCAATAAATTGTCTTGCATGTTAGAGCCCCTTGGGAATCACGTAGCCTTCCTGCAGGAGAGCAACTTTGAGTCAACATAAATGATACAAGTGCTGCATGTTTAATGTGTTTTTTTTTTTTAACCATATGGGCTGGAGTGTGAAGGCTTCTTGTACTTAGTTGAAAACACTTTGTTTAACATAACTTTCATTTTTACATAAACAAATACCTTTATTGCAATGGTTAATTCACACCAAAAAAACAAAAGAGAATTACATAATTATTTTGTCAAGGAATAAAGTTTCCCAGAAAACAACCATGCCAAAGCAAAGAGAGCCAAACTGTTAGAAAACACTGGGTAATTCTGATTTTGTGAGTAAAATAGAGATGCTGTACATTATTTCTTTAAGATTGCTTGCAGTTCCTCCAGATAGCAATTTAGAAATGTTGAACGAAGTGTGCTTTTTTTTGTTGCCACACTCACAGCATCTCATGGGTTTCCTGTGGAGCTGCCCCAGCAAGCTCTGTCACCCCCAAACTTGCCTTGCTCCTGGCCCTGCTTCTCCTCACCCGCTTCGCCTTGTTCTGATCCCATTATGTTGTTCAGCTGCACAGCAGGCAAGGCATTCGGGGGTGTCAATTCGAATTGAGGATTTTCTTTCCTTTTTTTTTTTTTTTTTGTAAAGCTGCCATCAACTATTTATAAATGATTATATAGATGCTGGAGGAAATTAATCTGCTAACCAGATAAAGGGGGTAATATGAGGCTCATTTATTCTTCTCTTTTCCTGGCTTTCTCCAAAATCAATTGGACTCTGCCTACTGATGCCTACTTAATTCCCAGACGTTTCTGAGTGGATCAGATATGTCATTCAGAAGTTATTACAGCCCATCCAAAAAAAAAAAAAGCAGTTTCACAAGGTTAGGAAATCATTAAGGGCTGACTTGACTTAAACTTTTGTAGCAGAAAATGATCTTTCTTAAGGATTTTACAACTTACTGTATTTAATGGTAGGTAGGGGAATATGATCAGTTTCTGTTCAATGAAATAGATTGTAAATCTAGAATTGCATTTTCTAATGCCTTTAGTATCTGCCATCACTAAAGAATTCTAAATCTTTAGGTTTTTGGAAAAACAACTTAGACTTATACATGGAATAAAGATTTTGACCAATCCCATCCCTCTAACCTCTTCAGGTTTGGCACTTAGCACTCTGTTTTTTACTTGGACTTCAAGAACCTTCAAAGAGCCTGGCCCTAGAGCCCTAACACACGATCCCTGGATTGATCAGGAGGTGATGGTCCCACTCCCAGGGACAGCTCTCCTGGCATCTTCTTGCTTCCCTTCCAGTCTCCGTGTCTCTCACTATAGGTTTGTCCATTGGACCACTCCTATTTATTCTTCATATCAGTTTGACTTCTAGTGTCAGTAGCCTTGAATCTGCACATTCTGCCTTGACGTCTCCACTGGTATTCTTCCACCTTCATCTGCACCACCAGCTTCTGCTCTTAAATAGTCTGCCAGATTCAGCAAGATGAGAAGTAAACGTCATGAAACAGTTGCTTCAAAATCCCACCCATGTTCTCTGCTTAAAGCTGTTTAATGACCTATCCTTATTTCCTCTATTGTCTTTAAATATATATAATTTTTTTGCCTCTGAGGTACAGTTTACCTGTGGCCTGTTCTTGGCTCTGTCCTGATTTCCTTCTTCTCTTCCCAAGTGCCTCGTGTAAGTGTCTGTCTGCCCCCTCTGACTTTCTCCTCCTCCCACCCTTGCTTTGAACGTGCCAGGCAATGTCAGCTCTGAGGATATGCAAGTCGAGATTTTCAAGTTCAGTAAACCTCCATCCAAAATGATTATTAATAATTAAAAGTCACAAAGAGTGTTTAAATCACAGATTTCCTTGTATTTACAAGGAACTGCTCTGTCCTATGAGACAGGAGAATGATAAGGAGAGAAGAAAAATGCAGTAATCAGAGCATGGGACTAACATCTAGGTCAGCATAAAGCTCTGTTCCTTATAATACCCACTGGGTTTCTACCAGTCTGCACAGACAAATAAGAGGGAGTGGAGCTCAGAATAGGACACGCAGATCCTACCCATCTGCTCCAAGTCATTATAAAACTTCCTCCCACACAGGGAGAATTAAAAAAGAAAAAAAAAAAAAAAAAAAAAAAAAGAAAAAAGAAAAAGGAAAAAAGATAAAGGCTCATGAAGAGGGATTTAAAAAAAGAGCAGGAGCCGTTCTGTAGGGCCCTGCAGGCAGGTCACTGGCTTCAGTGCTCGTCTCACCTGCGGGCACAGCACTTGGCCGCAGTGTGGGGCACCTTTATGAGGGGAGGACTAATTTCTAATTTCATCACTTGTGGCCTTCAAAATCACTGCCACAAGGACGCTGGTGGCAGCTGACCTGGCAGTGGGCTCGGGGTACGGAGCCCCGTAGCAGGCTGATGGCCAAGGCTGGCCACCCAGGGGGCTTTGAGCCTTGTACACTGATGCTCCGTGCTTCCAAGCATCGTACCTTGGAAGTAGCTCATAAACAAATGCCTCTGAGTTATTTTTTCTTCTAATGTAAACATAATTAATACCAGTGATCTTCCCACTTCATCACTTTGGGAAATCTTAAGTTACCAAATCCCCTGATGTATGAATTGTAGCTTCTATTGATGTTTTCAGAATATCTAATGTGGTGGGGACTCACTGAGCTCTAGATACCATCATATTTGTGTCAGAAATCACAATATTCTCTGTTTATTGGAAAGTTGCCTTTTCTAGCCAAACTGGACATCACTTACATGACTTTTCTGGGAGAATATTTACACTATTTGGGGCTTTGATCTGATAACTTTATATTTATAATGCTATTCCATTTAGTCTATTTATTTTATGTTGAAAGAGCACTTTAACAATTAATATTTAAAAAGTGGGTATCAGAAACAGTAGGGGAAAAAAAGAAAATGCTACCGAAAACCAATATCCATCTGCATGTTTTTGCTGTGCCACCTGTGTACGGCTGTATCACCTCTTCATTACAGAAGTAGCCTGCTTCTGTTGTCCCCACCTCAGTTTAAGATGATGGTAAGAAACTTTATTTAAATGCCATGTTTATTTTATGGCATGAAGCTTAGAAATAATTTAGTGTTCGTGTATAAAATGCTCTGTATTTTGTAATCTTGAAGGAAATAATCCACGTAGGGGAAGGAGTGAGTAGTGCTAAGAATCTGCTCAAGTGTCTGTGATGTGAAAAGCATATGGAGATCTACCGGATAGCTCATGTTTTCCATTAAAAATAAATAAATAAAGTTCTGACTGCATATTTTTGTGCTCTGATTGAATGGTAAAGACACTTGAACTCATGCTGCCCTTGAGCAGAAACTAGCACCTCGGTCCTCTGGTGCGTACCTGTGTGCTGTGGGTGATGTGCCCAGGTGTGTCAGGCAGGGAGGCACTCGGGCAGTGGGGTTGGGGCTGGTGTCAGTAGGTTTACCTCACACCTAGAAATGGTCAAACCAAAAATCAGCTTTGGAAAAAGGTTGTGGAGATTTTTTCCTCCTTTTTAATCAGGAAAAAGAAACCCACTTGTCAATGTGTCACGTTTACGAAGAGAGTCGATGCAGGGGCAGAAGTCAGAGCTGTCTTTCGAAAACTGTCGAAGTGAGTTGGCTGCCAGCTGCAGTCAATCATGAGGTTCAAAAGAGATTTTCAACTTGTGAATATGCAGGAACAGGTGAACGCAGCTAGGTTATATCCTTGTCAAATACGAGAGCCCAGAATACTGATAAGCCATCAAGTCATTAACGACCATTTGAAATGGAGTCACTTCAAATGAATGGAAATTAATGGAAATGGGTAATGGAAATCATTGGCTTCAACAGAGATATAACGTGTTTAGTTTACATGTGTCTTAATGGAAATTGATGATCCTCATTTGGAATTTAATAGAATTCCTGCAGTCTTATTGCAATGTAATAGAAAATAATATTCTGTAATTGAAAATCAATTCGGATAATTCCTATTAATAATTAACACTCCTATCTCAGAATTGTCTAACATCTGTAATTTAGTGTAAGGGAAGAAGTGCATCTGACAGCGAGGTGAAGCTCAGCTCTGGATTTCAGGTGTGCAGGCTGTGGATAAAACCTGGAGCTCACCTGGTGTTCCTGTTCTGGGAGGGTGCAGCTCCCATGGGCTGTGAGAGATTTTTTTTGGTTGTTGATGGAATCACATCCGGCCTTCTGCCCTACAAAATTAAGCAAAATAGCATGTTTGTATGTGATCTGTATTTAGGACCCAGCTAAGAAAAAGCTTGCTCAGAAATGCTCTACCTTAGTGCTTAATGTCAGCAGAATTTGATCACTATTTGTGTGAACTGACATAGAAGTGGATAGGAAATGAAGCATGGGTTAAGCTACCTCTTCCCTCCCTTACGTTGCCATAGTCCTGGCACTGCCAACTTGTTGCATTTCATATCCAGCTGTCACTTTTCCTTCAATCTTTACTGGGAGGACTGAGGGCCAGGCTCCTGCTGAGGGTGGCTGGTGGTCCGAGGCCATGGCCCTTCAGCTGCCCCGTGCTCTAATGCCAAAGATCAGGAGGGAAGGAAGACTTTTCCTATTATTTCTCTTGTCTGAGATTCAAAAGATGATGTCGGCCATCTCTTTTGGGTGGATTTCTCTAGGCCCTTGTAGGGTGCAGGTGTTTCACACTCAACCAGATGTCTAAAAGAAACGTGCCCACCTGCCTGGTTCTTTTCCCACTGAGTGGTGAGGGAATCTTGCTTACTCGTGGGTGTCTGTGCCAGGCATGTCAAACACTGGCCAAGATAAAGCCCGTCACGTTTCCTGTCTGTATTTCTGCATCTCCTAGCAGCAGCTAGGAGACAAGGAGTTGGCAGCGTGCACTGCAAGCCTCTCTCTGTCTGTAAAAGGGGAATAAAGCAACGCAGTCTCTGTCAGCCCTGCAGTCCATGCACATGTGTTGGGTGACATTTGCTAGCAATACGGCTGGGTTGTGAACTTACAGGGGGAGCTTTTCTGTGCTGTGCAGCGTGCCCTGAGCTGAGGTCTGCTGCTGCACTTGATTTCAATTCTGAAAGATGTTGTATTCCTATATTCCTGTTCTGAAAGCTGTATATTATAAAAACGACGAAATCCATCAGCTTGCCATGAAATATTTATTCTTTTCAGGTTATATGGGTGGGTCAGGGAATGAATGTCATGGTCCAGATTAAAACTATATCTCTATTTTGAGCATTATGCAAAGGCCAGCAAAACCCTGGGAGTTTGCTTTGTACAAGGAGAAAGATCAGCACTTCACTGGATTTGGCTGTTAATTTCCCAATTCAGTGAACAATTGTGCTCCCGAAGAGAATGGCAGTACAAAATGCATTTCAGCTGATAAGTAATGGCACTATATTGCAAGTATTTTAATTGAGGAGCTTTTTCGTTCAGGAGACTTGTACATTAGCAGCATTTAACAGTACAAGCACCCATTTTCCATTTCATTTTCAGACTACCAATTCTAAATAATTCAAAAATAATTCCCCTGGATGCAACTTTTGTCAGTATCTACAATGAGATTATTAAGCAGCGTGCCGCTTCGGCAGTAGCTCCCTTCCTAATTACATATTCAGTTCCACAGAAATCCCCCTTTCTTTTTAATTACTCTTCGACTTTTGATCTACAGAATTTTATGGCTACCAGTCACTGCTTTTACTTTTTTCTTTATTTCCTCCATTAAACTGATATACTGAATGGCTTTTCTCAGAAACTTTCTGTATTCTTGACCTGCAGAGTGACTGTAGAGCAGCAGTCCCTTCTGCTTTTTCACTTGAGCTTGACAGGGAGACTTTTAAACACCATGTGTCGGTCTGCTTTATTAGCCAAGTGTAGATAACTCTTAGTTCCCCTGAAGATGAAATTGGTTTACGTCATGTAGGCTGTTCTGTTCAGAGGAAGAAATGCCAGTCCTGGTTTTTGAGGAGAGGCAGGGATCTGTCACTGGATTGCCTGCGTATACCTCTGGCGGTAGCAGATATTAAAATTTATGAATGATGGAAATGGTGAACAGTGCTTATAGTTTTACTTAATGAATTCTAACTTCATTGGGTGACTAAAATAATTTTTGTTCAAAACTGTCTGAAGTGTGCAAAAACCATCATCAGTCTTTCCAGTGGGCTGTGGCTCACCAGGCAATTTGTTCTGGCTGCAATCCATCAAGGCACTCAGCGCCAGGGCTGCTTTGCCTCAAGAACCAGGTCTGAAGGACTCAGCTGGCACACGGCAAGTGCTTCACCTGGGGATGACACCCATGGGGAACAGGGCATTGAGGTGTGGGAGGTGCTGCCCATAGCTTGCCAGTGGGTGCAGGGCTTGTGCCTCCAAACCTTGCACTCCAACCGCTGCTGCCTTGCTCAGGTCTGCCTGGCTCGAGCAATTTGGGGAACTTTGCAATCAAATCACTCAACTGTGTCTTCAGGATTAGGCAGTAGTAGCTGAAAGAGGATATTCAGGCACGCAGTCTGAAACATTGGTACCTAAGTGCCACTGATTTTTTCTTTTTTTTTTTTTTAGACTTGGCTTAGAATTTAACAAGAGCTTGCTTATTGAGCTTGGGGAATTTTTTATGAGTTCAAAGTTAAATGTTTCTTCTGGATCCCCAGACAGGCATTTTACACCTACCTTTCTTCCATTTCAAACAGCAAATGGCATTAATTTCATCACGAAACCTCAGATTCACCAAGTACTACTTAGGATGTTTAGTTGTTTTTAAATAAATCAGGTTCATTATCTGTATGGTCAGCGTGAAGAAGGGTATGATGTGAATCAATGAGATAATGCAGGGCTTCCTGCCTCATGTGATGTGGGTAACTTTCAGTCTTGAAATGTGCCCTGTTTTGTACTGTTTTACTACTTGTTTAAATCAAAGGTACCCAGATATTTTAGGGAGCTTTTACATATGTTCATGATTAATATCATCTGTGCATAACCTGGCACTGTCCAGGGGATCCTTAAAGTATGGCAACATCAGAAACTGGAGACATTGCGACAAGCTCGCTGCAGACTAGCATCCATATAATATCTCTTTAAATGCTTATCTGAAAATGTAACGTATACTGTTCTGAGCAGAAAACTGACATTCCCTGAAAAACAGGGGAGGAAAAAAAAGAATAATTGAAATAAAAGCATAGCATCTGCTTTGAAATATTCACCACAGTTAGAGTAGCTGTAGGAACTTCAGAGGAAAATGATTCAGTAGAAAGTTTCAAAGACTCTATTAGATGGTGAAGTTATAAACTTTTTTCCCCCGAGGATGCTGCTGAGGTAGCTGTGTATTTCATCATCCCTTATTACTTCTCCGTGCTGCACTGTGCCTGTATGTAGTTGCTCTCAGGTCTTGGCACCCCCACTAGTACTCTCCATAGTAAGTAAGGGAGTGTGACGTATATTGGCTGCAGTCTTTACATGGTATGTGCTCAGGTATTTACAAGTTTACTGACACTGAGGATGACTTCTAAAACCACACATTTCTCCACTGCCTTTTATTTTGAGTCATCTCTTTCTCCAGCAGTGTGTGTAGATGAGGAACTTGGGTTTATGGGTCTCTTAAACACATTCCTAAGTGGTAGAAATGATGGCTGCAGAGACAGGGTCAAAACCACTACATGTACAAGTAAATGAAGTCAGTTCCTCTTCCTCCCCTGCCCCTCACCATTTCCACAGAATGAAGTTTTGAGGAGCTTCACAGGCTTGTATCAGATTTTTAGAGGTAGGTGTTACACACGGAGAAGTGCTGCAGGTAATTACCGAGGGAGCTGCTGTGTCTCACGGCACCCGTGGCAAGGATACCATCATCTCTGGCTTCTTATTTTTTTAAACAAATCAATGGCTCAGGCAAGGAATGCAGTAGAGAGCAAATTGATTTAATGTTAAGTGACCTGTTTTTTTTAATACATTTTTAAAGTATATATTTTCTGTCAAAACACTGTTTAGATGAAAAGTGCCATTTCTGACTTGATTCTTTCTGAAGCAGATGCAGGTAAAAGAAAAGCCTTCATTATCATGCGTGTTAGTAATAGCTTTTCCTCTTTAACTTGGATGGAGCTGAAGCTATAATAATAATGCTACATGGGAATGATTTTCTCTAGGTGGGGAAAATAAGGTGTTTTCCTATTAAAAATATCATTTTATGTGCAAGCTGCAGAAGTGCAATTAGGTGTCAGTAATTTCAAAAGAGATGGTTTCTGAGCTGGTTTCTTTGCTCTATCCAGCAAAGCTCTGAGGTTCAAACAGTAAAAATAAATAAAATCTGCTGGAGATGTAGCAACCACCCCACCTCCCTGTCCTTCACCCCATAGCATGCCTCTCAGTGTGGGCTGTCCCTGGTCGGGCTTCCCACCTGGTCTGGGGATGAACACCCAAGAGGGACAATTGAAATGGTTTTAATATGGATAATCTTCTGTCCTTTTAGTGGCAATGTGAGACCTTTATGCTCAAGATGAGAAATCCAGCCGTGATGCACGGGGCAGGCCTTCACGTCCTCCAGGCAGAGGCTGCTGGAGGGAGGAGGCTGCCTGGGAGGCAGAGCTGGAAGCATTGTAACTGATGAGGCAGAGCAGGACAGAAAATCATCCTGGGAGATAAATGTGGGAGAAAAAAAGATCTTTTGGAGATGCTTTCTCTGAAGTGCATCCATTTGCTGAAACAGAATCAGCCAGAAGAAACTTATGATCAAAGTGTGTGTGATAGAAGACAATGAAAGTAAAATGGGAGATTAAATGCATTAGGCACCATGCAGAAAGGAGCGATGGAGGGCTCTGAAGCTGGATGAAACTAGAAAAGCAAAGGCACTGAAGTAAATGAAAAGATGAAACAAGCAGTTACCATGGAAAAAAAAAAAAAAGGGCTCACTGGCATATGTGTGGGGGGGAAAAGCAGGACAGACAACTTCACACTTTTTTAAATAACAGGAGGCACATAAAAGTAGTGCATAAAACCTGAAAATATTCATGTGGAATATATAGGCCATAATTAACTAGGAACAGTGTACGAGCAGGATCATGACATGGTGTAGGTGCAACTGAGCTGCTGGGTCAACTCAATAGGCAAACGTAATGCATGGAGGGAAAGGGAAAAAACCATGGCAGTGAATTCATGTCCCAAAAGACAAATATTTATGAATAAGCAGGACTTGAGGACGGTGACCGACAGCTGCTGAAGCACACAGGAATGTGGATGGGCTGCGAATCCACCCCCACTGTGGCTCTGATGCTGAGGGGATGGAAACGAATGGAAATGAGTGGGGTTAAATTGGTGGAGTCGCTCTGGTTTAGAAGAGGATTTGTCAGTGCATCATATACTTCATCATAACTCATTGTACAGGTGCACATGCCAGTTAGCTCACCGGGGGTAGGATCTCTTCAATATAATCTTAAAATATATATTTATACGTGGTTATTTCGTGAATTAAGTTCCTCATCGCTGATGCCTTCCTGTGGTGTTAGACAATTCCAGCCAGTCTTACATTACTATAACAAAGACTGGAGGCAGCTGTCATTAAAAATAGTACAAAGCAGCTGGAAGATGATGATTTATTAGGGTGTGGGCAAGGGCACGTGGTACTGCTGGGGGGAGGAAGGCGCCCACGAGGCTCCAGCAAAGCCATCGTCCTCTGGTGCAGCTCCCCAGTGATGCCAGCCGAGTGTCTCAGGCTTTCTGATATAGAATAACACAAATGTTCTTTCTTCACAGCTATAAAAATGTTATTAAGAGAAGGTAGTTCGGAAGTACTGAAGTTTTATAATGTATAAGTTTTCTACCATGGAAGTATTTAAATTGCATTTTGTTGCTCATGATGAATCTGTCACCCCAGAAGGAGCCGATCTCCTGAGCTCAGCTCTGCAAAGATTAAAAAGGCTCTGCCACGGGTTCATATATTTCAATCTTCTGTGACTCGCTAGGCAGCATTGCCAGGTACGGGAGCTAAGTGGGTAAGGATTTAGCTATTTATTTATTCCCTTCACCCGGCGCATTCCCAGCAGGGGTATCACTGCCTGAACACAAAGTGGCTGGAACTAAATCTAATGGCATACCCCCTGATTTTAATAACTAAGTTTTCCTTGATGATGGAAGAGAACGTGTGACTGTGCACTGACACAGTGGTGTGTGCAACCACCGTTACCGTCTCTCCTCTCCTCATCGGGCCCCCGGGCTCCCAGCACTGTGCAAGGCCCGTGGGATGCTGGCGCTCCGCTCAGCCCTTGTTCCTGCACTACCGGTGCTGTTCATCTGGAAACGATGGCAGTACTGGCTGGCTGCGGGGATTAATCTGCAAAAGCACCAATGGAAACTGCTCTAATATTCTCAGCCATCTGCTTATCAATTGCTGTGTGTGGTAACAGGATTAAGGAGCTGAGCGAGGATGCTGGAAGAGAGCACCCGAGTGGGAGGGAGGGCTGCACGGCACGGGCACAAAAACATCCTCATGCACGGCAAAGGCGGGGTGTTGTCTGACTCTGCTCTTATCTAGGAGATCTCATTAAAGAAGAGTGTGGCCTGCATCTCAGTGTGCAACCCTCTTTACTTGTACTTTGAAAATGTAGATGACTTGTTCTTGAACATCTTCGAGTAGCCTGGTGACTCATCAGCTGTTGAACTGGTGAAAGCTTCGTGAGAAGGAGCCTGCTTGTTGAAGGATGACTTTCAAAATACGTTCTTTACAACATAATTGTCATGTTTGATATATTTCCCAGTTTTTGTAGAAAACGTCATGCCTTTCTAAACCCAATCCATATGGCTATTTGAAAGCGATATAAAATATCAAAATGGATAAAAAGCCAGTGGCCAGAAATCTGTGTTGTTTTTTTTTTTTTTTGTTTTGTTTTGTAAGGGAAGAAGGCTTGTAGCTATTTATTTTATATAGTCTAAAACATTATTGCGGGAAAGGAAAATAGGAGAGAATGCAGATTAAAGAAACTTTTCTGAAACCGCAGTGTGCCCTTGCCACAGACATCGCTACAGGTGCTCGCTCAGCCCAGGACAGGAGGCCAGGGGCAGCCCCATATCCCTGTCCCTGCTCCCCTGTTCCCGGCCTTCCTTCAGCCCCCCAGTGGCTCAGCGAGGCCAGCCCTTGCTGTTGTGCACTTGGATGGAATCAAAATGTTTTTTAGGGTAAGACTGCCCCACAGATGGAAAGCTTACTGTGGTAACCTTTTATTTTTTTTTCTTGCCAGGGTAGCTATTGATTTCAGATGGAATAATATTTTTAAAAGGATTCAATGGGGATAATGAAACAGGAAGGAGCTTTGCTGTGATATATCAACCTATAATCTGTAAATCAATGAAAAACTTTACTTAACGGTTTGAAAACTAAATGGATTCAATCTAATTAACTCTCTAAGCTGTAAAAGATATTTATGAGAATTAAATTTTAATACATATTCCCTGAAGGCAAGGTAAAGCATATTGTCTCCTTAACAAAGATTGCATCTCCTGTTTGCTCCCCCCTGACTCAGAAATAAGTGTGGGTGGAAAGGAGAAAGGGAACCTGGGGAGCTGCAGGTGCCTTTGGGGGCCCTGGGTGAAGCCTGGCTGGGGCTGCAGCACGGAGAGCATCCTCCTGCAGGAGCAACAGGGGTCTGCCACCTGCACAGTGCTTGGGCTGAGGCTAGAGGCAGGCAGACACCCCCAGTCTGTTAACTTTTGCTCCTGTGTCACTTGCTCTCATGCATAAATACATACCTGTTCTTCTTTGACCCTCCCTGCTTTGGGTTTGTGGGAGTTCATTCAGAACACTTCTTCACAGCTGGAAAATGCACCAGTGGGTTCCTCCGGTGCTCTGAGGTCTGTAAATGAGGAGCGTTGCTCAACCATATGATTGTTTTATTGCCCAGGTTACAGAGGACAAACTTCACTAGCCAAAGAAAAGAATGCACGAATTGATGTAGTTAGGTTTTACTGTAACATACCGGCTTTGTTTAGCCAAGATCCTGATGTTCCAGATGAACTTTTACTTCTGTGTGTGAGGACCACACATCTCTAGGGCAAGGCATGGTTTCAGGGCTGGCTGTAGCTCACCTGGCACCTCTTTGCTTCGTCCTCACAAGCAGCTATGATGGTGTGGGAGCGGTGCTGGGGAGAGCCCCAGGGAAATGTTGGAAAGCATCAGCAAACTGGGTCATTGCAGAAGAGCGCCGTGTTTTCCTGCCTCGTAGAGCACCAGGTTGCTTGATCCATCCTCTGTGAGGACTGAGAGCTCTCAGAGATGTCCTCAGACACACACACAAGCTTTTACGGAGATCTCCTCAGACACACACAAATGCTTTTACCTGACTAACCCAAGGTAAACTAGAGGAGGGAGCACAGAACAGTGAGAGACACTGTGTGCGTGACCCTGGTAAGCAGCGTGTGGCCGAGGTGTTGGGAGAGCCTGGTGGAAGGGAGCCGTGATGCTCTCTGAGCCGGGCCCTGCTGCATGCTTCCAGTCACTGCTCCGTGATTTTCAGTGCTGGATTGTGGCTCGGGGAGAGCTGTGCCTTGAGGTGGGTAATGCTTGTGGGTACGCATGTTTATGTAACATGCAGACATGATATATTTATAGTTTGTCACTGTACAGCCAAGCATCTGTTCTCAGCCGTGACATAATTTATCCTTCGATGGAGATTTGGGTGGGTTTGTTCTGAATCAGTGAGCAGAAAGCCAAGATCTCAGCTTCACCGTGTGCCAATGTATTTCCAGCGTTACCTGTCAGGAGCACAGCAGCCCATCCAAAACCTGGCAGAGCTGCGCTGCTCCCACGGACGCTGGAGTCTGTTATTTATTTTATTTGCCTGACACCAGCTGCAGTCTTGTCTAGCTGCCTTTACAAATGAAATTACGTTTCGTGTCTTGGAAACACAGTGCATGAGCCTCTTTCTGAAAGGTTTATTCATTTTTCTCCTGTTTCCCTTTTCCAAACATGGGCTGTCCCACAGCAAGGGGAGATGTCCGTGTGGGTGCTGCAGGGGCTCCCCGTGCCCCTCTGTGCTCTGCAGGGGAGGGCTCCACGTGTTGTGTCTGCTCCAAGAGCAGCTGGGTCGGGTCTCTGGAGGAAGAAACGTCCTTGGTACCTCCAGCCTGCTGCCTTCCCCAGCAGGGTGAGCAGTGGGGTGGCCGCTCAGCCCTCTGCTGTGCAGGGAGAGGCATGCAGGGGTTTCACCTTGTCCCGGAGCCCCACTGCTTTGGGGGTCTGCAGTGAAAAATGGAGCTGGGCAGTGGATGCTGCTCAAGTGTAGTTTTCTGTCTGAACGTGGATGTGGCTCATCATGCCTCTGTTTAGCTTACTCTCCAACCGATAGAGCTGAGATCAATGCACTGAAAGGACTGTGCGTGGTGACACCGTGATGGTGAGAACCGTGCAAGTAGCGCTACCAGAGGTACGGGCTGTGCAGAGGGAACCATTGCACATCCACCATATCTCTCAGTTTATTTAAAAAAAAAAAAACACAACACCAATGCATACTTGAATATAATAGACAAAACACATGGTTGTCTCCATCTTTGAACACTGATATCCCATTTTGACAGCAGCCCCCCTCCTGCTGAGGGTGCCTCATGTCAAGCATGCCATGGGTCGGCCCTGGTGCAGGAACAGCCGGGACGCGGAGCCCTGCGATCTCCAAAGGGAGCTGTCGGGGCTCAGTGGGAATGCTGGCCCAGGGGTAAAGGCTGTCAAACAGCAGCAATATATTTCGCCAAAACGTTCAGACCAATGGGCCAAATTTAGCATCTGTCACGTTTCTTCTTGTATGCGATAGAGGAATAAGTGTTATTTATGGAGAGCGGCAGTGGGGCTGGAGCGAGCTGCTCAGCAGGGCAATCTGAGCACGAGTGAGGATGGCAGCGCCTGTCCCAGTAAACACCAGTGAAAAGCACACAGAATCCTCATTGATGAGCAAAGGGTCATTGTGGGGGTGCTGCTCCAAGGGAAAGAAGCAATTACTGGGTGTCAGGCAGCTCTGCGGTGCTCAGAAGCACTGGAGGCTGTGCTGCTGTGCTCAGGTGGCTTCTTCAGGGTAGCTACCCCTGATAGTATTTTTCTGGTAGATTCAATACAGATGGATGTGACCTGTATCACGTTTTTCTGTTACAGAAAAAAAACAAAACAAACAAACAAACAAAAAAAAACACTCTCTTTGAAGCACAGAAAAATGAGTTAGAGATTTAAAAAAAAAAAAAAGACAAAAAAAAAAAAAAGGAGAAAAACCTCAGAAGGATCAAAAATAACATTGCAGTAATTGGCAGAAAAGACAAAAGCTGATGAGAGCCTTCCAGGCTTGTGGGTCTGTACAGTCCATTTACCAGTGCCCCAAGCCTGTATCACTTCTGTTTCACCAAATTTTCTGCCCAATCCACTGGTGGCTGTGGCTGCTGGAGACTACCTGTCTGTTGTAGTGAGGTAAAATAACGCTCAGCTTTCCCAAAATTAGGTGTGGGAAAAGCATCACCTTTTTGAGGCTTTGCTTCTCTTTTTTCATCTTGGTCTGATTGAAAACATACATGACAATGCCTACCAGCCTTTTCCCAGCTGTTGAGGCATTGAGTTTCTCCATCTGAACACCTTGCCCAGGACTGCCAGGCTGCTGAGCAGCTCCTTTCACTTCTGGGTGTTTGTGCCTTGTTTGAAGTGTTGTCTAAAGTATTCAGCTGGGGGAAAATGTGCAATTCTTTGCATTTCTCTGAGCTCTCCGTGCTGAACCTCTCATCTCGGTTATTCACCTC
This sequence comes from Aythya marila, assembly GCF_965140915.1. Taxonomy (NCBI): domain Eukaryota; kingdom Metazoa; phylum Chordata; class Aves; order Anseriformes; family Anatidae; genus Aythya; species Aythya marila. The sequence continues at coordinate 1,264,499 of NC_139051.1, read as the reverse complement.
AGGTTGCTTTTGGGTTTTCTTTGAGTTTTGCAATTAAATATATATCAAAAGCCTCTTCTTATTCTGACATACCTTAGACTTAGTGTATTCAAGCTCTCCTGTTTTCCCTGGCGTAGCTAGCAGAGGTAAGCCACTGGTTTTGTAAACCGACTCGGCAGTTGGCTTTGCATGCGTTGCATTATAAATGCTCTGCAGCGGGGAGATAGCTTCTGCATTTTTCAGCCTCAATAACCAGGGCTGGGTCCGCACACAAGCGTGAGGGCTGGGAGGTGTAGAGGATCGTGCCTGAAACACAACTGCCACAACCCTTCCCCTGTGCGCAGTGCTTCGGAGGCTTGCTCTAACACTGGGTGGGGAGAATGTGAAAATGGTTCAGGGATGGAGGAGCAGCTCCAGACCTGTTCCCTGACCTCCCTCCCGGGCCCTGGCTGCTCCTAGAACTCCCATTTCTCCCAGAAATAACAGGAGCTTAGAGAAATGGTAGTTTTGGTAAAAGAAGCCCTCTGTAGAGCAGGCATCGTGGAGCGGTTTGACATGCCAAGATACATGACACAAAACCCAGCTGTTCCACGGTGAATTGCTGGATTTCTGTCCTGCCTTTTCCAAAAGCTGTTAACGTGGATGAGGAGAAAATAGTGGTTCTTAAGTAAGACAAAAATTAATGACGTGTTTATTCTTTCAGGGCATTCCTAATCCAAGCAGTTGCTAAAGACTTGAGACCAATATAAGCAACTTTGGTGTTCCAGGGTGTGTGTGCTGTTAATTTTTCAGATTACAATGATATTTTTACTTAGTTTTCCCCTGCCCTTGAAAGAATCTTGAGCAGGGACAGCTGCTGGTTTTCTTTAAATCAGGTATTGGGTAACCAAGTATTGCCTGTAACTGTAGCTATAGGGCTGGCTCAGCTGGGTAGCTGGGCACACCTGAACTTTGCGTGTCTCACTGGAGTGAGAGCTCAGTGATGACTGTGCTGTGTTTGTTGGAAGAATAATTCACCCATCATATGAACAGAACCCCCGGGAAAACTTTAATAATTTATTTGTATGTATTTGAATCATTTCAAAATTGCTACTTAATCTGAATCTGGGCTGGAGATGACCGAACCTGAAGCTGGCTCCTCGTGCTGGTTTATGGGGGCGGGCCTGAACCTCGCACCGAGCTGCGCTGCGAATGAGGTGGTAGCGAGAGATGGTAATAAGAGGTTTATGAGATTATTAAGTTTATAGAGCAAGGAGAATGGGTACTAAATCAAGATTTTTGGCACCTCGCCTTGCCAACTTTTTTCATTCCTTTGTTTGTATGAGGAACAAAGCATGTGTTTGCAAATGCTGCTATTTTTATTTTTATTTTTTATCCTGCAGTAAAAATTTAGGGACAGACTGTCCTCAGTCCCCAGGTCTGACTAGGAAGCTATGCATTCAGATCCTGGGGGGAAAAAAGTCCTTTAATTTCTGCACCGTGTTTACTTGTCCTACAACTGTACCTTATGTGAGGGTACAGCTCGGCAGGATGTGCCCTGGGAAGCGTGAGGCCTGGGCTAACACCTTCTTTCTGTCTGCTTCACTGTAATTAACCCAGCTTTTATGGTCTTTATATCAACTGCGTGTTTTGTTTTAAGTGGCTTTTTTGTTTTTTGAAAAAAAAAAAAAAAAAAAAAAGCAGTTTAGTGATAAGTAGATTGTTCTCATTTTCTCCTAATGATACGGTGCTGTAATATTGTTAAATTGGCTTTCTCATTTACTCAACATCATTTTGAAATCAGATCTGAAAACATCTTTTTTCTTGCCTTCAAACCTTTATTTTAGTTTCCCTTTGATACTTTATTTTTATTAACTGTATCATTTAATTATGTGTACAGCATTTTCCAGACAGAACTTCTGTGAAGGAGTTTTTTCAACAGCTTTGTATTGTGCTGCAAATGAAATATGATTTTCTGTTCTTGAAGCCTAATAGCGTATTTAAGCACACAATACCTCATTCACACACCGTGCACAATTAGCTGCTGAGCTTGTAGGCTAGGCATCCATTTACCTTGGGGCGCGTTGCTGCTGCTCGGGTGATGGAAGTGCCTTTCTATTCCTGGCTCGCCCCTCGCAGTGCGGGCAGGGGGTGGGTGCCTGGGTGCCGGCTTCCCCCACCAAGCCAGATGAGCTGTGCCTCGCTGCTGCCACTCGCAATGACAGCACTTTGCTGTGCATGCCATATTTTGCTCGATGTTTGCTGAACACGTTAGTGTTGGTGACTAGGAGAGGTGGCAAAGCAGCTCCTGAATGCTCGTTGGTCCGGTGCCCACTAGAGCCCACCTACTATAAATCATAACTTATTTTATGGGAGTTACTCTGGGCTGAGAGGGGTTTGGGGTTGGACATGAGGCTGGCTTTGCAGGTCTCATTGTGCTGGAGGGCAGCGGCTCCAGCCTCAGAGCATTACCCAGTGGCTGTGGCTCCAGCTGAGCAAGGCACCTGGGGCTGAAGGCAGTGCATGAGGATGAGGGAGCCTGTCCATGCTTGCTGATGATGCCTTTCACTTCCCTGCCTGTTTGTGGTGTGGGTTTCTTAGCGATCCTTTAAAAAAAATAAAAAAAAGAGCAAATGCTTTTTGATACTGTGAGCCATTTAAATCACTCTATTATCTAAAGACCAAGTGGTCACAGACTTCTCATATTCTCAGTTGGCATGTCTGCTCGGGTTGTTCCCTGTGAGGGCTGGTTGCTATAGAAGTTGCTATAGAAGTCCTCTTGGAGTGGCACATTTATGGAGAAACTTGCCAGGTTCCTAACTGTCTGTGAAACCTCTCCCAGCTCCAGGCCTGTGTGCAGCCTCTGTGCCCTAATTGGCACCAAACCATGCCAGCCCCGAGTGGTCCTACTCCTGGCCATGCTCTGTTTGAGGATGAACAGTCTCAGCATCTTCAGCACCCAAGGAGCAGTCTGGAAGCAGTTACAGATTAAGTTCAGTTTGTGTTTAAGTTAGGGGGGCATAAAGAAATCAGTTCATATAACTACTTGAAAAATGTTAAAATCAGGTTGACTGCTTGGCAATAGGTTTGCGTTTGAAAATGAGCAGCGTTACTGGTTTGATTTATATTTATTGCTACGTTAAAAGAAGCTGGATCAATGCTACACTACGTCCTCATTATAAACAGGAGCTCTGTTTTGAATTATAGATGTAACGTCCTACTGACTGATAGGCAATCATCTCAGAGATGAAAAGGAAGCAGCTTCACTTCCCTGTTGGCAACTCGGGGACTCGCAGACCGTGCTGGTCCCTGTGGGTGCCCTCGCCCACCTGCCTGGGTGCCGGGGCTGCGGGGCATGGGGATGGGGCATCTGTGGGGCTTCGGCCACTTGGCCATGGGGGTGAAGAAGAAGCAGCTGTGGGCAGCTGGCAGGCACAGAGGGAGAGGCAGCAGATAGCTGCCAAGGGAGGACGGGGTTGTGTTCTCAGGGGCGCGAGGAATCCTGGCTGCACGAGGCCACCCAGAGCTGCCCGTGCCCATCAAGCTGGCACCTCGCTGCCCCGTGGTGAGGGCAGAGGGCTCGAGGTGCTGCTGAGCAGAGCAAAGGGCAGTGGGGCTGACAGCTCCCATCTTTCCTCCCCACGCAAAAGGTGGAAGAGGCATTGTTTGAAGCATCTGCTTCGGCATTGCTGAAGCTGTTGCTGGATTCATTCCAGATGAATTTAAATTGGAAGGTGTTGCAAATGCCAGATGGAGTAGGGATATGTAACAGAGTCATGAAAGGCTTGGAAATGTAGGCAATATCTTTAAAGATAAACCCAGAAAAATAAAAGCTTCACAGGCCTTGAGGGGAAGAATCCAACGCCCCAGCCCTCAGTGGGCAGGAGCTGCATAAAAGGAGCAGTGACAAAAGATGCAGTGGTAAAAGCTGATTGCAGAGCAGGTCGGAACATTTTCAATACTGTTTTTTGTCTAAATACATCTGTTTCACTGTTGTTGAACACTTTTGTTCCGTATTGCCCTATTAATACCGCTGCAGCTTTGATGACTAAGAAAAGCAAGAAACAAACTCCTTCTCCCCCGGGCAGCTCCACTCTGTGCCCTGCCTGCTGCTGCGGGAGGTCGGGCGGGCAGGGGACTGCAACCCGTCCTGCCGATATCTCACCTCGCGTGCTAGCTGCTGGGCTGGCAGCGTACATCTGAGGACTAGTCTTGAGCTTATGAACAGATGCAAATATTTTTTGTCCAGTTGGATGACAAGAAAATTGCAATTTCAGTGAGAGACGGTTATTATTGTTTGTTAACTATGGTAAGTTAGACCTGTCACAGCTGGGGGTGTATATTCCCACCTGAGGGAAGTGCTCTCAACAATTGATAGTACTGGATTTATAAACAGCAGTTTCGTAGGCATCTGCTCTGCTGGTTCAGCTCGCCAAAACCAGAGAAACCCAGCTCCATCTCTTCCTTACCCTTGGCTACCACTAGCGCCTCCTCCCACACTGCTTCTGTATGATGGCATTTCTCCTGGAGCTGGTGCCCTTTGTATGTAGGGTGACAAAAACAATGTTTGCGAAAGGCGCTTTATTTAAAAAATGAAAAACAAAACACAGGAAGCAAGTAAGAGATGGTCCTTGAAGAGTAAAACGAGGCTTGTTCTGAAGTGCTCCTTTCACATTGCCATGTTCATTTTGCTTTGAAATAGCCATTTGCAGTGTTCTTTTTGCTCCTTTTTGACTGTTTATGTATGTGGCATGCCATAATTTCATTAAATTATTAACGTGGAGGATGATAAAGGCCTGTGTGGATAGCTAAAGTACATCACTTACTTGTTTTTGATGCTTTCCAACCTTGTAGAGAAACACATTTGGCAAAGGGCCTGTATAAATAGTTCATAACTCTCACTGAAATCAGTCACTCGGTGTCAGGGCACTTGGAGTGGTTTTGTCCTTTGACAGTCATCTCAAGGCAGAGCTGAGCACCAGAAATGCTGTGGAGCCCTGGGGAGCTCGGCTGCGCTCGTTTCTCTGCGCCCCGGAGAGGGGCTTCTGGGCTGTGCGGGGCCGAGCACTTTCCTCCTTCTTGTCTAGTACTGAGCTTCAGGTGTACTTTAAGATAAACTTTGTTTACCCAAAGTCCACAAGAATCGCAAATGCAATTCAAAAGAGTAACACATGCTCTGTAAACAAGGTCTGCCTCACCTCCATGCATCTCCTCCAGCATCTGCTCCATGCGTGTGTTTGGGCAGCACCCGGGCGCATTGTTATCCACGGCTGGGTGGGAGAACTGCACAGAGATGTTGGGGATGGTAGCTACTGGAACAGAGAAATCTCATTTTTACCAAGTACAGTAGGTTTAAATTAAAATCCTGAATTACATATTTGAATGTACATCACAAAAAATGTGGCACTAATTCAATATTCATTCTAGATGAAAGTCATTAAGAGTAATTATCTCCAGGAATAATTTTCATGAGGCTATTCCAATTTTCAGTGAGTATCCCTTCTCCAAAAAAAAAAAAAAAATAAAAAAAGTTCAGAAATATCCTGATGCTTGTTTTTCTTCCAGATGATGATTATTTGCTAAATTCTGTGTTCTACATTCTAATTTCCTCCTTTCTGGTGTTGCCATAGAAATCATGGAGCTGTCACAGACTCGATGCTTTCGGTTTTACTTTATCCTTTGTAATACTGCGTCCAGTACCTGCACATTAATTTCTCAATAACATCAAGGGAATAAACACGCTGTGATTGAGCCATAATTGCATCACTTTACATCGTGCCCGCGGTTACAGGAGCTGAAGGGCAGCTCTGCCCGCAGGGTCGGAGGGCAGTGGCCGGGCTTTGGCGTGCTCCGGCTGCAGCCACCTCGCCAGGGTGAGCTCCAGCTGCAGGGCTCGTCCAACACCGCTGGTATCGTCTGACCAGCAGGTGGAAGCAGAGAAAAAAAACTCCTAAAGACTTGCATGTTTCCATGCAGTTCAAAGATGCTGTTTGCTTTTAAAATTGCAAGCCATTAGGGGATGGAAAACACTGTAATTTCTCTGAGTCTTGCATCTGGTCCACAGCATCCTGATCTGAGTGACTTTTAAAATAACCTGCTCTGTTTCTGATTCTTACTAGTGGGGTTTTTCTGTTGTTGTTTTTTTCCTTTTTATTTTTTTTTTCACTCCATGCTTTTATTCATCATAAGCAACAAGGAAGTTAATTTGTACTTAGACCCCTATGTTTTGTTTTTCTATTTATTAAAGTGAGTTGGCGCTTCACAGGTATATAGCAGATTTTTGCTAAACATCTGGCATGATGTTAGGTACGCAGGTTCGGTGTTTAGTCCAGGCAGCTGTGGTCATTGGAGACTTGTGGCACTGTGACTCCTGCAGCCTGGCTGTGTGCAGTTACGAGTTACTTAAGGCAGGGTGGGCAGCTGCGGAGCTGTGGTCATCGTCAGCAACAGAAGACAGAATAGGATCAAATTCATAGATAGAATAGAATTCATTGTTCCCAATCAGTTTAACTTGATAACAAAATGCAAATTTGTATTGTGTTTCTTTTTACACAAAGTGATTGAAGTTCTCTTTATTTTCAGTAGATTTAAGCTTTATAATCTGCAAGTGTTGGCAGTGTTTGCAAAGAAGGGAAAGAAAACATTATGAAAGGAAATAAATACATAAATGTTATGCTGTATGCATAACAAAAGTACATTTAAGCTTCAACATGTCATATAATCAATTGGCCATTTCATATACTGATGTCTTCCTGAGATCACATGCTTTAAAGGGGAATATCAATGTGAAATCTAGAAAGAGAACAGAGATCCCAAACGAGGAGTCAGTTCATTGTTTTTATGGCTGTTTCTGCCTTTCTCTGCCATATCTCAGTGTTAAATGCTCTGTGCATGAACATTTAGGAACAGGACATGACAAACTTCCCTGTCTTCAGTGGGTGGTGAAGAAAGCTGTGTATATTTTTATAGCAGAAAAGACAATCTACATAAATGTTTCAGGTAGAGGCAGTATAACAGACTGACAGAAGCAGAAAGGCAACAGCCCTTGCTGTTTAAGCTGGAAAAAGAGATCAGGTCGTAGATCCTGCCGTTCTGATTCATGGCTCTAAAAGCATCTCTGTAAACTGAGTGGGACGGGTTTTGCCTAGTGAACGATCAAGACTTTTATTCTTAAATCATTTGCAGATGTTTGTTATTTCTTCTAGTCCTAAAAAAAAAAAAGTTTCTAACCTTGCTAGTGTCACCTGAGGTGCAGCAGAGCTCTGCGAACAGCAGTTCTGGCTCAGCTAACAGGAGTGATCCTCGTATCAATCCTTGCTCTATGAATTGTAATAGAGCTGCTGTAAGAGTCGTAATTGGTGAAATTAGTTTGGATGGTTGCATTAATATTCATGCATTCCTGCAACAGTGCTGAGCTAATTAGTGTCTTTTCCTTCTCTATTAGGGTGGCAAAGTGGGACAGCACAAATCCGAGAGGTTAACTTCTGTGCTGCATGCGGCCACAAGCCTGGCTGCTGGCACGTGCGGGAGCCACGCCAGGAAGGAGTTCTGCAGGGGCACCGGGGGCGAGTCAGGCTGTCAGGGAGAGCCCCTCGTTCGGAGATGTAAGGGGGATGTGGAAGTTTGCTTCTGGGGAAACAAGGAGTCACGTTGTTCTCTGTAATTATTCTGCAGTAAGCAGGATGGAGCAGCCGGGAATCTGCAGGGAATACTCCTCCGCGTTGGCCTAGATATGGAATAGGTGGTCTGATTTTTCCATCGCTAATTTCCATAGTCCTAGAAGATAGCAGTGAAAGATTGGAAAACTTCTTGCCTGTTTCAGTGAGTTTTTGCTTTAATATGTTTTTCTTCTCACTGAAAGTTATTGAAAGAATATTGTTTCCCCACATTGCTAGGGAAGAGTGGCATATGGTACAGTAAACCTTATAGATAACTGGGGAACTTCTGGGGAACTTCTACCTTATAGATAACTGGGGTCCGCCTCCGGAGGAACCCATGGCAGTAGTGTCTCACCTTAATGCTGAGCAAACCACCCCAAAGCCCCAGCACTGTTGTCCCCATGGGCAGGGCCCTGTAGAGAATGCCCCAGTCTGCTTCTCCAGCCTGGGGAAAATAGAGGGCCAGGGGCAGGGGAAGGAGGTGATGCAGGGACCGTTTGTCTCTTCTGAGCAGCACTCTGATCTGCCAGGCACCCTCCTTCAGAGTATTAAATTGATTTGCCATTTCCCGGGGATAATTGGAGCAGCCGAAAGCCCCATGGCCTGTACAATGTGCCAGGCACTGTCCGGAGTCGGAGGTGATTTGAAAAAATGCTGTACCAAGGCTGAGCTGACTGCTTTCCTTCAGTCGGCATCTCTGCCCTAGTTAATTAAAGCTCCCTGTAGGATTGCTCCTAATTAGGTGGTGCCGTTGCCACGTCCCCACTTCCCCATCCCATTGGGGCAAGTGCTGCAGTCAGGGCATTCACTGGGACCAGGGTAAGGCTGAGGAGACTGAGTCCCCAGGGACATCAGCACCCACAGGGACTGGGGACTGGTACAGCCGCAGAGACAATTCTTTTACATTCCTTCTTTTATTTTCTTCTTTGACATGAAGCGAAAGCTGTGTGCTTCGCTCAACCTGTTTCACAAACAAATGAATAAATAAAATAAAGCCATAAATGAATCAAACATTTCTCTTGAAAGCTTGAAAGGCAGAAATAAGGAGAAAATTCTATTAGTTCTATTTTTAAAGACTTGAGGGCTGCTTGGATACCATGGTGATAGAAGTGGTGTAAGCACCTAGATAGATACAAATCTCCTGGATGTCTGGAATAATTTAAATGGACCAGGACAGTGTGCAAGAGGAAAGTATTTCTGTTTATCTGCTTTCCCTTCAGCTTTCTGTTGTTAAACACGGTGATTTCCAAGCTGTCAGCATGGATGTTAAAATCTGACATTTCAGTCATGAAGAGCTGCAAAATAGTCCTCAGGAAAGCAGAGCCCGTTGAGGCAGCTCTGCGTGGCTGCAGGTGCAGGCAGTGAGCGGCACCCGGCGGGCTGGGGGCTTGGGGGGAGCAAACTGCATCCCCCAAACCTGCCAGCTGCAGCATAGTCCTGGTCCTGCCCAAATGCTGGATGGCCAGAGCACCTACGTAGGAAATATGGTATTTGAGGAGAGTGGCTGACAGCCATTTAATGCAGCTCCAAAATATCCCAGGAAAGCCTGCCAGGAGCTGCTGAGTAGTGCAGGGGGAAGTTTTGGGTGGTGGGGGGAGTTTTGGGTGGTGGTGGGAGCTCCCCAGCATGGGGAGGAGGCCGGCATCCTCCCAGGCACAGTGCTGTGCTCAGGGGCAGAACTGCTGCCCCCCTGCTGCCAGCTGTCTGTCCCCAGTTATTAACAACAATGTTTCTGCCATTTAATGCCTGCCAGTGAGCTGTCAACTAGCAGCAATGCATAACTAACTAAGGATACTCCCAGAGCACTGTTATTGGGAGGGGAGGGGGAGAAGAAAAGAAAAAAAAAAAAAGGCTTGAGTCACTCAGTTGTGACCATATAATGACTCTGTATACAAATTAGATGGATTCACATAGTGCTTATCTAAATTAGGTTGCCATTTTACAATGCTAATTTTCCTGTTGGTTGCTTGTGATACCAGAACACAGCATTTCCAAAATTCCCGTGCTTCTCAGCTCTGAAAACGTGGCGTGATGCAGTGCCTCCCCAAACTGCAGGGTTAGCAGAACCTGCTGAGCCTCAGCCTCGAAACGCTGCCTTGATCCTTTTGAACTGCTTGTAAGGTTGATAACTGTGACTGCAGTAATTAGTAGCAAGTCTACAGATCTTGATGAAGTATGCACAAGGGGCTTGTTCCTCTGTGCTGTTCTTTTACCCTCCAGAGGAATAAATAACTGGAGGGAAGGGAATTGAAAAAAGTAATGAAGAAGGAAATAAAAACCCAATGCTTATTTCAAGAGCTGACACCTAGGAATCTGATAGACATTTGCAAGATTTAAGTGTAAAGAGGCTGCATTAAAAAAGCTACTAACAGCCTGATAAGAACACTGCTGTGCCGCGGAGCTGGAGCAGGAGGTGCAACAAAAGAACAGAAGTCATCGGCTGAGGGCTGGGAAAAAAGTCCAGATTTCCACCTGTCGTTCATGTTTTATTATGGCTTGTCACACACAAATAAGATGGTCACAGGCACAGCTTGCTTGTCTGGGGAGGCTCATGTTGTGAACACTGACAGCAGTCATGTGGATGCTTTTTTCAGTCCAAATTCTCAACATGTTTTCCAACGGAGAGCAAGGGTTCCTTCTCCTTCCCCCTCTCCCTTCTCTCTTGCCTCTCCCCCTTTGCAGAATTGGGGCTGGAAACACCAATCCTTTCTGCACGGAGCTCAACTGTGATGGCTTTAGGCTTCTGTAAACATGGGTCATGGAGCTTGTCTAATTTCTGTCAGTGAGGATGATGTGCTGAGCATTGCCCTGCTGGTCAGGGACTAATAGGGAACATCACATCCCATCACTGCCATCAAAACGAGCTCTTCTTCCTCCAGACCTTCCGGCACTGCTTAATTTGCTCTAGTGAGAGCTGATGAAGACCTGTTATATTCAGTTGTTCAAAATAATCTGACACCCGCCATTTTGCATAAACTTTCTTTTCAGAAACATCTATTCACAGAGAAGTAAAAAAAAAAAAAAAAAAAAAAAGTGATTTAGGGTATAAACTGCACATGCATAAACATGAGGTGATCTCCAAAGTCATGATGCTCATTTTAATACGATAAATACAGATGCACGATTATTTGCAGAGCGCCATTCATTGCCGTGTTAATTTTGTGGATCAGATCTTCAAGCTGCGCAAAGTGGTAGAGCTCCATTGAGGCCAATGGCAATTTTCACCAGCTGAGGATGCAGTGCTCTATGTGAGATTTTTATTTCATAAAAAAAAAAAAGAAGAAAATATGTGGTAGCACATGATTCCTTCCTGCCTGCAGCTTTTCCTCCGCCCTGCTTCCATAGGGGCCATGCAGTCTCCTGGTTCTGCGATGTAGTTGCGGTTCCCTCCATGAAGTAGGGGCACAGCACCGCTGGGCTGGGTCCAGGCAGCTGCCTGCTGTGTGGTTTCAGGTGGTTCCTGAAAGTGAGCAGGTTTCTGTGGGCTGTTGGATCATGCATAGCACCTGGCAGGATCAATCCCTAAATCATGATGAGTGTGAGGACTTCTAGCGTTAGCACACTGATGTGTGGAGCAAGGACCTTGAAATATTTAGTGTTTTCCAGATACAGGCTCAGTACCTTTTATCTTCTGAGGTTTCAGGGTCAGAACGAGCCCTTTTATCTTAATGAAGGTCGCTTGCCCTGTGCATGGATCAGCTAAAAATTGTTATGCAAAACTTCAAGACGTAGCTGCCAGCAAAATCCCCACAACTGAAAATGAGCCAAACTTGGAAAGAAAGGTTACAAAGATGCAAGACTGCCCAGGAAGCCCATTAGCAGTTTGATCTCCGAGAGCTCAGAGCCAACTTGCAGGCACAGCGATGAACCAGCCAAAAGGCCTGTCCAGCAGCCAGGGCAGTGCCAAGGAGAGCCCAAGTGATCATTTTATTGAAGGAAAACACGCTCCAAGTTTTGACATGTGGGTCCTGCAGTTGCCAGTCTGCTTTCCAGAGTACATCTTTCCTGCCAAAGGAAGAGAATTGGGAGAGAAAAAAATATCAAACTTGTTTTAAAAAAACCTCTCTTAATATCTGGGTGAAAGTGGCTTTATTTGCTCTTGTTTTTCTTCAAATTTCACAGTATAAACAAACCTAACTATACACAACTGTGGCAGAATATCATAGGGCAAGTCTAGTGTAACGATTCTGCTGTCAGGGGAGAAAACAAAACAAGCCCGACTTAGGTTAGCATGCCCTTTCCATGGACATTTTCTTTGATTAATAATCACATGTAATACCTTAGTATATAGAAGAGTGACAGCAATTTACACATGATACTTCAAAAGGACACTTGGGTGGCAATTGTGATTCTTTTTTAATGACTGGAAGTTATGTTAATGAGGGATTAACATTGATTGACGTGTTCAGTAGAGGTGTAAGATAGGTGAGGATTAGGAATGGTTCTTTTTATTCATTTAAAATGACTACTGATGCATTTTACTTAGCATTAGTTTGATCATAGGCATGAATAAGCATTTCCTTGAGGGGCCAGACATTTCCTGTACAGTTTTCCTGGTCCATGTACCTACAAACATTTGCTATCTATCTGATTTTGTTGGAATACCTAAATTTACTGAGGGAGAAGTATTTGCTTGGACAAATTACTGCCCCAAGTTGTATATACGACCTTCATCTAAGCAGATGCTTTAAGTAATTGTAAGTTGGTATGTGGCACAAGGAAAATCATATTTAACAAGGCTATTAAAGAGGATGAATGATAATAAAAATAATTTCATGAAGAACATAGACTTCTGCAATTCTCCATAATCCTCTAAGTGACTCAGTTTACCAGCGTTCCTTTGACTCAAAGGATTAGTTTCTGTCTGTGACGTGTTGCCATGAGAGATGAGGAAGAGAATTGCATCCAGTCCATCACCCTGCACATCATCACCCACAGGGGTTCAGGGCCACAGGAGCCACAGCAGCCTGGTGAGGTGCAGGTCAAAGCATGGGCAAAAGTTTTGTAAGAAGCCCGATGGGGAATCGCCTTGCAGATGAGAATATTTCAAAGCGATTTTACCTTGGAGATGTGGGAAGAGGTAAGAAGGTAGAATTCTCCTTGGGAAAGAGAGCAAAATACAGAAATGGAGTAAATAGATTAACAAGAGGACATTGAGTAGGAAAGGGATTCTGTTGAACATCTGGAACTGCAGTGCAGTGGCTGCCCAGGCCACCCTGATTTTGGGAGGCTTTTCCTGCTGCGGCACTGCCAGGCTGCTCCACAGTGACCTCCGGGAGGCTTCAGCCTCACTGCCTCAGAGGCTGCAGCATCTGCCAAAGCAGCACCGTGAGCCAGTGCTGCCAGGCGCGCAGCCACTCGGCCCTGCTGCCAGCGGCTTTGCCAAGGCGTGAGTTCAGCGAGCAGGATAGATAGCACTGATCCTTCCTGTCCTGCCACTCAGGCAGTGTTATGCATCGCTTCTTAAAAGGGCCATATGACCCAACCTGCGCAGCATTCCTTGTGGCACCGAGTTGGTTGCAGGCTGCTTTCCTTTCCTTTACTCTGGGCTTGCTGTCATGCAAGGCAAAGAGCTGGTGGCCTTGGTGGGGTGGATTTCATCAGGGTGCCGAAAGACAGAGTTCTCTGAGACCTTTACAAAAAAAAAAAAAATATTCAGTGTCTGGTTGCTTCTGCATGTGTCTAATAACACGGCCCTTAGAAAGCAATTTGGATTAATTAGAATGTCCGAGCACTTTTGCGATAAAGACATGCCTAGTAATTATCCAGTGTCCAGAATAATCTATCGAGCCTGTGAAGTTTAAGTCTGAAAATTATTCTCCCCTAAGTATTTTCCTTTCTAGCTGTATTTCTGTTATTAAATTTGTTTTCCCACAAGTTAGATAAGAAGAAATGTAATTATTTAGCTGGCAAGCTTAATGTTGAGGTGAAGAAAACCAGTGAAGGTAAAAGTGTGATTGCCTTGTGTTTTTCCTGTGATAGTGCATAAATATTTATATACATGTAGAATTGCATGGTGATGATGCACTTTCTAAAAGGCCAGAGATGAAATATAAGGAAATAAAAGGTATAGATATTCACTGAAACTTCATTATGTCTTATAATTCTTATATAGAGAGTAGAAGAAATGTCAAATGCAGATTTCTCACATAATTATAATCCGCTCTCACATCTCTTCTTGCTGCATTTCCTCACTCTCCTTTATGCCTTGCGTCTTTGTCCTGAAGGACCTTGTTGGGATTCTTATGCTCAGAGAATACAACAGACCTTTTTGCTCGTGATAATGTTTATTTTGGAGAAAAATAAACATGAAATCAGAGGCAGACTAAGTACAATCACACAGCTTCGCTGGTGAAATTTATCCCCATGCCCAGGGTCTCCCTACAGAAGTCCCTCTTAAACTTCCCAGGGGAATACTAAGTATTGCCTATAACTGCCATATATCTGGCCTTGCTGGCAGACGGTGGGGAAGCAGAATATTTCCTCCTGCTGGTGCAGGTATCTCTGTGGAAGCAGCCACTGTCAGAGGGGCAGGAGCATGAGGGTCTCGCCCCATGGAGAAGGCAGTGAGTGCCTTTGCTGCAGGGAGCAGGGCATGGAGTGCATGCTGGTGGTCTGCATGTGGTGGGAGGAAAGGCTGGTGTGCTGCGGGGCCCAGGTCTGACTGCTGCAATGCCTCTTGGCACATTGCAGGGCTGGTTACGGGGCCCATTCCTTTATTCACCCACTCTTTTTCTGATCAGAGTTTGTGCTGGCACAAACATGAAATGCAGCAAGAATGTAAGCAGGAGAAGGAAAGCTATGGAGCTTTTCCTACCCCAGCACAGACCAGGTAGCCTGAACCTCTTGGTACAAAGCACTTCTCTTCTCCACAGTGAGGCTGGGCTGCTTAATCTGCATAAGCAAATTTTGCTTTCGTGTATTATTTAAGTGGTAAATGTGTTAGAGACGTGTTGTCTCAGACATACTTTAATCACTTTAAATAATAGTAAACTATCTTTAATTTTAAATACGTGCCCAGTTGCCCTGAGGTAGATTTCTCATTAACGTGATAATTTAAGTTTTTATTTGCAAGTTCTCTCTCCTTTGTAAACAAAGATTATATTCCTCAGGCTGTCTTCTCTATATGCACAATGAAGAAAATGCACCGTACCTGTATCGTTCTCATACAGTTTTAGTTCATAGTTCAAGGTTAGCCCTGTGATAGTTTATGTAGCTCATTTGCCTACAATGAAGGTTATTACATTAAATTTCTCTTATGATGGGTTAATGGCAAGATTATTCCTCCAGTAGAATTGTCATTGCTGCAGTAGGTGATAACTTTTAATAGAGAGGTACAAATAATTTATCAAGGATTTTGTTACACAGGCAAACTGGAACATCCTAGACTACTGCTGTAGCACTAACGAGCACAAGTGAAAAAAAGGCTTGTAAGTGCTCCTCTTAATGGAGACTTTGCTCCAGATACTTGAAATTGAGAATGCACTTTGATACAAATGCATTTGCTAAAATTGTATGTAGGAATTTCCTGTTAACCACGCTATTTAGAAAGGATGTGCAATAAGAATATGTCATTGTGTTGTTCCTCATAGTACAGAAATACAGAAGTATTTTTCTTTGCTGTAGAAAACAGTTCTTTGCCATATGGACTGGATGCCACTGGAATTCAATGCACCTTAGATGTCCTGGAATGCTCTTCTGTGTTTTGTAATGGAAGTATGTCAATTTGTGTCAATATGGAAGGGAAAAAAAAAAAAAAGAAAAAAGAAAAAAAAAGAGAACCACCAGGTTAGATTTTATCTTTGAGTTCATTCAGGTCATAACTTGTCTCTAGCAGTTGTGAGCCTCAGGAAAGAAAATGAGTACTGTACATGCAGACATGAGATAATCTGAACTGTGTATACAGTCTGACCCTGAATTATAACACTGCAAGTGAGACATTTGCATAAATCTAATAGAACATTAATCGGTAGTTGTGGCATATCTCCTTACTCCTCTCATCCTCACGCACACACCGTGCGTGGGTACTAACAATCCTGTGCTCGCCAGCCATGTGTCTGAGCATCATGGGCACATTTGGAGATGTTTGGGTTTAAAGGGAATCTATGCAGCTGGATATCACTGTGAGTACTGTAAGGACAATGCTATTCCTATAAGCACAGGTAGATGTTTTGGTGTGGTGGGGAATATAGAGTTGGTTGCATATGAGGATTGGTTATATAGCTCTGGCTTCATCCTTTCAAATTGTAGTTATTTAACCGTGGTGTCACCTGGGTGGCATGGTGTCATCTGTAGGCAGTGCAGAGAGCCTTGTCTAGCCCAGAAGGACAACGGTGAATAAAGCTATTAAGGCATGTTGGTTTGAGTGACCAAAACTGAAGCAAGGGATTAAAACAGGACCTTACGCTAATTCTTTTCAAATGGTAATTTTGATCTTGCTTCAACCTTTTAGTAACGTGCCGATCCAATACTGAATAGTTCAGTTTAGCCCAGAGCATTCAGAAACAGAGCAGCAGTTGGGAACAACGGTTTCAGGGGCTGCATCGTTTGCATATGTGACTTGCCATGGGCTCCTGAAGGACAAATAGGACAAATACGTTCTCTGCTGAGTGCCAAAGTTGGGGCTGATGTGTTCCTTTGCCTGCAGGGATGTGTCTCCAGTGCTACTGGTATTAGCCATAGGTTGCTGATATGTCCTTTATCAGTAGTGTCCGGAGCGCTAGCAGCACTTTTACTGCCATGTAGGTTAGAGATGCTCAGAACATTATTATATGTTCAAAATGTGAAGAGGAGCTTGTCTGTGGTGGGTCCCCTTGCTTGTGTGAAGTGGTGCACATCAAGACTGGGGATAGTTTGGGAATTGCATCTGGGCCATGGTCCTGCACATCAGGATACGCGTGACTCTGGCAGCAGTGAATCACCTGAATGCAGGGAGTCTGGACGAGATGTTGGAAACATTTTTATGAGTTTAGACTCTTGGTTTTGTAATATCTAATCAGCAAAATTCACTCACTGGAATTCAGTTTTGCTCCTTAGGATATTCAGCTGCTTGCTGAAAGTTTCTTTACTATGGAATTGCAAATAAGCACTTCCAGATAAATTTGTAATGACAGATTTTAGATATGTTATTAGTTGAAGATAAGGAGGCCATAGGCTTTATTCATTTTGACCTCATAGCACCTCTCCTGTGAAGACAGGCTGAGAGAGCTGGGAGTGCTCAGCCTGCAGAAGAGAAGGCTCCGGGGAGACCTTAGAGTGGCCTGCCAGTGCCTGAAGGGGCTGCAGGAAAGCTGGGGAGGGACTTTTTGTCAGGGGGTGTGATGGTAGTGGTAAGGCCTTGGGATGGGCTGCCCAGAAGAGCTGTGGCTGCCCCATCCCTGGCTGTGCCCAAGGCCAGGCTGGATGGGGCTGGGGGCAGC
This sequence comes from Aythya marila, assembly GCF_965140915.1. Classification (NCBI taxonomy): domain Eukaryota; kingdom Metazoa; phylum Chordata; class Aves; order Anseriformes; family Anatidae; genus Aythya; species Aythya marila. Next base: position 1,247,464 of record NC_139051.1, on the reverse strand, counting down.
CTGGGCTGGTGGGAAGTGTCCCTGCCCATGGCAGGGGTTGGAACAAATGGTCTTTAAAGTCCCTTCCAACCCAACCCATTCCATGACTGTAAAAGGCATTTTCCTATTTTGAGAAGTTAGGGATAAATATTCAAATCACAGCCTTATTTCCCATGACAAACAGGGTTGCTTGACTAGAAATGCAATTATGAGATATGCTCAAATACTAACGCGACAGCTTTCATTTAGCCTAATAACTAAGCTTTGAAGGACGATTGTGTTTCACATTGTATCACATTGCAGTTTGTTTCCTCTGTAGTGGGTTTGCTGTGCTTCTGAGTATTACTTTCAGAAAACTGTGTCATGTTATTGAGCATTTCTGTATCTCAGCCTATCTGCTAAGTAAGTCTTTACTGTTGTTGTGTTTATGGGGATACGTTCAAAATCAATGAGACTTATACTTGCAGATTTAAAAAAAAAAAAAGAAAAGAACTTCTAAAATATGCATAGACAATATAAGGTTCAATTATATGTTTGCAATGAGTGGAGCAGTGTTTACACATAAATAAAACATAAAAGCTGGTTTGCTGTGTTTGTCTTCTGGTTCTGATTTATTTTCAAAATAATTAGAATTTCTGAGTCTGTATCTGGATGTGTGAGTTCCAATCACTGCAAGCATATTTGTACTTTTTTATATACTTATGTGTATAAATATACTCGGCGTATATCTGTGGCTTCACTTCCCTATCTGTTCACAGTGGCTGACTTTTCATTTTTTTGGAAATACAGATGCTAGTGTATGGGAATAGCATATACATATATATATATATATATATATATATATATATATATATAAAAGGAGAAGAAAATATACCCACTGCTGTTGTGTCCCATAACTGAGGGCAGATCACATTCAGACTGGTTCTCTGCTCAGCACCTCTCTGGATGGTTTCAATAATTCTCCTGAGAATGTCTTGTTGGATATAAACCTTCATGCTGTGGGAGGTAGGCTTCAAATCCCTATGAATTACCTTTCAATGTGTTCTAGTCTGCAATGCGTGTTCAGAACGGGTACTAGGCAGCCATGCTAGTGCCTCTCCTGGTACTCCTCTTCCTCTTCTGGATTACACAAGACAAGGAAAACCTTGATGTAAGCCTCTTCAAAATCTGAACCTACCTCAGACCGTCTCCTCTCCCTGAGACACCTCAGTTTCCTCCCTTCGATATATCATTGCCTGTTTTATCTGCTGGAGATATCGCTTAAGCAGTTCTTATGCTGTGAGAGAAGTAAACAACTCAAAAAGTACATTCAATCTTGGCACAAACTCAAAGGATACAGAACACACCTCTTTTAAGCTTTTTTTGCTCTATTCTCTTTTATGCGGTATCTTTGTAATTATGTTTTAGACATTGTGATGTGCCATGGGAGGAAAGTGTGACAGAATATCCATATATGTTATTTTGTATTCTGGTTTTGAATCACAACATGAGGTTGAAAAATCTGTCCCTGCAAAAGCAGCTTTGTGCTACCTTATGATTACACAAATGTGGCTATTAGAAAGGTTAGAGGGTCCCTGTACTCCCATCACCTTATGTGAGTTCAGCTAAAAATTGGCTTGAAGTATTAGCTCATAATAGACAAGATCCTTTGATGCTTTGTTAAGATTTCAAATTACCTCTAGCAGAGTGCCATCTATTATTTTAATGCTGCTCTCAAGCTTTCATTCTATCAGGGCTGGAGTTAAAATATGAAGAGCTGTGCATTCTTGCATTGCAATGGGTGGGCAATCACTACTGATATTCTAACTGATGTATCCTAGGAGGAATATTGTAGTTAATATTGTAAAATCAATGAATATGCACTAGTATGTATAAATGTGCTGTGCTGGTCATAGCTCATCCACAAGATCTGCAAATCAGTAAAGTTTTATTGCCTTACTGGTTTATGAGCAAGCTGGCCAAAATTCTTAACTTAAATATTTCACTTAAAATCATGAAGTGCAGAAGTTTTGTAATAGTACGTGTTCTTTTGTCTCTACTATCAGTTGTACATCTGATACAGGAGATAAATAATTTTGCTTGCCTATGGGAACTGAAAGAGGTTTCCTATGCCAGAATGTGTGTATTGCGGAAGCTGGAGGGAATTTTGGCTTCTGTAGGAAATGTAGAGCCTGGTGTCCATCCTGCATCCTTGGAGGAGGGCAGCAGGAGACCCTTGGTGGCTGAGGTCCTGGTGGACCTGCTGCAACTTGCTGCCTTGCGTCTGTGCTTGCCCAGCCTGACCCTGCTCTGAAAAAAAAATCTTCATGTATTTAGGGCTAGAAATAGTAATTTTAAAAATAGAAATTATTTTTGAGGTTAATAATATTAAGTGAAATTATAGATAAAACAAGATAAATTATAATGTAAGAAAAATAAATAAAAATTGAGTTTGCTTCTAAGAAGTGATCATTGAGAAGCCATCTTCTTCATGATTGCATAAACACAACTTAATGCCCAGAGAGAAATTTCCACATGCAAATCAGGCAACTGTGCATTGAAATATCTTTTTCCATTTCACTGTAAATTCAATTACTGACTTCTTTTTTTTTCTTGACAGTTTTGAAAATGGATATTCAAGGAATGCTTTGGAAAAAAAAAAAAGTCCCAAAGTAGTCTTGCAAATACAAATAATATCTGCAAACAAAAGGAATGCTTTTTTTTCATGTTGTTGCTGGTGTGCTGTCACAGGACAGCTGATCCCACTGAAATGTTAAGGAATATGACATGTCTTTTGAAGAACACAGGAGCATATTTTTGTCTCCTAAAGGAAGTCTTAAATATGTATGAAGCTTTTGTGTCCAAGCTACACGATAGACTGAGATTTTTATTTAAGTAATTCCCTAAAGGGAAGACAGTGAAACAGTTTAATTCCATTTGGGCCTCACCTATTTCTAAACCAATGTGCAATACTGACAGTGCTGCTGAAGGCCTGTTCTGTCTTCCTCAGAGGTATTCTGCTCTTGCAGGAGCAGTGCAGTGGGAACTGTGCATTTTGGCACGGCCTGGTTCAAAGGTTTCCCAAAGTTTGATTATTATTTTTGGTCCATAAAAAAAAAAAAAAAAAAAAAAAAAAAAGTTATTAGACTGTTAAATGTTAAGAAAAATAAAAGCACTTTCTGGAACTGTAAATCTCAAAGCATTCAACAGAGTAAGTTATATCAATATTGGTGCTTCATTCCCCTGTTAGTTCTCTATTTGCAATAGGTTCTCAACCAGGCCTTTGATTCCTATGCTACAGATGAAGGTAACATAGGTGGGCTTGACTTAGGAGCAAAAGCCTGGAATTGCAACCTGTAGATGTTGCTGTCCACTTAACTCTTGTACCTCTTCCCATTGGAAACGCATTTGATCTGAGTTTTCTTCTTTCTTTCCCCCTTTTTATTTTCTCCTCTGAAAAGAATAGCAGCTTATTCAGGTGTATTTACTGTTTTATGGCAGTGCTGAAGCATGGAGACTGGCTAGCTGGTTGGATGGGAACAGGTTAAAGTGACTGCAGTCACAATAAATGGGACAGTCTTGCTTTGCAATGAATGCAGTGTTGTTGAAGAGATTTCTTCAAAATTTTATTTATACCTCTGTAGGAAGAGAAGAGAGCCTGTAAGTTCATTATAAATTGATTCATAGTACAAGAATTTGTAGATCTTAGCCACTTGGAATACATTTAGTAAGACAGTTATCTGTCTTTGTGTGCCTGTGCACCCTAATGCACAGATTTGACAACTGAAAGTATTAACAAAGAACATATAAATGGAAAATTCTCAGGGCAGAATACGTAAGCTTGTTGAGACAAGTGTCTGTTCTTACTTGTGAGAAGGACGGCAGTTATGTACAGCCTCATAAAGGGATGAGATACCTTTTTTTGTGCAAGACCTAATTTTCATTAAAATTGTGGATCCTGCTTGCAAGTCATCTATCTAGTGTTCTTTTAGCATTTAAAAGCTGTGAGCTCACCTCACATTCTGCAGATACAAAAGCCCAGGCTGTGCCATAAGCTCACAGTTGTCACAAATAGACCTAGCCCTAGGCACAGGTCATCGATGAAATACATGTATAGGGATATTTCCTATTTGGTGACATCTCTCATAGTAGTAGGTGGTGGTTTTTTTCTTCCTTCTTGTTTTCTAAGTTGATAGAATGCTCCCGTGAGCTTTGCGGACAGTACTAATTGCTATAATTATTGTTCTCTTAATTGCTACAATTATTTTTGCTGGAATAATTCGTATGAGTACTTTCCTATTCTAGAAAAGGAAACAGAATAAACCTTGTAGATATGGAAAATACTCCCAGCTTCCCACTATAATTCAGGTTGTCTTCCTACTTGATTGTCATGATGGTTATGTTAGGGATGAAGGATGATTTATGTGCCTGGAAATAGTCTCTTTCATATGCTCTTCTCAGGTTTGAATTAAATTCAAAACAAACAAACAAACAAAACACCTTGAATTGAACACTAATTAAACTGAGAAGGCCAGCGGCATTCATTTTGTTATTTGAGAAAACCAAAGTGGCCTTGGAGGTATTTGTTTCAGTAATGGATTGCCCCCATGGCAGCGTTGGCAGTCAGGGAGGGACAGACATTGGAGGTCCCTTTAGGCGAGGTGTTGCTCTGGAAGCACCAAGGTGCTGAATTAGGAGGTTTCATTAGGCAAGGTGTTGCTCTGGAAGCACCAAGGTGTTCCCTCCTGCTCCAGGCCACCTGCTGGGTGCAGGGCCATGGTGCAGCACTGCCTCGTAACAGCCCTGTTAGGGTCTGTTACTGCCCTGTTTGGTTACAGTAAGTCGTTTAACAGGACTGGTCTTCCCTCTTACTTTCCACCCAACAATCTGCATGGAGCTTCAGATGTTTTTTTGTTACGTAGTGAAACTGAAATATGTGCTGCAGAGCAAGACAGTTCGGTGAGATGAAATTCCGTACCCTCCCTGATGCTACCTGTCACCGTGGCACTCCCTAGATGTCTGATACGGAGAGGTCCACACAGTGGTGACCTTGTCTGGCTTTTCATTGGTATGTTGAGAACACTTGTAGTTCTCCATAAATTGGGAATTTTGCTACCCCACGTGGAAGCCCCCAAAAGAAAAACGAGCTTGCATGAGGTTTGGGAGCTCTGACGTAGGCCCTCAGCTGCAGAAGCTGAGTGCTTTTGAAAGCCTCTCTCTTAAAAATGGAAGTTGAGTGATATGTTGTCCTTTTGGTCTATGAGATCAAGTTCAGAGAAGACCCACTCGGCTATCAGCTGAAGTCACAATACTGAACAAGTGGGGTGAGGTGGAGCTCAAATGGCATAGGGAGGCTTGGCAGAAGGGGCAAACACAGGCTGAATTTATGTACATGAATCATTTATTGAGTTTATTTTCTTGGTGTTTCTTTTTTCCTCTTGAAGATATTTCTGTTTTATTAAATGCACTTCTCCTTCAGGCTCAGCATCTCATTTGTATTTGATGTTGTTTATATTTGTATGTCTGTACCTTATGAAATATCTATCCAATTCCCTTGTAGGTGATTGTGTTGATCTCTAATACATCATTAGGAATTCATTGTGGGATGAAGTAAAAGAGGCAGTGATGTGAGCAAACAGGGCCCTGTCTGAACACCAGGAGCTTTAGTAATTGGTAAACAGAGTGAGAGAAACTGAGGTGAGCCGTAAATAGATCCATGTTTTCTGAAAAAAATTGTTATACAAATGCCCTTCTTTAGATGTGCTACTTCTGCTGAGAAGTTGCTCTGGTGGTGCAACTTCTGTGTGCAGCAACAGGTTAGCCATATGTTAACACCTTATACGCTATGGCAGAGCTGTGGAGAAATAATTCTTATTGTTCTGACAATTGATTTACGTGAAAGCTTTTTTTTGTAAATTGTTTTGCCTCATTTTCTAATTGACAACATTTGATTCTTGAGTGTAAAAATCAGCTTGAAATGCACTACTTCTGAAATTTCATAATAAAGCATAATAGGGACGGATTATCAAAGCACTTTAGTAGGATTTGTTCTCATCATTATCCAAGGCTGTTGGAAATATTATTACCCAGTCTTTTAAGAGCCCTAGAGGAAGAATTGCAGCAATATTTGTTGTCATATGCACCTTTCAGGAAAGACCCCCTGAAATCAGGCACATGTTGCTAGGAAGGCAGCACGAGACAGCCCACCCCAAGCTGCTGGTGTGCCAGCACTGAGCTTTTGGAAGGGCAGGGCAGGAGGAGAACAAGGCAATGGCAATACTAGTTGTACATCCCCTGGGTCCGTGCCACGGGGCTGCAGGGTGCCCTGGCACACAGCCAAGAGCCCTGGTCACGCAGTGTCCATGAGTGTCAGCTGCTGGCAAAATGCAGAGGGCTCAGATTCCCACTGCAGCCTGGTGGGGATCAGCAGAAAGATTCTCTTCTGTTGTCTTTGCAAGCGCTAGGTCACTGGTCTTGTTTTGCATCTCTGGTGAAATGTTCTTCCTATTGGGAACAATGTGAAAATGTAAAAAGCGTAGGTGAGTTTAGCCCACAGAAAGCAGCTAGCTAGAAGCTTCAAGTACTTTTTTAATTCAAGGCAATAAAAACAATTATGTGCAGTTCACAGGATGCTGAAGCTGTTTGTTATGCAATTTGAGATGTAAATGGCGAACAAAGAGTAGTTGTACTAACCGATGATTAAATCCTGACATGAGAAGTTTCTACATGAATAAAATCTGGGACCTAAATGGATTTAAGGTTGTTAGTCATCCATCAATTCACACCAAAGAGTTTAGCAGCCAAGTGAAAAGTCTTCAGGCATCTTATTTGCACAGAGTGAAATTACTGGCAGGTTTGTGCAGTTTGTGTAGACTGACACTGCCCTGTCAAATCAGGAAGGTTCAAGAGGCTTTATCAAAGTGGGGTATGCATTTTTTTTTCCATTGTCTGGAAATCATATTAATGAAACTTAATAAGAAGTTGAAAGTAAAATTGCAGCAAACTGTGAACTTAATATTACCCTGGTGGGAGCTCATTAATATCTCAACAGGTATACTCATGCATTATCTTAATTGCACATGATCCTTCAGAAAATTGCCTTTTCTCGAGTTTTCTGATGACTGTCCTTTGGTGAGGGGGTTCAGGTGCATCACTTCATTATTCTTTTAATAAGTTACTGAAAAGGCAGCCTACTGCACTGACAGGCCAGTTCTTGGCATGCCCAGTGGGGATGTGTATGGGGAGGAAAATGGAAAATGTGCAGTTTTTTCCCCTTGAACCAACCTCCTTCGAAACTCAACAAGTTTGCATTCTGAACTGCTAAGTTCTAGACCCAATGATGAAAGGTGTTTAATGTTGCAAGCAGTGACTTGGAGCCCATCAGAGACGTGTTTTATTCTTGGGATTTTCTGGTGTGGCTTTTGGTGCAACTGCTCACGACACAGACCAGCTTTTCAAACAAGGCAACCAGGAGTGGTGCAGGGATGCAGAGAGAGCTTTCCATTAGCAGAGGTAAATGAGATTAATGAAGAATAATGCTGAATGTTAAAAATAAATTAACATTAATTAATCACTGACTAATGGAATGCTCCCAGCATTAATCATTCACTCCTATTGAAATCAGAACATCAGCCAGGGAAACGGCACAAAAAAGTCCTGCATGTGAAGGTGTCTGCCATAGTCTGTAAACACAGCCCTTTCTTACGGCCGAGAGTAAGGGCTGGGGGATTTTTATCCTCTGAGCTTTACAGATCACAACTCTACTGCCAAGATTTTAGAGCCACTTGGAAAGTGGAATGAGGTTCCCTAGAGCTTTCTGATGTTTCCAACATGTTTCAGAACAGAAAATAGAAAAATGTGATGGAAGAGAAAGCTTGCTTCTTTAAAATGGTTTTGAAAGAGGGATGATCAAAGACAAGTAGCAGATTTTAGCAGAATGAAAGAAACATAAATCATTTAGAAGTGACAGACAAGTATTTGACGGGTTAATTAAAAATAAATAGAAATACTCCATGCTAGGATTCTGACATGAAGCCATTGTAACAGTTGCTGGATCTGTTGCCATTGCAGTCCTTCCCATGGCAGCAGGGTGTGACGGCTCCAGCTGGATCGCTGCAGAACCAAGAGGAGAATGAGTGTGGCTGAAGGGAAGAGGAGTGGTGTGTCTGAACACCTGTAGAAATGGGGAGAGACACAGGGAAAGGAGGAGCACAAACCATTTATTTAGGTGCTGTCTGTTCACTTGGGAAGTCTATTGAAATGGGTCAACTCGCCAATCTTTGTGCATGCAGGTTAGCCAGTACTGTCTGATATCAACAACAAAAGCAAACCAGAGACAACCAGCAGTGGTTGGTGAGTGCCAGGATGTTCAGTGGGCACACTGCATGGCAATAGGACTAGGTTTGGGATCATTCTCACTGCTCCGGTTTTGCTGGCATTGCCTTGCAGCTCGTTGTGCCTTTCACTCACTCATCCTTTGTCTGTGCATGCAGAGGCGGCTTCCCTCAATGGGACTGGCCACTCAGTGCCCTTCCACAGCACTAAATGTGGGTTTTACAGACTGGCCAGGCAGTTCTCCCTCTGTCCAAAGGGATGGAGAGAGAAGAGATGCTAGTGAAAGTCCAGCTGGTCAACTGCGTTCCTGTGTGGACAGCTTTACTTCTATTTGCATGATGTGTGGCACTGGGGTGAGCCGGGAGCTGCAGCCTCCTGCACTGACGTGAGGCTGTGCCAGTCTGAAAAAGCTGCTGTGCATGCTTGGAGTGGGGGGTGGACCAGGGGGATGAATTCAACAACCAAAGTGTAATCAAACTACAGCCCATCTTCTTTTCATTCCCTCATGCATGTCCTGTCTTGTATGGAGAGTCCACCTTCATAATCTTTGGGAACAGAGAGCTGCAAAGTTTGGCTAGCTTGGGGTCTTCATGAACTGACTATTAAAAAGGAGAAGAAATGCCAAACTGTTGGGTTTTAGCTGATGTAACCAGATGTTCAGTTTGCACAACGGGGATGCTGCCTGGGTGCACAGGAAGGAGTGTGGGAAGGGAAAACAGGTGTCAGACATGCTCTGACATACCGAACAAAGTTGGTCTCTAGTGGCTTTGGTCTATGTTGTAACCATTTAATTACTTTTCTTGACTTACAAAAATTCTGTTTCTTCAGCTCTATATGTTGCTTTTAGATGTCCTCTAAGAGAAGTTGATAGAAAAAAACAATATATGTTTTTAATACTGAAGTGATTTAAACAGCCAGAAGTGTTTAATATTTTATAGACAGAGGAAAAAAACTTAAAAGACAAAAGGTCTCCTAAGTAATATAAGCACCGGAACAAATTCTGTAGCAGCTTTGTTTTTTTTTTTCTGTAAAAGTGCAGAATATGGTCCTTTTGATTTTCAGTTGACAAAGCAGTTGTTTTCAAGTTGGAATACAAACACTTGCCACAGGTAAAATAAAATCGTATTTCATCCCTCCTTTTATTTATAATTAAAAAAGCAGCACTTGACTCTCAGTGTGACTCTGTGTGGGACTGTATGGTGTGCGCTGGATGCTTGTCCAATTAGCAGTGGGTAAGCAGCACCCCCAAAGGCAGCCTGGTTAACTGTCCCCTTAATGATGGCAATCCAATGGGCAGATGAGTGAAGCTGGGAAGCAGCTGAGCTAGCTCCGTTAGTTGCATTGTGCAAACGAGAAGAGAGATATCCTAAAATGTCACCAATCATTTATTACAACAGTGATCACGGGCACAGACAAATTAAGAATTCCAATTAGTTTTGAAGCCAGGGTGCCCAGTATTTTCTGTGCAACCCTAAGGTGCAGATTAAAAATCAAGAACCCTGATAAATTGTTGTAATCGATCTATTTGTCTTTGAGAGTGGTCCCCAAGCTTTGCTGGCCCCTAGGCAAACCACTGAGCAAATAAATCATGTAACAGTGGTCAACACCATGCTGGCTTCTTCCCGTCAGCCTCGATGTTAACTTTTTTTTTAATTTTCTGTGACTGGAGCACTGGCAGGGTGCTGTCCGCAAGCCATGGATCTAAAATAGATCTGGCAAGGCTTCGTAGACGTCTGCTGTCTTGCATTAAAAACCTAATGGCCCCAGCTCCCGGCTGCCTGGCTGTGAAACCAGGGGACGTGCAGGGGGTGCTGTGGCACAGGAGAAGGACGGACCCCTCTGAGCAGCTGGGCTTCAGGTCTTAGGTATCCACAGTGACAGTCACCATCCATGTTTCATTCTGGGCTCCTGTTGACTGGTGCTAAACAGACCCTAAATAAGCCATGTGCTATGGTTTATTGTTTTTTATAATAAACCAGTAGATACTACCTTTAAAAATAGGAACATATCTCTACAAATGTCTGTGTATTTAATAATTTGGGATAGTTTGGATACATTCTCCTATCTCCGTGGTCTTCAGCGGCAATTCTGCTTTTATGCTGCTGTGGTGTCGTTGCTAATGTACATCTGGGCATAGTGCATATCCCTGGGAAAAGCCACATTTGCTCTCATCTGCTGCTGACTTCTGTGGGCAGGGAAGGCGCCAGTCCCTTGCAGTACCGAGCCTGGGGAGATATAATGTTGGCTCTTCTGAGAAGGCAAGAGTGCTAATAAATACTTGTGGAAATGCTGTGAGGAGAGAGAATATGAAAATGCAGAAGATGCTTGTACTGAGGCATGAAATACTGACCTTCCCACAGTCTAAAATCATTATATATGATCATGTTTGTGTATATTTCAAATCTTTTTTTCCCTCCTTGGCATCTCAAGTGAGAGTTATGGAAGGCTCCTTAAATTAAGGAGCAGTCCCAGACTGTTACTCAAACAGTTGCATAATGTGTTTGGGGATTAACATGCTGTCAGCTTGATAACTGCTTTGGGGCCTTTGTTATCGAGGAGAAAATAGCCCTAGACAATATTCTAGTCTCTCTGCTATAAAAAGTAACTTTCAGTCTATGTCGCACGCTGCCATGAGAAGGAAATATTCCAGGGACTGATGAAAGCTTCTTCTGGCTTTTAGTCAGTGAGGACAGGTCTAGATTTCAGTCCTGCTGGATTCAGGATCCCAAATAACCTGACTCTAGGAAAACCAGACCACCAATAAAAAGGACGTAGAAAATAAATGGTTTGTGTGCACTGCATTTGATTAAGGTTGCCTTAGTGGAAGACGTTATAAATGTAACCGTGTGCCGTCGTTTTATATTGACTAATGACTTTTTTTTTTATATAACTTTCCATTTGAAGTCGATTAAAAGATCACTTCTTTATTTGTATGTTCTAAAGGAACATGGCAAAGAACTACGGATTGCTGTAAGGAAGGTGAACTGAGGCTCAGCGGAAGCTAACTACTGAGACAAGTGCAATGTGTATGTGAATGTGTATATTTATCAGAAATTATTTTTTTCTACAGATCCCACAAATCAGTTATGCCTCAACTGCACCAGAGTTGAGCGATGACAGGCGCTATGATTTCTTCTCACGTGTGGTTCCTCCAGATTCCTTCCAAGCACAAGCAATGGTGGACATTGTGAAAGCTTTGGGATGGAATTATGTGTCCACTTTGGCATCTGAAGGGAATTATGGAGAAAAAGGAGTCGAGTCCTTCATGCAAATTTCCAGAGAGGCAGGTAGGCAATGCCCACCCTCCCCCCAGAAAACGCTGCAGAAATAATTGATGTTATTTTGTACCAAATGTTATGTTATTTTTCCAGAACATATATCTGATTTTAAAGTTGTTCCAGTTCTTTGCAATGCCTTTGTAATAGCTCCTAGGTGCTCTCATTCCTAAATTGCTTATGGAGTTTTAGAAAGTTTGAAATGTTAGTGGTTTTCAATCATTTCTGGAGAAAATAGAAAACCCTGAGTCTTATCAAGCTTTCAGTATCCCACCGGACAGCATTATATTATGTTGACATGGGTAGAAGACAGATTTTAAAGTGTTCAGCTTTTATCTCTCCACAGCTAGAAATTCTTTGAAGACTGCTTGTTACTAGACATCGACTTGTGTCATACTACTGCTGTTCATGTTTCAGATCGCTGCCTGATTGTGTTTTGCTTTTCTTAAGCATTTCTCTTGACCGATTCAGCTGAGAAAATTCATACATTTTACCTGAAGGCTCACAGATTGCTGGCCTGGGTTAAGGAGGCAAGAAACTCAGCAGCATGGCATGAGGCACATCAGACCTTTGGTGTGATGCATCGTGTGCACCATATTTTTCTCATTGCCTGAATGTTTCATTTAGTAGTGTCCCAAGAAGGACAAAAAAAGTGAAAATAAACATTTTCAGTGTGCTGGAGAACATCACCACGTGTCAGTGAGAGATGTTCCAAGAGGACATAAAAATGCTGCGTCTTGTGCTTCATGAGGCTTATGGTATAGAGTTGAACCATCATAATTTTGTTGACAGAAAACCTACTTTTACAGTTTGTTTTCCTGTTCTGACTCAAAACGTAGAGCAGGCCTGCCTTGAAGGTGTGACTGCTGTGTCAGCGTGCTCATATCCTTGCCTCGGTAACTTTCTCTTCAAGGGAAAGTAGTTTTAAATTTCCCCAGAGATGACAAAACATAGGAGGACTTTGGATGGCACTTCAGGGAATACAGCTATAAATCCACGGTGAGCTAATTTGCAATGCAGAATCATTAACGTTTATAAATTGAAATATTTGAAGTAGGTTCCTGTGCTACTAAGAGAAAATAAGCAGAGGATGTCATTCGGCAGTGGTGATGTATGTAAGGCCCATCTCCAGTAAAGTACACTGATGTACACTAACGTGGTGTGGAGCACTGGAAACCCATTCTCATTTTAAAAGAATAGGATCTATTGTATTCCCTAAAGGAATTTGCAGATGTACCACCCTGTTACCTCCCTGGCATTGCACTGCATAAAAACAGCATAGCCCGAGCCACAATTCACTCAGGATTTCAGAATTCACTAGGCAGGTTGCTGAGTGCCTGCCAGACAGCCACAAAAGGACCAGGACAGGACAGGCTCTCCTCTGGGGCACCCCTGGGAGGTTTCCACTCTCCCTGTGGTTGCAAAGCTGGCACCACGATGACCTGGACTTTGGCAAATTGTCTGCGTGCCCGACAGGGTGATGCGCCAGCGCTGCATCTTCCTCGTAGCATCAGACGAGGGGCAAACAGAGGGGAGGGCCGCACTTGAGAGAGAGAGGGGTTTTGGAGAGGAGAAATGAAATTGTTGCATTATGTTGATACCGCAGGAGGAACCGATATTTGCATAAACTCATCTGTTCGTTTGAATGCATATTTATGTGGTGTTAAAGAAAATGGTTTTTGGATTTAATACCATAGGAAGTGACAAATACCAGTGTTCATTATAATTTAAAATTTACTTTATTTGCAAATATCCACTGTTACAAAATCATATGTGGAATGTGTTCTCTACGTCAAGGACAAAGCTCTAGCTGAATAATACTGTATCACTTTACAGACTTTCTGTAGAATTAAATAATGATAGGAGCTGTTTGTGTAGTCAATACGTAATTCAACGTCCTTCATATAAAGAAAAAAATACAAAACTGAAAGAATAAACTGCTTAAAACAGCTTTGCATGCAGGGTGATATAGGCCATGCCTACAAGATTAAGACATGAAGGTGGATAGTGCATAAACTTTCCTAGTGACACGCAGCCTGTCTCATCTGGAAATGCGAATAATCCCATCCCCATGCTGCCTTCGAGTCGAGACAGCAGCCTTGCCTTCTGAAGGTTGCACTGAATTTGTTTTGTGCTACACAGATAAAGCTAGGTGAAGTTCTAAGTGGATTTAATGCCTGCCAACTTGTTCCCTGTTATTTCAAAGCCCTGAGAAATACAAGAATGTCCTGCTGTATATAAATGCAGAGAGCCCAAACAGGTGATGGGCAGGCCATCAGGTGAGTGCTGTAACACCAGGGGCTGGAAGGAACCTCCCAAGGAAGCAGTGAGCAGCATTGTCCTCATCAGCTGGTGGCTGTGGGGTAGTTGTCAGCTCCTCCCTCGATCTGGCTATCCAAAAACATCAGAGTGGCCAGGGGCTGGGTCTGTGGGAGCAGCTCTCCCTTCCCCTAGTGACAGCAAGGAAATGGGGCAGAGAGCTGGTGGTGGCCACACTGCTGCCATGCCCGGGGAGTTAACGCTGTGCTTGGGGTGCTGACCAATGCTTCTGCTAGTTACAGAACTCGTGCTAGAAGTGATAAAAATGCAGCAACAGCAGCAGGAAGTTTTTGCATAGCCAGAAGATGCAATCCTCCTGACAGTCAGGGAGGCGGTGGGCTGCCTGCTCTTACTGTATGTGTGGAGTGCCCTGTGGGAAGGTGGGGGGGAAAGGAGAGGTGTTCCAGTTCAAAGTCATGGCTTTCACCTCATTTTCCAGTTAGCTAAGAGATGCAGTATTCATCAGGAAGAGTTGTGTGATGTTTAGAGCATTGTCCGTCTAGTTTTCTGCTTAGCTTTCGGTCCCATTTGGGATTTGGATGCTGGGTGTATTACAGCTTCCTGCTCGAATCAGCTGCCAAAGCCCATGAAAGGCTTTGCAGAAACACCATGGCTGTGTGCAGACAGACTTGCTGCTGCTCCACAACCCAGGAACCTGGTATGAAAGCAGATAGCCCAGTGAAGCAGTGGCAGGACAAACCCTACAGCCTGGTGAAAGCAGGCAACACATGATGTGCTTGTTCAGCCCCGGCTGCATTATGCTTCCTGGGCCAGGACATGGAGTTACGGTGCTGGCTGCCTGCAGCTGGCGGTCTGGGGGCTTTGCTGGTGTGAATGCTGCCAGTGGTGACCCTGTCTTTGGGAGCAGAGCGGGAGCAGTGGCACCACAGAGGTCGGTGGGGGGGCACTTCCCAGTGCCACGGCCACTTTGCACCATCCTCGTCTGCCAGGGCCAGCAGCAGCCCTGGAGCCGAGGTAATTAGTCAAAGCCTGAGACGTGCTGGCAGTAAGCAGTCATCGTTAGTTCTCAGACGGTTGCCTTGGATCTCATAATCAGTGTATTTTGGCAGAAAAAAGATTTAGTCCATAGGTACCAACGCGCTTACTATCTTTGGCCTCAAATCTGTAGCAGGCTAATTATCCTAAATTCAGTGTTTCATCCAGACTTGTTTCTGATTCAGCCAAGATCTTAGGAATTGCAAGGATGAGTAGAAAGCATTATCCATGCTCAGTTTTTAAATATGCTCTAGTATATAATGGCTTTGCTTGATCCTAGGAGTTAATAATTCTTCACAAAGTGACTTTTATTATGAGTACTTCAAGCGAGTTTGAATATGTCATCGTGGCAGGAGATGAAGATTTGAAACATGCTCTGCAGTCTGTGGGATTAATAAATTAGGGAATGCTCTAATTACAGAAAATCTAAAGGACAATTTCGGATTATTAATGAAACTACTGAACACTCGAATTTCAAAGATTAATTTATCTTTGATTTTTTTTTAAGATTAATCTGTACCAGAAGGTTAATTGCTATCTGTAAAAAATATATATATTGAAGTCGTTAGCAAAGACCACTTGAATGCCTCCTCACAGATAAATGAAAGATCTAGTATACATTTATTCATCTTTTCCTCTCCCAAAATTGCCCATTTTGACAGATGAGTACCCTGGCTGCTGCTTTTGTGGAGCTGTTGGTGCTCAGCCTGCGGTCCAAGCAGAAGCGAGGATCTGCACAGCCAAGCTTCCCGTGCTGTTACCTCGCTCTTCTGCCTTTCCATAGCTCAGCTGTCCAAAGTGCCACCAGAAATAGGTATTTCCCTCAGCGAGGCTGCTTCTGAGCAGAGTTCAGGTTGTTTGCAGCCTGGACTTGTATCATACAGAGCAGCCTGTCCATAAGGGTGTGCCTTGCCTTAATCTGCAAGCTGAGATCAGTCTCCATGTTCTTGTTCTCAGCCATTTCTAAGGTCTGGCAAAGGAAAATTCTGGAAAAGCACGTCTTCTTTCTACGTGTACTAAAGACGCGGGGAAAAAAGATTAAAGCTCCTGTGCCAGAGGGCTGATACGATTATTTTATGTACTGAAGTTTCTACCACCAACATTTAGTTGTGGTGTCACATTTGTTAAAAGGCTATCATCACCTTGACAGAACAAAAAGGCAGAATGAACTTCAAGCCACTCTCACGTAGGAAGCACAATACTTGCAACAGTCTATTTATCTTCTTTTCCATTTTCTTTCTTTTTCGAGGACTGTTTTGAAATATTCATGTCTGTAATTCCTCTGTTTCTATGATCCTCGAGTGCTTCTGTTACGTAAGGTTGGGAACATCTGCATGCGGCAGGGATGGCTGAGATGCACAAGCTGCAGGGGCTGAATTAGGAACAGAATAAACATCAAAAACACTCATTACCAGGGCAAAGAAGGGACCCCTGAAATTTTGAATCCTTAACCTTAATAATTAGCTGTTGTTTATTATTATTATTATTATTATTTCTTTTTCCCAGCAGTATTTATCCTGAAAAGTATTTATTGAAAAGTATTTATTTTCCGTCATTCGATTTAAACATGAATTTCTTTTTTTTTTTTCCAGCTTTATATTTGGTAGTAGAAACCATGCTTGCACACATGTGTACCTATATGAGAGATTGTACTGTCACCTAACAGATTTGAAATGTCAGTCCACCTAAATAGATGAACCATTCTGTGTGTATGTGCCATTATTATCTGTGCATTAAATGGCATGGGAGTGAACACAGTTAAAAGCCAAAAATTGCGATATCATCCTCAGTGATTCACACAGCATTTTTTTAGGCTCCTGTAAATCTGTTCAACTGCCTACTATGATCCTGAATCTGTAGTTTTGTAATGGAACTTAATTTTTATGCTTTCTTTGAGAATCCCATTAGCACAAATTATTGCTGGATAGCATGAGAGGGTTAAATCGGTGCTGTGAGGGAGTAGTACAAACAGACAGTTTCTGAGAAGGGAAAGGAGACTATTTTGTCTGTCTCAAATAGAGTACTGATTACTATCACCAAGTAGAAACTCACGATTTTTATCATTTTACATTTTGACGTTAGTGAAATCTCTCCTTTTTTTCTTGATCCATTGAAGCACTTCCGAATGCCTTTAGAATACATATTGCAAGGAGCAGTTGCTTCACCACCCAAAAAAACACAAGGATTGAAGGAGCCCAAAAATGAGAAAGGAAGGTCAAAGGAGTTAGTGATGTCACGCTCTTGTCCTGTTGGGATTGTGGGACTGAAATCCCTGGCCTGTTAACGCCAGGACAGCACCATCCCAGCAGCAGCTCTGTGACGGGGGTGCTGTGGCTGCTGCAGCAGGTACACAGCTGGGGGTTAACAGTGACACTGCACACTGTCCTGTGGGTGCCCCATCACAGCATCCACAACGTCTGAAATGTATGATTTGTGATTTCTTCATGATAGCTATCAGGGTCCAGCTTCTCACAGTCACTGTTCCAATGTTCCTTTGCCTGACTCACTGCTTCGAAAGCAGCGGGCTGAGGTGTTCTGTCCACCACAGTGACTACGTATTTAGCTGAAGGAACAGTGCTTTGCCAACTGCACTCATTGAATCTCTCTCAGCTAGAAGCACAGGGGCAGAAACCTTTTGTTGTAGTGTTTCAGCCAGAGCAAAGGGTTGAGCTGAGGTGTTGGCAAACGTGTCTATGAATCCGAAGTGCAGTCCACAAGCCATCCGAAGAAGGCAGATGTTCTCAGGGCAGTGCTTGGTGTGTGGATGTGGTGCTGTCATCCAGGGACAAGCATCTTCCAGCAGGGCCACAGCCCCCAGTGCTGAGGGGGGAGTTTATTTGGTGCGTTTGCCTTTGGTTATGTTAAATGATTATTCTTTGCAATGGGAGTGGCGTTTATTCATTTTCTAGTGAGCCTGGATCAAATACAGTGAAGATAAATATATAAACCACTAACAAATGCTTTCCATTTTTCTTTCTATTTTTTCAAGCATTCATGCATCTGTCTTGTTTGGTGTTCAGTGACGTTACGTTAAATATGAAAACTGTTACTTTCCTTCCTATGTTTTGTCAAGTCACAAATGTTTTGGCATTTCAGAAAAAAGTTGAGAAATTTCTAATGTTGCACCAACTCATGTTGCGTGCTGCAGTCTGTCGGGTTTAATAGGTTGGATACTACAAGTGTTATCTTTAAGGTCCCTTCCAATCCAAGCTATTCCGTGATTTTTTGTATTCTGTCCTGTACTGGTGGTAAGACGGGTGGCAACATCATTACCAAGATCTTGTGGTTTTTAGAGGTGTGAAAGCAACAGTAGCGCTATTTCTAGAGTATACAGCATTTTCATATGAAATCTTGTCAGATTAATGAAAGCACTAAAACTCCCAGTTGTTTCAGAAACTAGTGAAAATGCCTTGTATCTCCTTGGCTGCCAGTTTAACTTCCATGAACAGAGGTTTGCTTCATTTCTTGCCAACAGAAATATTACAAATAATTTACAGAAGGATTTTCTTTTAACTGTAACTGATCTAGTAGAAGATGCACTGGACTTTATCCTCTCGGGGGTTTTGGATTACAGTTCGAGTTTAATAGTATCCTGATAGTGGGAAAGAATAAGCAGCATGCACAGCAAAGCGTACTTCTGCAAAGTGAATCTGCTGCTGTTGCATGCTTTGGGCTGTGCTGCTGTCTTTTCTGAGTAGCTGCTGTGAGAAGTGATGTCATTTAGAGGAGGGAACAGGTGATGTTTTTAAGGTGGTGATTGGCCTTCTGGCTTCACTCTGATATTGGCTGAAACACCTCAGTTGTCTGATTTAGATGCCGAGAAACCCTCTGGACCCCTGGTTATCAAAACTTTGTGAACTCAACCTTCATCTCTTTAGCAGCGCATCTTCCTACCTGAGACGCAGCAGATTTCCTGAGATAGTTGGCTCCGTTCCCTGTGTAGAAGTGAAGAGTGGTGAGATCTGAATTGCCTTTTGGAAGCATCTATTTCTCTCTACTGGCTACACAGGGAATACTGGCACCAAGTAGAAGCATGAGATTAAATAATTTGTATTAAAAAGTAATCCAAGCATCGGTGTGTATATATATATATATATATATGATATGTGTTTTCTCCTATCTTTTGTCATCACTCAGAAATAAATACATCGTATAGATTTATAAGGTTCTTACGATCTTGTTCAGGAAGGTCCTGAAGCTGATGGGAATTTGGAGCACATGGTTTCAATACCTAAAAATACTGCAGCATCAGGTACCTGTCTGCCCAAATAGTGTTATAATTCTGAGATGAAACTAGCAGGGGTCTGAGTAATTCTTCTTTCTCAAATAGGCTCATGTAAAATCAATAAAATAGAGTTTGGGGAGAAGGAAGGAGATAAATATGACACTATGATTACCTTAGTGTCTGCTTATGTGAAATTTGAGACCGGTTCCATGCTGATACATGCAGAAACTTGCATTCTGTCCTCTTAAATGATCTCACACAGCTGGTTTCTTGGCTAAGAAGAATTTAACTATTATTGGATAGCTGTAACAGGCTGTTGTCACAGTTACAGCATAAGTCACTTTAATGATAAATATCTGCCTTTTCATGGCATTTATTGAACATTTGGAGATTGCTTTTCAAGGAACAGAATAAAATTGAAATGGGCAAGTCTTGTTACTAAAGAAATAACTGTCAGCATCCTTTAAAAATGTTACCCCAAATTTAATAAAACATTGCTTTTGCGGTTCTGAAGTGTATCTTGTGGATCAGATAAAAGTAAGCGATCGGTTAAGTCTTTGTTATTGTAAAGCAGAGAAATACATCATTGAGAGATGCATTGATTTCATAGAACCATAGAATTCCAGATCATAGAATTCACAGGATCATAGATCATAGATTCTGTTCCTGAGTTGGAAGGGATCCTCAAGGATTAATGAGTCCAACTCCTGGGTCCCTAAAGGACTACCCCAAAATCAGACCCATGCATCTGAAAGCATTGTCCAAATGCTTCTTGAAGTAAAGTAAAGTTAGACAGCCTCAGGGAATGCTCCTGTATTTCGCAATGTGTGGCCCCCATGATACTGCAGTGACAAAGTTGCTTTGGTGCGGATTCATTAAGTTATTCACCCCAATTCGTTTTTCTTTTATTTGTTCTTTGGAAGGTGGCCTGCATCTCAAGGGAAGTATGTTCCCCTTGGTAAAGACAGCAGTGTGAAGCAGAAACAGAGAAGCAACAGCCTTCATGTTCTGCATCCGTCTTCTGCTGGGAAGAGTAGAAATTTGCAACAACAGCAACAAAGGTGGTAGAGCCATTAGGAGAAGGGAGAAAAAGTATGTTAATGAGCATTAAGAAGCTTGAGGAGAAAGTCATACTGAGGTTCAAAAGCTGATGTTTTGGGGATGAGTGGTAGTGGGGCAAAAGAAGATTTTGGATATACTGAGCAATAAGAGGAAGGAAGGAGTCTGTGGAAACAGCAGGACAGGTGTAACTATTAGGAGAAGGAGAGATGAAAAGCCATAAAATGAAAGTTGATAGAAGCGGCTGGGGCTGGAAAGATTGAGTCACAGCAAGAAAAAAATTCTATGAATAAGGAAGACTTGCCACAGAGAGTGGGCTAGAAAATTATATTTATTTCACAAAAGAAAAAATTAACAATTTCAGAAGCAGTACTGACTTTGATTCAGAAAACTTAAAACTTCTTGAGGATGAGATTTAAAAAAAGGACTTTGGGACTTTCGAAAGAATTTTATTGCTGGAGGACAGTGAAACCAGGCTTCCTAGATGATCGCATCCGAGTGCCTTTGCTCTTCACTGCGCCTTTTTTCAGCCTCCCAGCCTACCCAGGGGGAGAACCAGGAACTGCGAAGCCTGGCTCTGTTTCACCTCCGCCTCCGGTGCCTATTCCAATGTGTGGTGTGAAGTGTCTTGTCAGTTTTCCTGAAGGAATAAAATGAATTTCACAAACACCTTCTGCAGAGGCAGCCCCCGCTGTCATTTTGACTTTCCCCATGGAAAATAGAAATATTATGATTACACTAAGATTTTCTCATGGGACATGTCTTGTTTTGCAAAGTAGGATAAATTTGTTGGAACATCTTTTTGGACCAGTTCTAAATGCAGCTCTGCATCTGAAAGGTAATATATAATCTAATGCAGCAAGTTACTCCAGTTTCTGTCATTGAAATCCCGCATCCCAGGAGGAAATACAAAATATTGCCTCGTCTTGTACCTTCCATACTTCACAGTCCCTTTTCACTTCGTGCTAATGCAAAGAACAGCTTTCATAGCCATGGGGGAGTAGCAGCACATAAATAATTCTAAGATGCATCTTCCATCATGCAGCCTCCCCTGCATTCTTCATTCCTTACCCTTCCTCAGACAACAGAGGATGACAAACGGCCTGAACCCTTTGCACTCTGGGAAGATGGCACTCATGCAATGCTAGGGATATCATGGGCAGGCGAGAAATACTCTCTGGCCTGGCTCTGAAGCCATCTAAACCTTCCTTAGGCCAGCCTCCTGGTGCTGAAGAAAGATCAAGAGAAAAAAAGCTGGTATATGTACTCCATTTGGCAAAAGCACAGCAGGTACGTCATAAATTGTGATCAATGAAAAACTCTTTTCTTACATGTTCTTAGGGAATTTATTTAGCAAGACAGTGTTTGAAATACCTGGACTAGTTGTTGTAGTACAGGGTTCCATATTCAACAAGATATTTTAGCTGAGAACATGCAGTGCTGCATTTTGAGTGGTTTACACATGTAGTCAGGACTGTGAAGATACAGATGTGTAGCAGCCTGTTGTTTCCTTTCCCTTTGGAGTTCCAATAGCCATGTTTTCAGTCCGTAAGGGATCAGAAGGCTGTCTAACTTTTCTTTCATAGTAGAGACTGTTGGCATTGTTGTAACACTTTACCAACCTTTTTTTTTTAATTATTATTATTATTATTTTTTTTATTATTTAAACCAAAACCTCATGCTGACAATACTGCTCCCTCTTCCAGAGCTGGCCCTGTGTGGTGTGATGCTGCGGGTGTTTCAGGCAGCAGCACCCTGTCTGACACAACAGCAGCAAACTGCTCTCTGCAAATCATGGTGCTTTGTGCTCCCTGCTCACATCATTAACAACAATGAAGACTTAGGGTGTGTTTCATTGTGTAAACTTGGAGACGAAACAGGCTAAACTTTGGGTAAGAAATAGGCAACTCAAACATGCAGAGTTTCATTGTATGAAATTTGAATCAGATCTCGTGCTAGCATTGAATGCTGCAGTGCATATTGAGCTGTCTCCTTACTAATGATAAATGCAACAGTTTGCTAGGTTGCTGTTTGTCTGGAAGAGCACAGGTATGACAGAGACCAGGCATTTGTATTCAGGATTTGTTTATAAAATAAAATGTTCTGCTTAAGGTTAGACATGCATGTTGTCTCTGCAGTCTGCTCAGTGTGCATCACTTGCTGGAAAAGCTGGTGCAGTCCAGGTCCCTTAGGGGCCGCAGCTCCTCTTCTGAGCAAGCAAAGGGAGGCTGATGGGGGACTTAAATGCGCTGATGGAGCCGCTCAGAGCGGGTCATGCTGCTGCACTGCTGTGCATGGGGCTGGGAGCAATCCTGATCTGATTTCCAAGGGGAAAATGTTCTTGGGCTTTGGTGCTGGTGTGTCCTGATGCTGCTTTGTGAAGGCAAGAGCCGTGTTCTGGTGATGATGCAATGTGAGGAACAGACACCACAACGAGAGAGCCAGGAGGTGCCAGCCCAGCTGCCAGGGTGCTCGGTGGTGCTCCTGCAGAGCTGGGGCGGGTGGCACCACACAGACCCTGGGGACATGGGGAGACACGGGACCTTTAGCAGTGTCTGTGCAGAACAAAACACGCTGCTGGTGCGGGCTCAGCTCGTGGGATGGGAGCTCGCTTCAGCCCTGCTCGTTGTCCTGGTGCCAGCATGTCCCTGCTAATGGCCTGGCTCTGATGCTGTAAGGGAAGTGGCTGTCTGGAAGAATAATTGGTGTTTTCAGGTCGCTGCCCTGCAATAGACTTTATCCAGACGCAAGAAGTCTGGAAGTTGCTATCTCAGGCTGCAATCAAGAAAATGTTATCTTTAAGCATTGGTTAAAGAGAAATTATGATTTAATTCCCTGAATGTATTTTGTTTCTCTCATGATTTCACTAATCCATATGTCTAATTGCCCTTTAATTAACTCTCATCTTGTATCTGTGTTTTGTCCTTTTCTAGCCTAATATTTATTTTTCCTTAGGTCTCTGTTCTCTCTTTGTAAGTACCCCCAGGGCTGTCCTTTGGCCCTGAGGTGCTCTGCTGCTGCAGGAGCTGCCCAAGGACATGGCTGAAACTTGAGCAGAGAGGTGGCCGTGCCCTGCCCAGCTCAGCATCTCGGCAGCCCTCTGCCCTCTCTGCTGCTCCTGCATCAGCCCAGAGGGCCAGTAGATCTCATCATCCTAGCTTTGCTCTCAAACAGTCTCCCCTACCTAAGCCCCTGCACTGTGGCATCAGTGGTACAACTACATTGGCTAAAAGGCCTTTACAAACCAAGCATGACTGAGCCAACATACTCTGAAAACTTGGCAGTAGTTAGTTATCGTTATTTCTAATGATCAGCATCAACAGGCCCACATTGAGCTGTGTCGATCAGATGTTTGTAGAAGAGATGCCTTCAGGTGGAGATCTGCATCGGCAATCAGGAAATCAACTGAGCTTGTAGTGCAGAAATCCAAAATAGAGTAGCTTTCCTGCTTAAAAAATGAAGGATTTCACTTACATGACCATGTTTTAGGAAGACTGCAGGATGAAGATGTTAAACAGCAGGAAGCTTTTTTTAGCAGATTCTCACTGACTTCATTACTGTTTATATATTTCTTTTAAAACCAATTTTATACCCAGGCAAAAGAAAGTCTAGACAGATTGTCTAAAAACTTCTGCTAGCTATAATTAAGATTATACGGCTGGTATATCACTGGTGGGTAACATGTAGACTGGTTAAGAAATGACCTTCATTTCTGCAGCATATGCCTTTTGCCAAGTTTGCTTTTATTATTCTTTGTGATTGCTTTTTTCATATCTGACTATTGCAATGTCAGAAACAAATCCCACTTGAAATCTTGTATTTGGACATCTGAATCTATATAAAGGAACTGGAGCACCTTGATTTTTTCCAAAGTACTGAGCTTTCGTGGTTTCCATTAAAATTGATTGGAGATGCAATTGCTCTGTATGCACAGAAATCAATCCAGCCTGGAACAGTTGTCTCCACGCTTTGGCCTCGGCATTCATGTAAGGTAGGAGATTGACAGCCCTGAAAGCTGAAGCTCTGGAGCTGTAGTGCAGCAACCTGGTGATGTGTCTTATCAGAGACAAAATCCCAGAAGGAGTCATGCTCCTGGAGAGTAACACTATTCACTTTGATAAATAACTCATCTCTGTTCTGAGCCTGCTGCTTTATAAAAGAAGAACATTTATGTGGAGTTTGGGATGAGATGTGCTTTGTTTGGACATTGGTTTATTAAAATTGGTCTTATTCCGCCAGCTCAAACTGAGTGATAAGAACAGAGTCCTGTTTACCTCAAGCAGGATGAATTTGAACTCGGATATTCCCAGTTTCTATTACCTCTTAGCGATTCCCTGAATGAGTTCATTTCTCCATTGTTATGCATATTCATAACAGCCAGAACTCATCTCAAACCTCCAATTGCTGTAATCAAATAACTCTTATTTATTAACATCAGGAGGGAAGACAGAGAAGCAGCATCACAAAGTCGCAGCCACTGCATGGAGTACACAAGCTGTTCCTTGGAATAAACATCTTTTGAAAAAATCTCTACAGAAGCTCTCAGCCAGTATAGCCCCTCTCTAGATTCTTCACACTTAGGTGCCCTATAATGCCACCACCCTGCAAGATGCACTAAAAAAGCAATTAGCACTTTTGAGTGCTTTGCAAAATTTTATTAGTCTTCTGCCTCTTGAGGCTCTGGCAAATAATGCTGTTTTACTCGAGATTTCTTTGATGCTTTTTTTTTTTTTTTTTTTTTTTTCATCAGTCTTCTCCAAGAACAAATACGTGAGATGAAGTTCCAGTGCAAGTCAGCCCAGCAATTTACAATCCTATTTCTTGAGAACTTCAAAACTCATTAAAAACAATACCTCTTTTTAAAGCCATGCCGTATTCCTTCTCTGGTTCTCCCTTCTTCCATTCATTGCATTTGTCTATGTGATTCTGGAGTAAGGGCAGCAGGAACTCCAGTGTCCAAGCAGCCATTCTTTTAGCTTGACAACAAAGGAATCCTCCAGGCCATCTTAGCCATTTCCTCAGCTTTCACTGGGAAATATGGAAAACAAATGTTGTCATTCTAGAGTTAACAATAAAAATTAAAAAGACAAATAAAGCAGTCACTTGCACTGGGAGGGTCTGCACGAATGCAGTAGCTTGGCGCTGTGCCACAACCTAGTTTTGCCAAAACCAGCCTGCCTCCATAGGTTCAGACTGGCATTGCATGTTAAAAAAAAAAAAAAAAAATCGTATTTTTTAGTTGCTGTTTCCTAAGAAATTTCAATGACCTCCCTAGCACAAAAAAGAAAACACATCCTTTTTATCATTGCTCAAATTCTAGCAGGATTCAAAGCAAAACCTATGCAGTTCTTTCAGCTTCAGAAAGCCTTTCTTAACGCAGAGTACTATTGATTAAGCTTTAGTGCCATATTTTTATTAAAAAGGAGGAAGGTATCATAAACATAGGAGATAGAAGAGATGTAATTTTGATGCCATTAGTACTTATGCTGCTTTTCTCTTTCACACATGAATGTGCACAGGTGTATTAGCAGCTGGGTTTGAACACAGGATTTTTCTTGCCCAGTCCGATAGCAGAAATGGTTTAAAACATCTGGTATTGAGAGTTTATTTGAAGATGTGGCCTTTGCTCAGTTAAACGGTTGTGCTGTGATTGATCTCCATGCAAGAGGGGCTTTCCAGTTCTCTCATTTTTAACCAGCTGGTCTATATTGCAATGTTGCTTGCAATGGCAAATCCATAGCAGAAATTCGTCCCCAGGCAGGGCTTGGCCACAGCTGAGGCAGTGCTTGGGGAGCTGCAGGCAGCTGGGGAGCAGCGGCGTGGGGCTGGCTCAGGGCTGATGGCTGAGGTCTTGGAGGCTCCTGAAGGGATCTGCCTTCAGTTCAGCTTTCAGTTTTAAGTACCCAGCGTACGATGATGTAGATTTACAGCTTCCTTTCCTCTCTGCTCCAGAAGTAAAAACTTGAATGCAAATTAATTACAGCATCCTGTATCTCTGAGAGCTTCTCCACCGTGTAACAGGTAGGGAGTGGAGCTCCTGCAGGAGCGCCTCCCCAGACGTGCTTGTTGCATGGGACAAAGGGTGGCCGTGCTTCACAAGTGGTGTGTGTCTCAGCCTTGTCTGTGAAATCAGAGTGATACGGGCTAGAGGGAAAATGGGGAAAATGGGGAAAATTCAAACTCTTGCCTAGGTGTGTTTATTTCTGAAGCAAAGATGGTGACTGAATTCTTTTTCAAGGTTAACAAGTACACTTTATCTCCAGGCTTGTTTACTGTGGTATAGAGCCTCATCGTGTGCTGAATTACAGAGAAGAGCATTACTAGGGAATTAATCTAGTGAAAGGCTGGCCGACAGCTCAAAATATGCAAATAATAGTCCTAAAGGAAACCAAAGATTTTGCGACAAGATCAGAAAGTGCAAAATCTTAAATATTCAAAGGCAAAGTATATGATAATGACATGATCAGACAGAGAGTCACATTATTTTAAGTAAGAGCCATACTTAGAACAGCCTGGGAGAACATCTGAGTAAATAAGTCTGCCTAAGTGAGAGAAATGAATTATCCTCTCATGTTTGGCTTTTCGTGATCCAATGTATGGACTGGGGGAAGTGGTTTTAGAACAAAGATCAGTGCTGTCATTGCATCAATACCACTTACTGTAAAGCGTTGGACACTGTGGCTGAAGATGGAAAGGTTGCTAGGCTAAATTAATTAGAGGAAAATCATGAAGACTAATTGGCAATAAGGGCTCACAGATTTGGTCATTGGCATTCTAGCATGTAGGGAAGTCTGCAGTTGTCAAAGCATATATCATACTTGGGAAAAACATCTTTCAGTTCCATGAATAACCTTCAAACTTCAATAAAAGTAGCTTTATTTATAAGGGATGCTGTGGGTCTTGGAAATAATATGTTTCCATTTGCAAATTGCAGCAGCCGACTCCAAGTCAATAAAGGTAACATGTCAGAGTGTCTCCCAGATTAACATAAAACAGAAAAGTGATTTTTTGTATCTCTTACAAATGTGTAGTTTTTAGCCTTTCTTCTTCTGTAAGAGGAGAACTAATTAGGTTGTCAAATTTAGCATCTTCTGTGGAAAGAGGGTGGGTGCCAGGCTGCCCAGCTACCCCAGCACTTCAGCAGGAAGCACAGGAGATGTAAAAGGAAGAGCAAACTGCAGGTTTTCTGTGCTGCAGGTACTTTCATGATATGCTTTCCTGCCTGTAGGGAGGGATGCAGGACCTCGTGTGCAGTGGCGTAAGGCCAGCTCCTGCTCTGGAGATCAGCAGGAATAAATCCACCGTGCCTCGTTAATAAGGCTGTGCCCCACGGACATGTAATTTGGCACACCATCAGCACTCCAGGACATCAACTGATTGTGGCAAACTAGAGAAAGAGGAGATGCATTTGTTAGGGGGATGAAGAAGGAGATGATAGACGACAGCGTGCAAAGCTCTGAGTCTGATTGGATTTTACACAGAGCGTTGCATGGTATTACCGCCCATCGCTCCTTCCAGACACAGGTTCTTAAAATAGTTTAAAGAGAATTTTAAGAGAAGAGGAAGCATCATCAGAAAGGATCCTACTTGCCAAAAGCAGGGGTAACACGGAGATGCTTGAGGAAGAAAGGTGGGTGTGAGCTGGGGCTTCCCTTCTGCACCAGAGAAGTGGTGGGGCCAGGTCTGCCCAGGAGAAAGCAAGCTTGAAACAAAAGTAAATTGGACACGAAGCAGCTGAAAAAGACCAATTTAGTCGGTGAGGGAGGTTATTTAGTGATGGCCTTTCAGTGTAACTGGAGGGCTGAGCTAGCAGTCCAGCTAACTGCAGTAGTAGTGGCCTCTCTTCTGGCACTATTTCCAGGTCATCGTTAACGGGAATTTGCTACTCCGTAGTTTTTGTTGGCTTCTTGTTCCTGCTCGAACTACAACCTACAGCACAGCCATTGATCTCATGGTCATTTTAATTTGTATTGTTTGCTGTGAATATAATTCGTTAGATTTTAGCGTTTGCTCTTCTCTAGTCCATGGAAAAGTGTTATTACGTTTACGCGCTGTACGAAGACAAAACGCTTCTCAGAGCTGATTCAAGTAAATCCTCTGAGATCACAGGTAACAATCCACAGGGCTTCATCAGGGGCATTCAGGAAGAACAGTTTTATTTGCATGCCTGTGAGGGATTACAGAAGATAACAACATCCAAACTCAGTTCTTCATTTTAGATAACTCCTACCATTTTTGGTAGAACCATACTAACATGAAAGAAGGAGCGCTTTGTTCCCTTCCATTCCCACAAATATTCTTTGAATATCCTTTCAAATGTAAAGAGGGAATAATTTATACCATATGTTAGTGATTCTCCTCCCCACCATTTAAGTCGTCGGCACACCATTTGTATGTTTTTCACTTTGGGAAGCCAAAATTCTGTTTTAATTTCTTGACTCTCCGGCTGTGGCCTAAAGCTCCATGTATGTATACATGAATATCCATACGTGTAAATGACCTTGTTCATGGCCTGATGTATCAATTCTTCTCGGATGTCAATGGGTATCCCCGTACTAGAGATGGAAAAATAAGAGAGGCACTAAATGGGTTTCTCGGGACATCACAGAGACTTTGGCAGATAAAGAGCTTGATGCTGCTATCCCTCACATGTTTTCTAAACCACAGCGGCATGAGTTGGAGAAACTTAGAGCTTGTATGGTTAAGGCACCTCTTACAGATGGATTTCAACTGTCAAAACTGGCAGAACTGTACGTGCAGAAAGGGACTTGGCAGGAGGGTTTGCACGGCACAGGAGGCAGCGGTGGAGGCAGGCTGGGGGCAGTGGGGCAGGGGGCTTTGTGCTTCTGAGCACACGAGGAGCACGGAGGGGCCCCACGGGCTGCAGGAGCAGGAGCCCGGCCCCATGCCTTCCAGCAGGTTGGTTTGCAAGAGGCTCTTACATGGTCTGGGGGCGCTTCCTCCTTGTTCAGGGCACAGCTCCAGCTCGTGGGGCCCTTTGAGAGGTTTCTAATCCTATTAGAGCTGAATGGTGAAAGTTTTCTTTGTGAGCCTTTAAACATCCTTATCAAGTTTAAATGTCTCATTGCTTTGGCAGCTGATGTTTTTCTTGAAAAATTAACTCTTCTATAAAAATGACATACTTCCAGTGAGATAAGCCATTTGATTCTGTCAGTTCATCTTCTAAGCTTCCAACCCTAAATCAAACATGTTTAAGGGGAAGCTGTTCAGTCATCATTTATGATACTATATATTACTCATTTCCGTATTATTTAAAGAAGATATTATTATGCTGTTCTCCTTTGCATAGATGCATTCTTTTATCAGTTAAATCATTTTTATGTAAACATTCAAGGAGACGTATTCTACAAGGATAAAACAAGAAAATAGATTGGCAGAAAAATGGAACTTAGTCAAATGTGGAAAAGTATTAACAGGAAAGGGAGCAAGAATGAAATCTGATGAATGATTTTACTCATGAACTTGGAATTTCTACAAAGTTCTTATATAGGTAATCTCTTTTCCTATAAGTAAATCTCCCATCTCTATTGATCCAAGTCTTCCATGTTCATCAAAAAGCCCCCAGTCACTGGGAGGATACCAACACCAGGAATAACATGCTAATGGTAAAAAGATAGATATGTGATTGCTCTGGATAAATGTTTTTTTTTTTTTTTTTTTTTTTTTTTTTTTTTTTTAACTTTTTCTATCTGTAAGCATGTTAGAGGTCAGGTATCAAGAAGGAAACACGCTACAAACCCAAACTGCCTAGGTAGGCTGGTTGTATTAATTTGTGCTATGGCGTTGCCCCGTGAGCAGGGCTGGATGTGGTCATGGATGTCAGCCCCAAGGGGGATGAGGCAGGAGAGGATCTCTTTAATTTGAGCACCGCTCATAACAGAAGGAGCAGGAGGATTCGAGCTACAGGAGCCTGTCCCTCCCCGAGGCTGCAGTCACCCTGCACAGCAAGAGGCGAAGCTCCTGCTGCCCTCGCTGGTGATCGTGGCAGCATCTGAATGTCATGTCACATCATTCATAAAATGTTTCTTAAGAAGCTTAGGAATTGGAAATCTCTGCAAATTACGGTATTTCTGTCCTGATGTCCTGCATGTGGACAGGATGTGCTGCAGGATGGGAACAAGCCTGGTCGGGGAGGGGATGGAGGCAATTATTCAGCCACCAGCCAGCCCCCAGTGTTGTTTACAGAGACAGAATCTTCCCTGGAGGAATATGAGTTTGTGGAGATGGAGCACTGCAGTGCAATTTGATTATAGAGAGCAGCTCAGTGTTTCTGATAAAATAATTAATCTAACTTTTGTCTACTTTGTGTATTCTTTGTTTCCCCAATACAACCATCCCACGTTGCTTTCAAGCTAGTGGTGTGGCTGAGAGGCTGATTAAATTGCAAAGCAGACTTTTAAATGAAAGGATCCATATCTAGCTGCACTCATTATCTGTTCCAAGAAATTAAATCTACCATAAATGATTTACTCTGAAACAAATCAAATAGACATTGGAAAGACGAAGGGCAGAGTGGCCATAAGATTGCATCTTGGTGGAAGGAAGCAGCAATTGAAGAAGCACCAGATAAAATCCAGACCTGCCGTAAGGACTCTAGCTTCCTCTCCCACAGATTGCAGCTTTGCACAGCGAGTCTCAGGGAGTGTATCCTTGTGCTTGCCTTGAATATCCTACAAGTTGTGCAGTGCTAAAGGATGCAATGTTTATCTCAAGGAATTGAAAACCTTTTATGGCCGTCTGTTGCATAAGGCACTCTAACGCTTACGTTTTAGCTGTACATAATGTTGTTCCCCTCCTCAGATTTATGTATTCATTATTCCTTCAAGGATGTGAATAAAAAAACACTCTAGAAATTCACCTTTGCTCCCGTTGAAGATAGACGTGTATAAGAGGATCAGAGTGGCAGTATTCCTCAACGAGCTGCAGTTGGAAATTACGCACAGACAGTCTGTGTCGTGACGCGTGGTGACTTGCTGTCTTCTGTTTCCCATTTTCCCTCAAAATCTGTGTGCACACAGGCATGTTCTCTCTCTCTCTCTCTCTATATATATTGCATCTGGAAGATTCTTCATCTCTGCTCATCTATGTTTGTTAACCCTCAGCAGTTAATGGCATCATTGCAAAAGCCTTGTGCCTTGGGCTCAGAGGTGAGCATGAGGAGTGGGGCTTTTGTTCCTGCCTGTCAGGGCTGCAGTGTGGGCGATGAAGGAGAGACCCAAGACATCCAAATCAGCTACACTGTGCTGTGAGATAAACCGCTGCTGTTTGGCTCTCATTAGGTTTGTCTCTCTTTTGGGAAGGGGCTGCAGAGGCAAGCAGTGGCCATCCTCGTGGCCCTGCAGCCGCACAAACACCCCAAAACCTGGATTTTTTTCTACATGAAAAATACATGGATGGTGCCTTTGGCCAAGTCCACTCTGTTCATCCCCACCCATGGCGGTGGGTGCAGGCATGGTCTGCACAGCACCTGTGCCACTGGCGTGAATGGAAGCTTTGGCTGCTTGGGTTGGAACAGAGCAAATGCCATGGGAAGGGAGACACTGACTGAAAAGTGAGCACTCATGGGCAGGAGGGGGAGCACACTGCCTAGGAGCTTGTCCCTGTGCTGCCATGGCTGATCTGCTGGGTACAGGAAACCTTTAGAAACAAGCTGCTCTATGTGAGCAGTCAGAATGCGTCAGTACTTGATCAGGATTATATACCCGCTGCCCAAACGTGTGTGCTGACCACCCAGTTGGTTCAGCCTGCTGCCTGGCAGGTTTCCTAGTGCAAGTGTTGCCCTTATGTTCAAAATCATAATTAAAACTGGAAGAAAAAAAAAAAGGCAACTTCCCCAACCTCTACTTCATGAGTTTTAAAATACCGTGATGCGTGTCTTCCTGAGATCCTTGGGCTTGTTCCAATCCAACAACGATAGCATTTGGTTCAATACCCAGCACTGGGGAAAGCTGGATGTTGAATCTGAAGCTCTGACGCAGATTAAATTCAGGGCTTTGGCCAAGTTTTTTTTTTTTTTATGGGAGTATTCCAAAGTTGGTTGAGGTCAAAAGAAGTCAATGAAATTTTTCACTGCGCTGTTTCAGCTTCCCTGAGGGGAAAGTCAGAGCGATGTAGGTTTACTTCACATTTAGGCTTCCACATGTTCTCAGTTAATGGCCTTGAGGTCCTCCTGGAAGATGCTGTAGAGCAGTAAAGCTGTGGTTGCTAGATGGGGCTGTAAGGCACCAGGCAGAGTCAAACACAGTGGCCTGTGCAAAATCACTGCATTGTAATATGCACTGATCCTTGTCTTGTCTTGTATTTCAGGAACTACCCATATGGCTGTTTAACTTGCATTTTATTTTGAGTTTTAAGCTTTAGTTAGCCTTAATTCACACATTTATATTAAAAAAAAAAAAAAAAAAAGTATATTATTTTTACTGTAAGTTCATTTTTCAGGCAAAGATTGCGTGAATATGGAACTTCATCTTATCTCAATGCATGTTGATGAAGAAGTTTTGATTTGCTTTGGCTGATCTTGAATGTTAAATTAGCCTGAAGGAAGACTCAAGGCAGGAAATTTCACTGCTTTTTACAGGAAAGAAAAAAAAAAAAAAAAAGAGAGAAAGATTTGTTCCGAAAACTTTCCATATTCTTAGACCTATCTAGCTGTGTAAAGTCACGCTGTCTCCAGTAGAGAGGTTGCCGTGTTTGGGATCTGAAATAAAAACAGACAGATTGCCTGGACCGGCTAACCCAGGAATTCACGTTCATCTCATTTCAGTTCCCATTTTCAGGTATTAATTCGTATCCAAGTGGCCAAGGGGTTTCTGTAGGTGGGTGGATTTTTAAACCTCCACTTTTTCAAGCCCAGGAAAAAGGCAAGGAGGTGTTTTCTCATACAATAACTGTCTAACTCCTTAGATAGGCTTCATTGTGCTCTGGGTTTGTGAAGTCTTTGGAAAAGTCTGTCAAGGGCAGTCCTCAATTCTCTCCTTGCATGGGTGAGCCACAAGACAAGCTCCTTTCCACTCCCTTGATTTTCTAGTGGCTTTTCTTCCCTGTACTTTATGAAGAGTTTGAATTACTACCGAGGAAAAAAGAAAGGTGAAGGATGGAGGCTTCACTGTGTATTAAAAGCAGGGCTGATTTGTTGTCATTTCCTGCTGTATTGTGTGCATGTGTGTAGTTACTAATTAACAGATAAAGAGAACTGCTCAGACAACATATAAAAAATGATTTAAATTTGAAAAAAATAAAAGCAGAGGATCATAAAACTTTGCTATCATGTGTGTCTGGAAGTTTGTGAACAACTGCTGGAATTAAACTAGCAATAAAAATGACAATGCAAGGAAACCTAAGGATTAGTCCTACGAGGCAGCCAACTCATTAACCTGAACTCAAAGCATTTAAGCACCGAGTGGTGCTATTAGCTTTGGTGGACCTGCTTATCTTTTTAAAACGTTTTTTGCCCTCTCGAGCCTTATTATTGACACCATTCTCTGTGAAGTGAGAGCTATATCCCTAGGAGAAATCCCCATGCGTCCACTGCTCTCCGGGCCTCCTTTTCCGTGGCAGTGCTCCATGTGCTGTCCGTGTGTCTGTGCGCTCCCTGATTTTGGGGTTTTGGGCCCATGGGTGGGCGCTGGGTTGAGCCTTCTCATGTGGTGCCAGGCTGTGCTCTGCGCTTTGGTGGACCATGGGGATGGCTGCGGTCCAGTCAGCTGCTGAGTCTGGGTAAACACATTTTTTGTAGGCAAAGCTGTACCTGAGGAGTGTTCTTGTTGGGAGCTGATGAGTATTTGTTGTCTTCAGAAAAGTTCTCGGGGCACAGTTGGATTTTTGTAGCAGTAATTAAAGTACAAAGTAGAAAACATACAACTCTTACCTGGAACAAAGAGTGTTCCTTATCCTGTAACCTTTTTATTACATACATATAAATATATACGTATAGCTTTGCGGCTTTGCATAATCTTCCTCTGGCTGGTGTTAATTGAATTAGTCATGCTGACAGAGAACTGAAAAGATTTGCCCATGGGAATTTCTCTTCAGTTTTGAGTCAACATTTGATTCATGGGATTTTGTTCTCATTACTGACTTCTTTATTAAAATAAACAAGATTACTGACAGAGAATGCTCTGTAAGTATTACAAGAAAGGACAGAAAATGCCAAGGTAAGGAAACTGAGATGAACAGAGACGGATTAACGTTTCTGCATTGTAATAGGTGTATACGTTGTTTTGGCAAATGTATTCTTTTTCTATTGTTTGTTTGTAAATTGGTTTCTCCCCCTTGGCTTCTCTCTTCCCCAGCAGCAGAGCACTGGGTGAAGGAAGCTGATCATTCCCTCCTATTCTCCTACTGCTTTGGCTCTGCTCAACCCCAGTTTGGTGCCACCGTTCCAGTGCTCCCCCAGTGAGGAAATGCATTTACTGGCTGCAGCCCACACGTTTGTAACAAGTCAGGATTCATGCATAAAACACCAGTTTTTCAAACTCTGGCAATTTGTTTTTCAGTATTTGTTGTGCTTCACCTCTCCAGTGTTTAGTCGCATGGCCAGCGTTGAGGGTTGTTTTGAGGAAAGCCTTTTTCTCAGTGCCTGTAAGTGCGCACGGCTCTGAACTCACAAAATGTCCATTGAATCATGAGCTGAATATCAATAACTCGGATAAAGTGCTGGAAACCAGCAGCGGGCTTCAGGCTCGTCACTCAGATCCAGTGCTTGTGAGCCCATGGCTTTATTTACTGTGACATTTTAATCTTTCTCCTGCTCTTGGAGCATGGAGAGGGAAGGGATA